>NC_137505.1:31688806-32153806 GCF_041902795.1 Electrophorus electricus | reverse complement strand
AGATTATTTATAATCAAACGACTACACTACACAACAACATCTTCCTTTTATTTACATATTATACAGATATTTAGAGATATTTACATTTTATTTACCCGCGTGCGTCTCTCTTCTCCAAGGTAGCGGAGAGATATGAAAGGATAAAAGGGGAAAAGAATAAAATGCACGTCGGTTTTAAATTCGCAGGCTACCTACGCTGAAGGCGTGGAAAACGAGCACGTGACGGAAAGGCTTCCGTACCCGATGGGTCCAAATCACATGCCCAGCAAAGTAGCCTTAAACCTGGACACACAATGGAGACCATTTGACCCTTTAAAATCATACTACAACCAGACTTCCAGGCCCAAGAGGTCACACAGTCATGCCCAGCAAAGTAGCTCTGGGCATGGGCACACTTCACGCAGTTTGAACATTTAAATAAAAGTAGAAACAGACTTCCTGGCCCAAGAGGTCACACAGTCATGCCCAGCAAGGATGCTTTAAACGTGGGCACACTTCAGACCGTTTCACTCTTTAAATCATTCAAAGCACCACATTTCAAGGCCCAAGAGGTCACAGAATCATGCCCATCAAAGTAGCTCTGGGCCTGGGCACACTTCATGCAGTTTGACCCTTTAAATAATACTACAACCAGACACATACAGGTGCGCACATATACACAGATGCACATTCTGTTTAATTTCTTCACATCTGCAGACTAGAGTAAGCTGAGGGTATAGTGTTAAACCAGGTACTACATAAACAGTATATAATATATAAACAGAGGATATAATGTTAAACCAGGTACTACATACAGAGTATATAGTTTGACCAAAAGATCGTGGTGATCTTTGATCTCCTGGTTCTTCATCTCCAGCGCCACTTTCAGACTCATAATGTCCTCCTCTATGGGCTGGTATAACACACACACGAATCATCACTACAGCCAGTACAATGGAAAGGTGGGAATGTGTACTGAATGTGTACTGACGTTATAAGTGAAAGGTGGAGCTACTGGTGGATGTGTACTGACACTATAAGGGATCTCTACCTGCAGTGACAGTCTGAGCTTCTCAAGTTCTTCCTCCAGAGATTTCTTCTCCTGTTCACAGGCCATTTTCATATCTGCCAGAGCAAGTATCATTACTGCTGGATATAACACAGATTGTATATACTACATAATTACTACTGAATATATAAAATATAATATATATAGTACTATACATATATTAGTATCACTTTTATTGGAGCCTAAAGGCTAACATTCATTATTAGTTATGTTAGTATTATTGCATTTCCATAGTACTTACCCTTGAGGGACCTGTTATGCTCCTCCTCCTCCTGCTGTTTCTGCAGGAGCTCTGTCTCCTCCTGCTGCTTGTGTTTCAGCATCTCCTGAAGAACCTGCAGCTCCTTCTGCTTCTGCAACCTCAACTCCTTCAGCTGCTCCAACAAACTGTTCTCCAACTCCTCCTTCTCACACCGCAAACACTCCAATCGGGCCACAGGCCCCACTAGTGACACAGAACCACACACACACACACACAGACACACACACACACACACACACACACGCACACAAAGAGAGAGATAAACATGTATAAATGTATAAGAATTTGTGGATAAAATTATTATGAGATTATTTATAATGAAACGACTACACTACACAGCCACTTCTTACTTTTATTTACATATTATACAGATATTTACAGATATTTACATTTTATTTACCCGCGTGCGTCTCTCTTCTCCAAGATAGCGGAGAGATATGAAAGGATAAAAGGGGAAAAGAATAAAATGCACGTCGGTTTTAAATTCGCAGGCTACCTGCGCTGAAGGCGTGGAAAACGAGCACGTGACGGAAAGGCTTCCGTACCCGATGGGTCCAAATCACATGCCCAGCAAAGTAGCCTTAAACCTGGACACACAATGGAGACCATTTGACCCTTTAAATAATACTACAACCAGACACATACAGGTGCGCACATATACACAGATACACATTCTGTTTAAATTTCTTCACATCTGCAGACTAGAGTAAGCTGAGGGTATAGTGTTAAACCAGGAACTACATAAACAGTATATAATATATATACAGAGGATATAGTGTTAAACCAGGTACTACATACAGAGTATATAGTATACATACAGAGTATATAGTTTGACCAAAAGATCGTGCTGATCTTTGATCTCCTGGTTCTTCATCTCCAGCGCCACTTTCAGACTCATAATGTCCTCCTCTATGGGCTGGTATAACACACACACGAATCATATCTACAGCCAGTACAATGGAAAGGTGGGAATGTGGACTGAATGTGTACTGATGTTATAAGTGAAAGGTGGAGGTACTGGTGGATGTGTACTGACACTATAAGGGATCTCTACCTGCAGTGACAGTCTGAGCTTCTCAAGTTCTTCCTCCAGAGATTTCTTCTCCTGTTCACAGGCCATTTTCATATCTGCCAGAGCAAGTATCATTACTGCTGGATATAACACAGATTGTATATACTACATAATTACTACTGAATATATAAAATATAATATATATAGTACTATACATATATTAGTATCACTTTTATTGGAGCCTAAAGGCTAACATTCATTATTAGTTATGTTAGTATTATTGCATTTCCATAGTACTTACTCTTGATGGACCTGTTATGCTCCTCCTCCTCCTGCTGTTTCTGCAGGAGCTCTGTCTCCTCCTGCTGCTTGTGTTTCAGCATCTCCTGAAGAACCTGCAGCTCCTTCTGCTTCTGCAACCTCAACTCCTTCAGCTGCTCCAACAAACTGTTATCCAACTCCTCCTTCTCACACCGCAAACACTCCAATCGGGCCACAGGCCCCACTAGTGACACAGAACCACACACACACACACACACAGAGAGAGATAAACATGTATAAATGTATAAGAATTTGTGGATAAAATTATTATGAGATTATTTATAATCAAACGACTACACTACACAACCACATCTTCCTTTTATTTACATATTATACAGATATTTAGAGATATTTACATTTTATTTACCCGCGTGCGTCTCTCTTCTCCAAGGTAGCGGAGAGATATGAAAGGATAAAAGGGGAAAAGAATAAAATGCACGTCCGTTTTAAATTCGCAGGCTACCTGCGCTGAAGGCGTGGAAAACGAGCACGTGACGGAAAGGCTTCCGTACCCGATGGGTCCAAATCACATGCCCAGCAAAGTAGCCTTAAACCTGGACACACAATGGAGACCATTTGACCCTTTAAAATCATACTACAAGCAGACACATACAGGTGCGCACATATACACAGATACACATTCTGTTTAAATTTCTTCACATCTGCAGACTAGAGTAAGCTGAGGGTATAGTGTTAAACCAGGTACTACATAAACAGTATATAGTATATATACAGAGGATATAGTGTTAAACCAGGTACTACATACAGAGTATATAGTATATATACAGAGTATATAGTTTGACCAAAAGATCGTGCTGATCTTTGATCTCCTGGTTCTTCATCTCCAGCGCCACTTTCAGACTCATAAAGTCCTCCTCTATGGGCTGGTATAACACACACACGAATCATCAATACAGCCAGTACAATGGAAAGGTGGGAATGTGTACTGAATGTGTACTGACGTTATAAGTGAAAGGTGGAGGTACTGGTGGATGTGTACTGACACTATAAGGGATCTCTACCTGCAGTGACAGTCTGAGCTTCTCAAGTTCTTCCTCCAGAGATTTCTTCTCCTGTTCACAGGCCATTTTCATATCTGCCAGAGCAAGTATCATTACTGCTGGATATAACACAGATTGTATATACTACATAATTACTACTGAATATATAAAATATAATATATATAGTACTATACATTTATTAGTATCACTTTTATTGGAGCCTAAAGGCTAACATTCATTATTAGTTATGTTAGTATTATTGCATTTCCATAGTACTTACTCTTGATGGACCTGTTATGCTCCTCCTCCTCCTGCTGCTTGTGTTTCAGCATCTCCTGAAGAACCTGCAGCTCCTTCTGCTTCTGCAACCTCAACTCCTTCGGCTGCTCCAACAAACTGTTCTCAAACTCCTCCTTCTCACACCGCAAACACTCCAATCGGGCCACAGGCCCCACTAGTGACACAGAACCACACACACACACAGACACACACACACACACACACACACACAGAGAGAGATAAACATGTATAAATGTATAAGAATTTGTGGATAAAATTATTATGAGATTATTTATAATCAAACGACTACACTACACAACCACTTCTTCCTTTTATTTACATATTATACAGATATTTACAGATATTTACATTTTATTTACCCGCGTGCGTCTCTCTTCTCCAAGGTAGCGGAGAGATATGAAAGGATAAAAGGGGAAAAGAATAAAATGCACGTCGGTTTTAAATTCGCAGGCTACCTGCGCTGAAGGCGTGGAAAACGAGCACGTGACGGAAAGGCTTCCGTACCCGATGGGTCCAAATCACATGCCCAGCAAAGTAGCCTTAAACCTGGACACACAATGGAGACCATTTGACCCTTTAAAATCATACTACAAGCAGACTTCCAGGCCCAAGAGGTCACACAGTCATGCCCAGCAAAGTACCTCTGGGCCTGGGCACACTTCACGCAGTTTGACCGTTTAAATAAAACTAGAAACAGACTTCCTGGCCCAAGAGGTCACACAGTCATGCCCAGCAAGGTTGCTTTAAACGTGGGCACGTTATAAGTGAGAGGTGGAGGTACTGGTGGATGTGTACTGACACTATAAGGGATCTCTACCTGCAGTGACAGTCTGAGCTTCTCAAGTTCTTCCTCCAGAGATTTCTTCTCCTGTTCACAGGCCATTTTCATATCTGCCAGAGCAAGTATCATTACTGCTGGATATAACACAGATTGTATATACTACATAATTACTACTGAATATATAAAATATAATATATATAGTACTATACATATATTAGTATCACTTTTATTGGAGCCTAAAGGCTAACATTCATTATTAGTTATGTTAGTATTATTGCATTTCCATAGTACTTACTCTTGATGGACCTGTTATGCTCCTCCTCCTCCTGCTGTTTCTGCAGGAGCTCTGTCTCCTCCTGCTGCTTGTGATTCAGCATCTCCTGAAGAACCTGCAGCTCCTTCTGCTTCTGCAACCTCAACTCCTTCGGCTGCTCCAACAAACTGTTCTCCAACTCCTCCTTCTCACACCGCAAACACTCCAATCGGACCACAGGCCCCACTAGTGACACAGAACCACACACACACACAGACACACACACACACACACACACACACAGAGAGAGATAAACATGTATAAATGTATAAGAATTTGTGGATAAAATTATTATGAGATTATTTATAATCAAACGACTACACTACACAACAACATCTTCCTTTTATTTACATATTATACAGATATTTAGAGATATTTACATTTTATTTACCCGCGTGCGTCTCTCTTCTCCAAGGTAGCGGAGAGATATGAAAGGATAAAAGGGGAAAAGAATAAAATGCACGTCGGTTTTAAATTCGCAGGCTACCTACGCTGAAGGCGTGGAAAACGAGCACGTGACGGAAAGGCTTCCGTACCCGATGGGTCCAAATCACATGCCCAGCAAAGTAGCCTTAAACCTGGACACACAATGGAGACCATTTGACCCTTTAAAATCATACTACAACCAGACTTCCAGGCCCAAGAGGTCACACAGTCATGCCCAGCAAAGTAGCTCTGGGCATGGGCACACTTCACGCAGTTTGAACATTTAAATAAAAGTAGAAACAGACTTCCTGGCCCAAGAGGTCACACAGTCATGCCCAGCAAGGATGCTTTAAACGTGGGCACACTTCAGACCGTTTCACTCTTTAAATCATTCAAAGCACCACATTTCAAGGCCCAAGAGGTCACAGAATCATGCCCATCAAAGTAGCTCTGGGCCTGGGCACACTTCATGCAGTTTGACCCTTTAAATAATACTACAACCAGACACATACAGGTGCGCACATATACACAGATGCACATTCTGTTTAATTTCTTCACATCTGCAGACTAGAGTAAGCTGAGGGTATAGTGTTAAACCAGGTACTACATAAACAGTATATAATATATAAACAGAGGATATAATGTTAAACCAGGTACTACATACAGAGTATATAGTTTGACCAAAAGATCGTGGTGATCTTTGATCTCCTGGTTCTTCATCTCCAGCGCCACTTTCAGACTCATAATGTCCTCCTCTATGGGCTGGTATAACACACACACGAATCATCACTACAGCCAGTACAATGGAAAGGTGGGAATGTGTACTGAATGTGTACTGACGTTATAAGTGAAAGGTGGAGCTACTGGTGGATGTGTACTGACACTATAAGGGATCTCTACCTGCAGTGACAGTCTGAGCTTCTCAAGTTCTTCCTCCAGAGATTTCTTCTCCTGTTCACAGGCCATTTTCATATCTGCCAGAGCAAGTATCATTACTGCTGGATATAACACAGATTGTATATACTACATAATTACTACTGAATATATAAAATATAATATATATAGTACTATACATATATTAGTATCACTTTTATTGGAGCCTAAAGGCTAACATTCATTATTAGTTATGTTAGTATTATTGCATTTCCATAGTACTTACCCTTGAGGGACCTGTTATGCTCCTCCTCCTCCTGCTGTTTCTGCAGGAGCTCTGTCTCCTCCTGCTGCTTGTGTTTCAGCATCTCCTGAAGAACCTGCAGCTCCTTCTGCTTCTGCAACCTCAACTCCTTCAGCTGCTCCAACAAACTGTTCTCCAACTCCTCCTTCTCACACCGCAAACACTCCAATCGGGCCACAGGCCCCACTAGTGACACAGAACCACACACACACACACACAGACACACACACACACACACACACACACACGCACACAAAGAGAGAGATAAACATGTATAAATGTATAAGAATTTGTGGATAAAATTATTATGAGATTATTTATAATGAAACGACTACACTACACAGCCACTTCTTCCTTTTATTTACATATTATACAGATATTTACAGATATTTACATTTTATTTACCCGCGTGCGTCTCTCTTCTCCAAGATAGCGGAGAGATATGAAAGGATAAAAGGGGAAAAGAATAAAATGCACGTCGGTTTTAAATTCGCAGGCTACCTGCGCTGAAGGCGTGGAAAACGAGCACGTGACGGAAAGGCTTCCGTACCCGATGGGTCCAAATCACATGCCCAGCAAAGTAGCCTTAAACCTGGACACACAATGGAGACCATTTGACCCTTTAAATAATACTACAACCAGACACATACAGGTGCGCACATATACACAGATACACATTCTGTTTAAATTTCTTCACATCTGCAGACTAGAGTAAGCTGAGGGTATAGTGTTAAACCAGGAACTACATAAACAGTATATAGTATATATACAGAGGATATAATGTTAAACCAGGTACTACATACAGAGTATATAGTATACATACAGAGTATATAGTTTGACCAAAAGTTCGTGCTGATCTTTGATCTCCTGGTTCTTCATCTCCAGCGCCACTTTCAGACTCAATGTCCTCCTCTATGGGCTGGTATAACACACACACGAATCATCACTACAGCCAGTACAATGGAAAGGTGGGAATGTGTACTGAATGTGTACTGACGTTATAAGTGAAAGGTGGAGCTACTGGTGGATGTGTACTGACACTATAAGGGATCTCTACCTGCAGTGACAGTCTGAGCTTCTCAAGTTCTTCCTCCAGAGATTTCTTCTCCTGTTCACAGGCCATTTTCATATCTGCCAGAGCAAGTATCATTACTGCTGGATATAACACAGATTGTATATACTACATAATTACTACTGAATATATAAAATATAATATATATAGTACTATACATATATTAGTATCACTTTTATTGGAGCCTAAAGGCTAACATTCATTATTAGTTATGTTAGTATTATTGCATTTCCATAGTACTTACCCTTGAGGGACCTGTTATGCTCCTCCTCCTCCTGCTGTTTCTGCAGGAGCTCTGTCTCCTCCTGCTGCTTGTGTTTCAGCATCTCCTGAAGAACCTGCAGCTCCTTCTGCTTCTGCAACCTCAACTCCTTCAGCTGCTCCAACAAACTGTTCTCCAACTCCTCCTTCTCACACCGCAAACACTCCAATCGGGCCACAGGCCCCACTAGTGACACAGAACCACACACACACACACACAGACACACACACACACACACACACACACACACACACACACACAAAGAGAGAGATAAACATGTATAAATGTATAAGAATTTGTGGATAAAATTATTATGAGATTATTTATAATGAAACGACTACACTACACAACCACTTCTTCCTTTTATTTACATATTATACAGATATTTACAGATATTTACATTTTATTTACCCGCGTGCGTCTCTCTTCTCCAAGGTAGCGGAGAGATATGAAAGGATAAAAGGGGAAAAGAATAAAATGCACGTCGGTTTTAAATTCGCAGGCTACCTGCGCTGAAGGCGTGGAAAACGAGCACGTGACGGAAAGGCTTCCGTACCCGATGGGTCCAAATCACATGCCCAGCAAAGTAGCCTTAAACCTGGACACACAATGGAGACCATTTGACCCTTTAAATAATACTACAACCAGACACATACAGGTGCGCACATATACACAGATACACATTCTGTTTAAATTTCTTCACATCTGCAGACTAGAGTAAGCTGAGGGTATAGTGTTAAACCAGGAACTACATAAACAGTATATAATATATATACAGAGGATATAGTGTTAAACCAGGTACTACATACAGAGTATATAGTATACATACAGAGTATATAGTTTGACCAAAAGATCGTGCTGATCTTTGATCTCCTGGTTCTTCATCTCCAGCGCCACTTTCAGACTCATAATGTCCTCCTCTATGGGCTGGTATAACACACACACGAATCATATCTACAGCCAGTACAATGGAAAGGTGGGAATGTGGACTGAATGTGTACTGATGTTATAAGTGAAAGGTGGAGGTACTGGTGGATGTGTACTGACACTATAAGGGATCTCTACCTGCAGTGACAGTCTGAGCTTCTCAAGTTCTTCCTCCAGAGATTTCTTCTCCTGTTCACAGGCCATTTTCATATCTGCCAGAGCAAGTATCATTACTGCTGGATATAACACAGATTGTATATACTACATAATTACTACTGAATATATAAAATATAATATATATAGTACTATACATATATTAGTATCACTTTTATTGGAGCCTAAAGGCTAACATTCATTATTAGTTATGTTAGTATTATTGCATTTCCATAGTACTTACTCTTGATGGACCTGTTATGCTCCTCCTCCTCCTGCTGTTTCTGCAGGAGCTCTGTCTCCTCCTGCTGCTTGTGTTTCAGCATCTCCTGAAGAACCTGCAGCTCCTTCTGCTTCTGCAACCTCAACTCCTTCAGCTGCTCCAACAAACTGTTATCCAACTCCTCCTTCTCACACCGCAAACACTCCAATCGGGCCACAGGCCCCACTAGTGACACAGAACCACACACACACACACACACAGAGAGAGATAAACATGTATAAATTTATAAGAATTTGTGGATAAAATTATTATGAGATTATTTATAATCAAACGACTACACTACACAACCACATCTTCCTTTTATTTACATATTATACAGATATTTAGAGATATTTACATTTTATTTACCCGCGTGCGTCTCTCTTCTCCAAGGTAGCGGAGAGATATGAAAGGATAAAAGGGGAAAAGAATAAAATGCACGTCCGTTTTAAATTCGCAGGCTACCTGCGCTGAAGGCGTGGAAAACGAGCACGTGACGGAAAGGCTTCCGTACCCGATGGGTCCAAATCACATGCCCAGCAAAGTAGCCTTAAACCTGGACACACAATGGAGACCATTTGACCCTTTAAAATCATACTACAACCAGACTTCCAGGCCCAAGAGGTCACACAGTCATGCCCAGCAAAGTAGCTCTGGGCCTGGGCACACTTCACGCAGTTTGACAGTTTAAATAAAACTAGAAACAGACTTCCTGGCCCAAGAGGTCACACAGTCATGCCCAGCAAGGTTACTTTAAACGTGAGCACACTTCAGACCGTTTCACTCTTTAAATCGTTCAAAGCACCACATTTCAAGGCCCAAGAGGTCACACAGTCATGCCCAGCAAAGTAGCTCTGGGCCTGGGCACACTTCATGCAATTTGACCCTTTAAATAATACTACAACCAGACTTCCAGGCACAAGAGGTCACACAGTCATGCCCAGCAAGGTTACTTTAAACGTGGGCACACTTCAGACCGTTTCACTCTTTAAATCATTCAAAGCACCACATTTCAAGGCCCAAGAGGTCACAGAATCATGCCCATCAAAGTAGCTCTGGGCCTGGGCACACTTCACGCAGTTTGACCGTTTAAATAAAACTAGAAACAGACTTCCTGGCCAAAGAGGTCACAGTCATACCCAGCAAAGTACGTTTAAACCTGGAAACAAATCAGATCCTTTCTGTCATTCAAAGGAATGGGCCTGCAACTCACAACCACATCCCCAGTGAAGCGCACCGTCACCCAGCCACACTACCCCACCTTGCCCGTCCTGGAACAACCACACCTCCAGGGCACCACATGCCAATCTCTCATGCCCAGCAAACTGCAACCTCACGCAGCCAGGCCACACACTGTCTCCCCTTGTACCGTCCAGGGACGAACTCCTAAACAAACCTGGTGTTCACGCGCACACACGCAATTACAACGAATTGGTGGAGAACTTTGAAACAAACGTGCTGACTTTGAATACTCACATCTAGGCTGGGCCAGGTCCAAATGGCCTGCAGCTCGGTGCGCATTAACTGCTTGACTGTCCGTCACCAACACCACCTGCCAAGCGTTCGTTCCGTCCCTGGCGGATTTTAAAAAATCGTAGCGTGAGAACGATGGTTCCGATCCGCGTGCCGCTTAAAGGCGATTACAGGGGAGATGCAGCCCTTTCCAAAGAGCCATGAAAAGACTTTCTACTCCCAATGAGACAAGAGACATTAAGCCGAAATGACGTCCGACGCGCGCATTTTCTCCGGGGCGCACCACATTTAAAAAAATCATAGCGTGAAAACCGTGGGTTCGATCCGCGTGCCGCTCGAAGGCGATTACAGGGGAGATGCAGCCCTTTCCAAAGAGCCATGAACAGACTTTCTACTCCCAAGGAGCCCAAAGATATTAAGCCGCAAATACGTCCTACGCGCGTCTTTTCTACGCCGCGCACCACATTTAAAAAATCGTAGCGTAAGAACGGTGGGTCCGATCCGCGTGCCGCTTAAAGGCGATTACAGGGGAGATGCAACCCTTTCCAAAGAGCCATGAAAAGACTTTCTACTCCCAAGGAGACAAGAGATATTAAGCCGCAATGACGTCCGACGCGCGTCTTTTCTATGCCGCGCACCACATTTAAAAAATCGTAGCGTAAGAACGGTGGGTCCGATCCGCGTGCCGCTTAAAGGCGATTACAGGGGAGATGCAACCCTTTCCAAAGAGCCATGAAAAGACTTTCTACTCCCAAGGAGACAAGAGATATTAAGCCGCAATGACGTCCGACGCGCGCATTTTCTCCGACGCGCAACACATTTAAAAAAATCATAGCGTGAAAACCGTGGGTTCGATCCGCGTGCCGCTCAAAGGCGATTACAGGGGAGATGCAGCCCTTTCCAAAGAGCCATGAACAGACTTCCTACTCCCAAGGAGACCAGAGATATTAACAGATAAAGCGTTACGCTCCAGTCGGATGAGCGAGAAACGCTTGTACAATTGCAACGAATTGGAGGAGAAAGTTTAAACAAACGCGCTGATTTGAACGCTCACATCTAGGCCGGGCCAGGTCCAAATGGCCTGCAACTCGGTGCGCATCACCTCCATGACGGTCCCTAACGAACGCCACCTGCCACGCTTTCGGCCCGTCCCTGGCGGCATTAAAAAATCGTAGCGTGATAACGATGGTTCCGATCCGCGTGCCGCTCGAAGGCGATAACAGTGGAGATGCAGCCCTTTCCCAATAGCCATGAACAGACTTTCTACTCCCAAGGAGCTCAAAGATATTAAGCCGCAAATACGTCATACGCGCGCATTTTCTCCGACACGCACCACGTTTAAAAAATCGTAGCGTGGGAACGGTGGGTCCGATCCGCGTGCCGCTTAAAAGCGATTACAGGGGAGATGCATCCCTTTCCAAAGAGCCATGAACAGACTTTCTACTCCCAAGGAGACAAGAGATATTAAGCCGCAATGATGTCCCACGCGCGCATTTTCTCCGCCGCGCACCACATTTAAAAAATCTTAGCGTGAGAACGGTGGGTCCGATCCGCGTGCCGCTTAAAGGCGATTACAGGGGAGATGCAGCCCTTTCCAAAGAGCCATGAAAAGACTTTCTACTCCCAAGGAGACAAGAGATATTAAGCCGAAATGACGTCCGACGCGCGCATTTTCTCCGCCGCGCACCACATTTTAAAAAATCATAGCGTGAAAACCGTGGGTTCGATCCGCGTGCCGCTCGAAGGCGATTACAGGGGAGATGCAGCCCTTTCCAAAGAGCCATCAACAGACTTTCTACTCCCAAGGAGACAAGAGATATTAAGCCGCAATGACGTCCGACGCGCGCATTTATTGCGCCGCGCACCACATTTAAAAAATCGTAGCGTGAGAACGGTGGGTCCGATCCGCGTGCCGCTTAAAGGCGATTACAGGGGAGATGCAGCCCTTTCCAAAGAGCCATGAACAGACTTTCTACTCCCAAGGAGCCCAAAGATATTAAGCCGCAAATACGTCCTACGCGCGTCTTTTCTACGCCGCGCACCACATTTAAAAAATCGTAGCGTAAGAACGGTGGGTCCGATCCGCATGCCGCTTAAAGGCGATTACAGGGGAGATGCAACCCTTTCCAAAGAGCCATGAACAGACTTCCTACTCCCAAGGAGACAAGAGATATTAACATATAAAGCGTTACGCTCCAGTCGGATGAGCGAGAAACGCTTGAACAGTTGCAACGAATTGGAGGAGAAAGTTTAAACAAACGCGCTGACTTTGAACGCTCACATCTAGGTCTGGCCAAGTCCAAATGGCGTGCAACTCGGTGCGCATCACCTCCATGACTGTCCCTAACGAACGCCACCTGCCACGCTTTCGGCCCGTCCCTGGCGGATTTAAAAAATCGTAGCGTGATAACCGTGGGTCCAATCCGCTTGAAGCTCGAAGGCGATTAGAGGGGAGATGCAGCCCTTTCCAACGAGCCATGAACAGACTTCCTACTCCCAAGGAGACAAGAGATATTAAGCCACAAATACGTCCGGACCGCGTCTTTTCTCCGCAGCTCACCACATTTAAAAAAATCGTAGCGTGAAAACCGTGGGTTCGATATAGTATACATACAGAGTATATAGTTTGACCAAAAGATCGTGCTGATCTTTGATCTCCTGGTTCTTCATCTCCAGCGCCACTTTCAGACTCATAAAGTCCTCCTCTATGGGCTGGTATAACACACACACGAATCATCACTACAGCCAGTACAATGGAAAGGTGGGAATGTGTACTGAATGTGTACTGACGTTATAAGTGAGAGGTGGTGGTACTGGTGGATGTGTACTGACACTATAAGGGATCTCTACCTGCAGTGACAGTTTGAGCTTCTCAAGTTCTTCCTCCAGAGATTTCTTCTCCTGTTCACAGGCCATTTTCATATCTGCCAGAGCAAGTATCATTACTGCTGGATATAACACAGATTGTATATACTACATAATTACTGCTGAATATATAAAATATAATATATATAGTACTATACATATATTAGTGTCACTTTTATTGGAGCCTAAAGGCTAACATTCATTATTAGTTATGTTAGTATTATTGCATTTCCATAGTACTTACTCTTGATGGACCTGTTATGCTCCTCCTCCTCCTGCTGTTTCTGCAGGAGCTCTGTCTCCTCCTGCTGCTTGTGTTTCAGCATCTCCTGAAGAACCTGCAGCTCCTTCTGCTTCTGCAACCTCAACTCCTTCAGCTGCTCAAACAAACTGTTCTCCAACTCCTCCTTCTCACACCGCAAACACTGCAATCGGGCCACAGGCCCCACTAGTGACACAGAACCACACACACACACACACAGACACACACACACACACACACACACAGAGAGAGATAAACATGTATAAATGTATAAGAATTTGTGGATAAAATTATTATGAGATTATTTATAATCAAACGACTACACTACACAACCACATCTTCCTTTTATTTACATATTATACAGATATTTAGAGATATTTACATTTTATTTACCCGCGTGCGTCTCTCTTCTCCAAGGTAGCGGAGAGATATGAAAGGATAAAAGGGGAAAAGAATAAAATGCACGTCGGTTTTAAATTCGCAGGCTACCTGCGCTGAAGGCGTGGAAAACGAGCACGTGACGGAAAGGCTTCCGTACCCGATGGGTCCAAATCACATGCCCAGCAAAGTAGCCTTAAACCTGGACACACAATGGAGACCATTTGACCCTTTAAAATCATACTACAACCAGACTTCCAGGCCCAAGAGGTCACACAGTCATGCCCAGCAAAGTAGCTCTGGGCCTGGGCACACTTCACGCAGTTTGACCGTTTAAATAAAACTAGAAACAGACTTCCTGGCCCAAGAGGTCACACAGTCATGCCCAGCAAGGTTGCTTTAAACGTGGGCACACTTCAGACCGTTTCACTCTTTAAATCATTCAAAGCACCACATTTCAAGGCCCAAGAGGTCACAGAATCATGCCCATCAAAGTAGCTCTGGGCCTGGGCACACTTTACGGAGTTTGACCCTTTAAATAATACTACAACCAGACACATACAGGTGCGCACATATACACAGATACACATTCTGTTTAATTTCTTCACATCTGCAGACTAGAGTAAGCTGAGGGTATAGTGTTAAACCAGGAGCTACATAAACAGTATATAGTATATATAAAGAGGATATAGTGTTAAACCAGATACTACATACAGAGTATATAGTATACATACAGAGTATATAGTTTGACCAAAAGATCGTGCTGATCTTTGATCTCCTGGTTCTTCATCTCCAGCGCCACTTTCAGACTCATAATGTCCTCCTCTATGGGCTGGTATAACCCACACATACGAATCATCACTACAGCCAGTACAATGGAAAGGTGGGAATGTGTACTGAATGTGTACTGACGTTATAAGTGAAAGGTGGAGGTACTGGTGGATGTGTACTGACACTATAAGGGATCTCTACCTGCAGTGACAGTCTGAGCTTCTCAAGTTCTTCCTCCAGAGATTTCTTCTCCTGTTCACAGGCCATTTTCAGATCTGCCAGAGCAAGTATCATTACTGCTGGATATAACATAGATTGTATATACTACATAATTACTACTGAATATATAAAATATAATATATATAGTACTATACATATATTAGTATCACTTTTATTGGAGCCTAAAGGCTAGCATTCATTATTAGTTATGTTAGTATTATTGCATTTCCATAGTACTTACTCTTGATGGACCTGTTATGCTCCTCCTCCTCCTGCTGTTTCTGCAGGAGCTCTGTCTCCTCATGCTGCTTGTGTTTCAGCATCTCCTGAAGAACCTGCAGCTCCTTCTGCTTCTGCAACCTCAACTCCTTCAGCTGCTCCAACAAACTGTTCTCCAACTCCTCATTCCTCATTCTCACACCGCAAACACTCCAATCGGGCCACAGGCCCCACTAGTGACACAGAAAAACACACACACACACACACACACAAAGAGAGAGATAAACATGTATAAATGTATAAGAATTTGTGGATAAAATTATTATGAGATTATTTATAATCAAACGACTACACTACACAACCACATCTTCCTTTTATTTACATATTATACAGATATTTAGAGATATTTACATTTTATTTACCCGTGTGCGTCTCTCTTCTCCAAGGTAGCGGAGAGATATGAAAGGATAAAAGGGGAAAAGAATAAAATGCACGTCGGTTTTAAATTCGCAGGCTACCTGCGCTGAAGGCGTGGAAAACGAGCACGTGACGGAAAGGCTTCCGTACCCGATGGGTCCAAATCACATGCCCAGCAAAGTAGCCTTAAACCTGGACACACAATGGAGAGCATTTGACCCTTTAAAATCATACTACAACCAGACTTCCAGGCCCAAGAGGTCACACAGCCATGCCCAGCAAAGTAGCTCTGGGCCTGGGCACACTTCACGCAGTTTGACCGTTTAAATAAAACTAGAAACAGACTTCCTGGCCCAAGAGGTAACAGTCATACCCAGAAAAGTACGTTTAAACCTGGAAACAAATCAGATCCTTTCTGTCATTCAAAGGAATGGGCCTGCAACTCACAACCACATCCCCAGTGAAGCGCACCGTCACCCAGCCACACTACCCCACCTTGCCCGTCCTGGAACAACCACACCTCCAGGGCACCACATGCCAATCTCTCATGCCCAGCAAACTGCAACCTCACGCAGCCAGGCCACACACTGTCTCCCCTTGTACAGTCCAAGGACGAACTCCTCCACAAACCTGGTGTTCACGCGCACACACGCAATTACAACGAATTGGTGGAGAACTTTGAAACAAACGTGCTGACTTTGAAAACTCACATCTAGGCTGGGCCAGGTCCAAATGGCCTGCAGCTCGGTGCACATTAACTGCTTGACTGTCCGTCACGAACGCCACCTGCCAAGCGTTCGTTCCGTCCCTGGCGGATTTTAAAAAATCGTAGCGTGAGAACGATGGGTCCGATCCGCGTGCCGCTTAAAGGCGATTACAGGGGAGATGCAACCCTTTCCAAAGAACCATGAAAAGACTTTCTACTCCCAAGGAAACGAGATATTAAGCCGCAATGACATCCGACGCGCGCATTTTCTCCGCTGCGCAGCACATTTAAAAAAATCACAGCGTGAAAACCGTGGGTTCGATCCGCGTGCCGCTCGAAGGCGATTACAGGGGAGATGCAGCCATTTCCAAAGAGCCATGAACAGACTTTCTACACCCAATGAGACAAGAGATATCAAGCCGCAAATACGTCCGGCGCGCGTCTATTCTCCGCCGCGCACCACATTTAAAAAAATCATAGCGTGAAAACCGTGGGTTCGATCCGCGTGCCGCTCGAAGGCGATTACAGTGGAGATGCAGCCCTTTCCAAAGAGCCATGAAAAGACTTTCTACTCCCAAGGAGACAAGAGATATTAAGCCGAAATGACGTCCGACGCGCGCATTTCCTCCGCCGCGCACCACATTTAAAAAAATCATAGCGTGAAAACCGTGGGTTCGATCCGCGTGCCGCTCGAAGGCGATTAAAGGGGAGATGCAGCCCTTTCCAAAGAGCCATGAACAGACTTTCTACACCCAATGAGACAAGAGATATTAAGCCGCAAATACGTCCGGCGCGCGTCTTTTCTCCGCCGCGCAACACATTTAAAAAAAATCGTAGCGTGAAAAACGTGGGTTCGATCCGCGTGCCGCTCGAAGGCGATTACAGGGGAGATGCATCCCTTTCAAAAGAGCCATGAACAGACTTTCTACTCCCAAGGAGACCAGAAATATTAACATATAAAGCGTTACGCTCCAGTCGGATGAACGAGAAACGCTTGTACAATTGCAACGAATTGGAGGAGAAAATTTAAACAAACGCGCTGACTTTGAACGCTCACATCTAGGCCGGGCCAACTCCAAATGGCGTGCAACTCGGTGCGCATCACCTCCATGACTGTCCCTAACGAACGCCACCTGCCACGCTTTCGGCCCGTCCCTGGCGGCATTAAAAAATCGTAGCGTGATAACGATGATTCCGATGCGCGTGCCGCTCGAAGGCGATTACAGGGGAGATACAGCCCTTTCCAAAGAGCCATGAACAGACTTTCTACTCCCAAGGAGACCAGAGATATTAACAGATAAAGCGTTACGCTCCAGTCGGATGAGCGAGAAACGCTTGTACAATTGCAACGAATTGGAGGAGAAAGTTTAAACAAACGCGCTGACTTTGAACGCTCACATCTAGGCCGGGCCAACTCCAAATGGCGTGCAACTCGGTGCGCATCACCTCCATGACTGTCCCTAACGAACGCCACCTGCCACGCTTTCGGCCCGTCCCTGGCGGCATTAAAAAATCGTAGCGTGATAACGATGGTTCCGATGCGCGTGCCGCTCGAAGGCGATTACAGGGGAGATACAGCCCTTTCCAAAGAGCCATGAACAGACTTTCTACTCCCAAGGAGACCAGAGATATTAACAGATAAAGCGTTACGCTCCAGTCGGATGAGCGAGAAACGCTTGTACAATTGCAACGAATTGGAGGAGAAAGTTTAAACAAACGCGCTGACTTTGAAGGCTCACATCTAGGCCGGGCCAGGTCCAAATGGCCTGCAACTCGGTCCGCATCACGTCCATGACTTTTCCTAACGAACGCCACCTGCCAAGCTTTCGGCCCGTCCCTGTCGGCATTAAAAAATCGTAGCGTGATAACGATGGTTCCGATCCGCGTGCCGCGCGAAGGCGATTACAGGGGAGATGCAGCCCTTTCCAAAGAGGCATGAACACACTTCCTACTCCCAAGGAGCCCAAAGATATTAAGCTGCAAATACGTCCTACGCGCGTCTTTTCTACGCCGCGCACCACATTTAAAAAATCGTATCGGAAGAACGGTGGGTCCAATCCGCGTGCCGCTTAAAGGCGATTACAAGGGAGATGCAAACCTTTCCAAAGAGCCATGAAAAGACTTTCTACTCCCAAGGAGACAATAGATATTAAGCCGAAATGACGTCCGACGCGCGCATTTTCTCCGACGCGCACCACATTAAAAAAATCATAGCGTGAAAACCGTGGGTTCGATCCGCGTGCCGCTCGAAGGCGATTACAGCGGAGATGCAGCCCTTTCCAAAGAGCCATGAAAAGACTTTCTACTCCCAAGGAGACAAGAGATATTAAGCCGAAATGACGTCCGACGCGCGCATTTCCTCCGCCGCGCACCACATTTAAAAAAATCATAGCGTGAAAACCGTGGGTTCGATCCGCGTGCCGCTCGAAGGCGATTACAGGGGACATGCAGCCCTTTCCAAAGAGCCATGAACAGACTTTCTACACCCAATGAGACAAGAGATATTAAGCCGCAAATACGTCCGGCGCGCGTCTTTTCTCCGCCGCGCAACACATTTAAAAAAAATCGTAGCGTGAAAAACGTGGGTTCGATCCGCGTGCCGCTCGAAGGCGATTACAGGGGAGATGCATCCCTTTCAAAAGAGCCATGAACAGACTTTCTACTCCCAAGGAGACCAGAAATATTAACATATAAAGCGTTACGCTCCAGTCGGATGAACGAGAAACGCTTGTACAACTGCAACGAATTGGAGGAGAAAGTTTAAACAAACGCGCTGACTTTGAACGCTCACATCTAGGCCGGGCCAACTCCAAATGGCGTGCAACTCGGTGCGCATCACCTCCATGACTGTCCCTAACGAACGCCACCTGCCACGCTTTCGGCCCGTCCCTGGCGGCATTAAAAAATCGTAGCGTGATAACGATGGTTCCGATGCGCGTGCCGCTCGAAGGCGATTACAGGGGAGATACAGCCCTTTCCAAAGAGCCATGAACAGACTTTCTACTCCCAAGGAGACCAGAGATATTAGGCGCATTTTCTCCGACGCGCACCACGTTTAAAAAATCGTATCGGAAGAACGGTGGGTCCAATCCGCGTGCCGCTTAAAGGCGATTACAAGGGAGATGCAAACCTTTCCAAAGAGCCATGAAAAGACTTTCTACTCCCAAGGAGACAATAGATATTAAGCCGAAATGACGTCCGACGCGCGCATTTTCTCCGACGCGCACCACATTTAAAAAAATCATAGCGTGAAAACCGTGGGTTCGATCCGCGTGCCGCTCGAAGGCGATTACAGCGGAGATGCAGCCCTTTCCAAAGAGCCATGAAAAGACTTTCTACTCCCAAGGAGACAAGAGATATTAAGCCGAAATGACGTCCGACGCGCGCATTTCCTCCGCCGCGCACCACATTTAAAAAAATCATAGCGTGAAAACCGTGGGTTCGATCCGCGTGCCGCTCGAAGGCGATTACAGGGGAGATGCAGCCCTTTCCAAAGAGCTATGAACAGACTTTCTACTCCCAAGGAGCCCAAAGATATTAAGCCGCAAATAAGTCCTACGCGCGTCTTTTCTACGCCGCGCACCACATTTAAAAAATCGTAGCGTAAGAACGGTGGGTCCGATCCGCGTGCCGCTTAAAGGCGATTACAGGGGAGATGTAACCCTTTCCAAAGAACCATGAAAAGACTTTCTACTCCCAAGGAGACAAGAGATATTAAGCCGCAATGACGTCCGACGCGCGCATTTTCTCCGACGCGCAACACATTTAAAAAAATCATAGCGTGAAAACCGTGGGTTCGATCCGCGTGCCGCTCGAAGGCGATTACAGGGGAGATGCAGCCCTTTCCAAAGAGCCATGAACAGACTTTCTACTCCCAAGGAGACCAGAGATATTAACAGATAAAGCGTTACGCTCCAGTCGGATGAGCGAGAAACGCTTGTACAATTGCAACGAATTGGAGGAGAAAGTTTAAACAAACGCGCTGACTTTGAACGCTCACATCTAGGCCGGGCCAGATCCAAATGGCCTGCAACTCGGTGCGCATCACCTCCATGACTGTCCCTAACGAACGCCACCTGCCACGCTTTCGGCCCGTCCCTGGCGGCATTAAAAAATCGTAGCGTGATAACGATGGTTCCGATGCGCGTGCCGCACGAAGGCGATTACAGGGGAGATGCAGCCCTTTCCAAAGAGCAATGAACAGACTTTCTACTCACAAGGAGACAAGAGATATTAAGCCGCAATGATATCCGACGCGCGCATTTTCTCCGCCGCACACCACATTTAAAAAATCGTAGCGTGAGAACGGTGGGTCCGATCCGCATGCCGCTTAAAGGCGATTACAGGGGAGATGCAACCCTTTCCAAAGAGCCATGAAAAGACTTTCTATTCCCAAGGAGACAAGAGATATTAAGCGGCAATGACGTCCGACGCGCGCATTTTCTCCGCCGCGCACCACATTTAAAAAAATCATAGCGTGAAAACCGTGGGTTCGATCCGCGTGCCGCTTGAAGGCGATTACAGGGGAGATGCAGCATTTCCAAAGAGCCATGAACAGACTTCCTACTCCCAAGGAGAAAAGAGATATTAAGCAGCAATGATGTCCGACACGCGCATTTTCTCCGCCGCGCACCACATTTAAAAAATCTTAGCGTGAGAACGGTGGGTCCGATCCGCGTGCCGCTTAAAGGCGATTACAGGGGAGATGCACCCCTTTCCAAAGAGCCATGAAAAGACTTTCTACTCCCAAGGAGACAAGAGATATTAAGCCGAAATGACGTCCGAGGCGCGCAATTTCTCCGCCGCGCAACACATTTAAAAAAATCATAGCGTGACAACCGTGGGTTCGATCCGCGTGCCGCTCGAAGGCGATTACAGCGGAGATGCAGCCCTTTCCAAAGAGCCATGAAAAGACTTTCTACTCCCAAGGAGACAAGAGATATTAAGCCGAAATGACGTCCGACGCGCGCATTTCCTCCGCCGCGCACCACATTTAAAAAAATCATAGCGTGAAAACCGTGGGTTCGATCCGCGTGCCGCTCGAAGGCGATTACAGGGGAGATGCAGCCCTTTCCAAAGAGCTATGAACAGACTTTCTACTCCCAAGGAGCCCAAAGATATTAAGCCGCAAATAAGTCCTACGCGCGTCTTTTCTACGCCGCGCACCACATTTAAAAAATCGTAGCGTAAGAACGGTGGGTCCGATCCGCGTGCCGCTTAAAGGCGATTACAGGGGAGATGTAACCCTTTCCAAAGAACCATGAAAAGACTTTCTACTCCCAAGGAGACAAGAGATATTAAGCCGCAATGACGTCCGACGCGCGCATTTTCTCCGACGCGCAACACATTTAAAAAAATCATAGCGTGAAAACCGTGGGTTCGATCCGCGTGCCGCTCGAAGGCGATTACAGGGGAGATGCAGCCCTTTCCAAAGAGCCATGAACAGACTTTCTACTCCCAAGGAGACCAGAGATATTAACAGATAAAGCGTTACGCTCCAGTCGGATGAGCGAGAAACGCTTGTACAATTGCAACGAATTGGAGGAGAAAGTTTAAACAAACGCGCTGACTTTGAACGCTCACATCTAGGCCGGGCCAGATCCAAATGGCCTGCAACTCGGTGCGCATCACCTCCATGACTGTCCCTAACGAACGCCACCTGCCACGCTTTCGGCGCGTCCCTGGCGGCATTAAAAAATCGTAGCGTGATAACGATGGTTCCGATGCGCGTGCCGCACGAAGGCGATTACAGGGGAGATGCAGCCCTTTCCAAAGAGCAATGAACAGACTTTCTACTCACAAGGAGACAAGAGATATTAAGCCGCAATGATATCCGACGCGCGCATTTTCTCCGCCGCACTCCACATTTAAAAAATCGTAGCGTGAGAACGGTGGGTCCGATCCGCATGCCGCTTAAAGGCGATTACAGGGGAGATGCAACCCTTTCCAAAGAGCCATGAAAAGACTTTCTATTCCCAAGGAGACAAGAGATATTAAGCGGCAATGACGTCCGACGCGCGCATTTTCTCCGCCGCGCACCACATTTAAAAAAATCATAGCGTGAAAACCGTGGGTTCGATCCGCGTGCCGCTTGAAGGCGATTACAGGGGAGATGCAGCATTTCCAAAGAGCCATGAACAGACTTCCTACTCCCAAGGAGAAAAGAGATATTAAGCAGCAATGATGTCCGACACGCGCATTTTCTCCGCCGCGCACCACATTTAAAAAATCTTAGCGTGAGAACGGTGGGTCCGATCCGCGTGCCGCTTAAAGGCGATTACAGGGGAGATGCACCCCTTTCCAAAGAGCCATGAAAAGACTTTCTACTCCCAAGGAGACAAGAGATATTAAGCCGAAATGACGTCCGAGGCGCGCAATTTCTCCGCCGCGCAACACATTTAAAAAAATCATAGCGTGAAAACCGTGGGTTCGATCTGCGTGCCGCTCGAAGGCGATTACAGGGGAGATGCAGCCCTTTCCAAAGATCCATGAACAGACTTCCTACTCCCAAGGAGACAAGAGATATTAACATATAAAGCGTTACGCTACAGTCGGATGAGCGAGAAACGCTTGAGCAGTTGAAACGAATTGGAGGAGAAAGTTTAAACAAACGCGCTGACTTTGAACGCTCACATCTAGGTCTGGCCAAGTCCAAATGGCGTGCAACTCGGTGCGCATCACCTCCATGACTGTCCCTAACGAACGCCACCTGCCACGCTTTCGGCCCGTCCCTGGCGGCTTTAAAAAATCGTAGCGTGATAACCGTGGGTCCAATCCGCTTGAAGCTCGAAGGCGATTAGAGGGGAGATGCAGCCCTTTCCAAAGAGCCATGAACAGACTTCCTACTCCCAAGGAGACAAGAGATATTAAGCCACAAATACGTCCGGACCGCGTCTTTTCTCCGCAGCTCACCACATTTAAAAAAATCGTAGCGTGAAAACCGTGGGTTCGATATAGTATACATACAGAGTATATAGTTTGACCAAAAGATCGTGCTGATCTTTGATCTCCTGGTTCTTCATCTCCAGCGCTACTTTCAGACTCATAATGTCCTCCTCTATGGGCTGGTACAAAACACACACGAATCATCACTACAGCCAGTACAATGGAAAGGTGGGAATGTGTACTGAATGTGTACTGACGTTATAAGTGAAAGGTGGAGCTACTGGTGGATGTGTACTGACACTATAAGGGATCTCTACCTGCAGTGACAGTCTGAGCTTCTCAAGTTCTTCCTCCAGAGATTTCTTCTCCTGTTCACAGGCCATTTTCATATCTGCCAGAGCAAGTATCATTACTGCTGGATATAACACAGATTGTATATACTACATAATTACTACTGAATATATAAAATATAATATATATAGTACTATACATATATTAGTGTCACTTTTATTGGAGCCTAAAGGCTAACATTCATTATTAGTTATGTTAGTATTATTGCATTTCCATAGTACTTACTCTTGATGGACCTGTTATGCTCCTCCTCCTCCTGCTGTTTCTGCAGGAGCTCTGTCTCCTCCTGCTGCTTGTGTTTCAGCATCTCCTGAAGAACCTGCAGCTCCTTCTGCAACCTCAACTCCTTCAGCTGCTCCAACAAACTGTTCTCCAACTCCTCCTTCTCACACCGCAAACACTCCAATCGGGCCACAGGCCCCACTAGTGACACAAAACCACACACACACACACACACACACACACAGAAAGAGAGAGATAAACATGTATAAATGTATAAGAATTTGAGGATAAAATTACTATGAGATTATTTATAATCAAACGACTACACTATACAACCACATCTTCCTTTTATTTACATATTATACAGACATTTAGAGATATTTACATTTTATTTACCCGCGTGCGTCTCTCTTCTCCAAGGTAGCAGAGAGATATGAAAGGATAAAAGGGGAAAAGAATAAAATGCACGTCGGTTTTAAATTCGCAGGCTACCTGCGCTGAAGGCGTGGAAAACCAGCACGTGACGGAAAGGCTTCCGTACCCGATGGGTCCAAATCACATGCCCAGCAAAGTAGCCTTAAACCTGGACACACAATGGAGACCATTTGACCCTTTAAAATCATACTACAACCAGACTTCCAGGCCCAAGAGGTCACATAGTCATTCCCAGCAAAGTAGCTCTGGGCCTGGGCACACTTCACGCAGTTTGACCCTTTAAATAATACTACAACCAGACACATACAGGTGCGCACATATACACAGATACACATTCTGTTTAATTTCTTCACATCTGCAGACTAGAGTAAGCTGAGGGTATAGTGTTAAACCAGGTACTACATAAACAGTATATAGTATATATACAGAGGATATAGTGTTAAACCAGGTACTACATACAGAGTATATAGTATACATACAGAGTATATAGTTTGACCAAAAGATCGTGCTGATCTTTGATCTCCTGGTTCTTCATCTCCAGCGCCACTTTCAGACTCAATGTCCTCCTCTATGGGCTGGTATAACACACACAAAAATCATCACTACAGCCAGTACAATGGAAAGGTGGGAATGTGTACTGAATGTGTACTGACGTTATAAGTGAAAGGTGGAGCTACTGGTGGATGTGTACTGACACTATAAGGGATCTCTACCTGCAGTGACAGTCTGAGCTTCTCAAGTTCTTCCTCCAGAGATTTCTTCTCCTGTTCACAGGCCATTTTCATATCTGCCAGAGCAAGTATCATTACTGCTGGATAGAACACAGATTGTATATACTACATAATTACTACTGAATATACAAAATATAATATATATAGTACTATACATATATTAGTATCACTTTTATTGGAGCCTAAAGGCTAACATTCATTATTAGTTATGTTAGTATTATTGCATTTCCATAGTACTTACTCTTGATGGACCTGTTATGCTCCTCCTCCTCCTGCTGTTTCTGCAGGAGCTCAGTCTCCTCCTGCTGCTTGTGTTTCAGCATCTCCTGAAGAACCTGCAGCTCCTTCTGCTTCTGCAACCTCAACTCCTTCAGCTGCTCCAACAAATTGTTCTCCAACTCCTCCTTCTCACACCGCAAACACTCCAATCGGGCCACAGGCCCCACTAGTGACACAGAACCCCACACACACACACAGAGAGATAAACATGTATAAATGTATAAGAATTTGTGGATAAAATTATTATGAGATTATTTATAATCAAACGACTACACTACACAACCACTTCTTCCTTTTATTTACATATTATACAGATATTTACAGATATTTACCCGTGTGCGTCTCTCTTCTCCAAGGTAGCGGAGAGATATGAAAGGATAAAAGGGGAAAAGAATAAAATGCACGTCGGTTTTAAATTCGCAGGCTACCTGCGCTGAAGGCGTGGAAAACGAGCACGTAACGGACAGGTTTCCGTACCCGATGGGTCCAAATCACATGCCCAGCAAAGTAGCCTTAAACCTGGACACACAATGGAGACCATTTGACCCTTTAAAATCATACTACAACCAGACTTCCAGGCCCAAGAGGTCACACAGTCATGCCCAGCAAAGTAGCTCTGGGCCTGGGCACACTTCACGCAGTTTGACCCTTTAACCAAAACTAGAAACAGACCTGCAAGCCCAGGAGCTCACAGAATCATACCCAGTAAAGTAGCTAGCTAGCTTTCAGCTCAGTAACCGTAGCTAGCTAGCTAGCTATCAGCTCAGTAAACCATACAATCAAATGTCCACCAAGCATTTAAACCGCAAGCATTTAAACCACTAGATACCGCTAGTTACCGGCTGCACGGTTAACAGTGCAAAGCCATTACCAAGCTACCTAGCTAGCTAGCTAGCTACCGGAAGCACTTTTAACAGTGCAAAGTCAGTAGCTAGCTAGTAGTAGCTACTGTAGCTAGCTAGCTACCGGAAGCACTTTTAACAGTGCAAAGTCAGTAGCTAGCTAGTAGTAGCTACTGTAGCTAGCTAGCTACCGGAAGCACTTTTAACAGTGCAAAGTCAGTAGCTAGCTAGTAGTAGCTACTGTAGCTAGCTAGCTAGCTACTGACTTTGCACTGTTAACCTTGCAGCCGGTAGCTCGCTAGCTAGCTAGCAGCTCAGTAACCGTACAAATTCGCCTGCTGCTGAAAACTGTCAAGTTGTATTTATAGCTTTCGTTTTAGTTCTCTCAGCTTACTTATTTGGTTTTTTTGTGTGTGTGTTTTTTTCAGGGAAGTTTAATAATTTCTTAGAAATCTTGGAACATTTTGCCAGTTGGCATCTAGGAAAGCCTTTCTGCCCACAGACAATAAACACAAGCCAGAATTCCTCAAACAGGAATGAATCTACTAATGTAGTAACATTTCAGGCACATGAGTGGAGGAACTAGCAAATTCTAAATGATGAAATCGAAGCTGATAAAAATCCATGAAAATATAAACTGGTCATGAAAAAATGCTTGTGAATTGAAAATGTAAGTGATAGGATTAAAACAGTCTTGATTTGATATATTTTTAAAAATCAAATATCAAGTTTGATCATTCATGACCAAGGGAGTTTCTATGAGGGTGTAAACAACAAATGCATGTGAACTAAATACTACAGTGGTATATAATTAAATAATTGGAATAACTTTGTGTCACGTCATTTAACGTTTAACTCAAGCCGTTTGTGTTACCGGACTCTTTTATCACTTAACATTAGTAACTGTTTTAGTTGCCTTGTTTATCCAATAACATTCATTAATTAATCAATCCATGGTTTAACCCAAGCAATTTTCGTTACTTCCGCCTCTCGACGCAAAAATGTCAATCAGAACGTTGCGCCCGCAAACTTCAAATAAACGATAAATAAGGCAAGTAATAAAAATGGATAAAGTTGAAAGATAAGTTGATTAAACTTGAGTCAAATAAAACTACTTATCAGTCAAAACGTCAATTCATATGCATTTTATTGACTCAAAATTTAATTTACGTGCATTTTAATCAGCCATATTTTTGGTGTATAGACCTGAGTTTTGTCGTTGAAGAGAATAAAAGAATCCGTCGTGTAAACTTACGCCATCTGCAGGCTGAGATGGTGTTGGGTTGACCCGGATGTGACGTTTGCCAAGCTGATGACATATCACGATATTAATTGTGAGATTTCCTTACCATCTTTGCTCTTCGCAGAAGGGCACAGTGCGGTTTACAGGGCACAGTTTGACCCTTTAAATAATACTACAACCAGACTTCCAGGCACAAGAGGTCACACAGTCATGCCCAGCAAGGTTGCTTTAAACGTGGGCACACTTCAGACCGTTTCACTCTTTAAATCGTTCAAAGCACCAGATTTCAAGGCCCAAGAGGTCACAGAATCATGCCCAGCAAAGTAGCTCTGGGCCTGGGCACACTTCATGCAGTTTGACCCTTTAAATAATACTACAACCAGACTTCCAGGCACAAGAGGTCACACAGTCATGCCCAGCAAAGTAGCTCTGGGCCTGGGCACACTTCATGCAGTTTGACCCTTTAAATAATACTACAACCAGACTTCCAGGCACAAGAGGTCACACAGTCATGCACAGCAAAGTAGTGCTGGGCCAGGGCACACTTCATGTACTTTGTGCCTTTAAATAATACTACAACCAGACTTCCAAGCCGAAGAGGTCACAGAGTCATGCCCAGCAAAGTCGCTATGGGCCTGGGCAGACCATGCAATTTGACCCTTTAACCAAAACTAGAAACAGAACTCAAAGCCCAGGAGGTCACAGAATCATGCCCATCAAAGTAGCTCTGGGCCTGTGTACACTTCAGGCCATTTCACCTTTTATATAATGGAAACACCAGACCTCCAGGCCCAAGAGGTCACACAGTCATGCCCAGAAAAGTAACTCTGGGCCTATACACACTTCACGCAGTTTGACCGTTTAAATAATACTAGAAACAGACTTCCTGGCCCAAGAGGTCACACAGTCATGCCCAGCAAAGTAGCCTTAAACCTGGACACACAATGGAGACCATTTGACCCTTTAAAATCATACTACAACCAGACTTCCAGGCCCAAGAGGTCACACAGTCATGCCCAGCAAAGTAGCTCTGGGCCTGGGCACACTTCACGCAGTTTGACCGTTTAAATAAAACTAGAAACAGACTTCCTGGCCCAAGAGGTCACACAGTCATGCCCAGCAAAGTAGCCTTAAACCTGGACACACAATGGAGACCATTTGACCCTTTAAAATCATACTACAACCAGACTTCCAGGCCCAAGAGGTCACACAGTCATGCCCAGCAAAGTAGCTCTGGGCCTGGGCACACTTCACGCAGTTTGACCGTTTAAATAAAACTAGAAACAGACTTCCTGGCCCAAGAGGTCACACAGTCATGCCCATCAAAGTAGCTCTGGGCCTGGGCACACTTCACGCAGTTTGACCCTTTAAATAATACTACAACCAGACACATACAGGTGCGCACATATACACAGATACACATTCTGTTTAATTTCTTCACATCTGCAGACTAGAGTAAGCTGAGGGTATAATGTTAAACCAGGTACTATGTAAACAGTATATAGTTTTACCAAAAGATCGTGCTGATCTTTGATCTCCTGGTTCTTTATCTCCAGCCACTTTCAGACTCATGTCCTCCTCTATGGGCTGGTATAACACACACACACACACACACACACACACACACACACACACACACACACACAGAGACAAACAGAAAGACACACAGACATATGAAATTAGCAAGCCATATAGTGTAGAAATAGATTGATGTTATTCAGGGACCTCATTTATAAAACTTTGTGGATTCCAAAGTGAAAGTGTGTGTATTCTGCACAAATAACAGGAAATGGCATATACCCCCCAAAAACTTAGATTTCTAAAGCCTCGAGTATGAATTATTGGGAGATAGAGGCGACAATGCAGCGCTAAAGACAAAAAAGGAATTTTAACCACAGGTATGAGTGGCAGCACCAGCAACCGCAGGTGTGAGTGGCATTATATTTACATTTACCCTCCACATCCTTTGTGTCTGTGTATTCGTCCTCGATGCGTCCAGCACACCATCTCCAGAAACGCCTCATTTTTCCTCTGTCTTCTTCAGTGTCTTTCCACAGACTGATCTGTAAAGGTGTTCATGGGATTCCCCTCACGTGTGACATCGGGCCACAGGACATATGGGGTTCTAAAGTTCCAAGAGCGTAGATGAGTTGTTTTTCTTTGAATTTCCTAATTTCATTGCTGCCATAGCAACAACTGGCAATGCAAACAGACGTGTCATTAATGCAGTGACTCTACCTCAACCTGGATTGATCAACCATGTACGGCTCACCGGAGACTGTGATACGTATAACATCCCAAAGTGTACTTAATTCTGAGCAAAATCTAACTAGCCTCATTACTGCTGAACTATGAGGGGCCATTTAGGGAGAAATCAGGGAAACACTACTTGTACATACATATGAAACATTTTCACATAAATAGCCTACTACTTACATTTGTGTATAATAATTTAAACTCGCATATACACGCACTTGCCCACTCAATCTCTGGTGCGTAAACAAAGAGTTGCACTATGCTTATGTTGGTATGGGGGTGTCTGTGTGTATATAACAATTTTCAGTGCGCCCGGAAGTCATTTCATTGTCATTTCAAGGCAGATATTTAACATGTGTACAGTGCGTATAATAGACAGAGGAAGACTGTTGAACTATTAATATTAGGACGGTTATTGACATCTGTGTAATGAGTAGTGCTTCTCTTAATGACAACTGTAACTGTTTTCCCATATAGAATTGTGTGCCTTATATTGTTTGGAGGAACTTTTTCTTCTCATTTAGAAATATGTGGACTAAGTGCTCAGATTGTCTTATTACTTATTATGCTCAGTCTCACCATTTTTGGCAGATTTCACCACGTTATTACGAACGTGGATACGTTATCTTATAATTATAAGCAGTGTGAGATGTGAAGCTAAGCGAAGCACATGTGCAGAATTTCTAACAATAGCCTGTTTTGTATAGCCTGGCTAACTGACCAATCAGTGAAATTAAATGTGGTTGCTGAGCCTATTGCAGCTGGGTCAATTTAATTTGATTTCATTGTGTTTAATTTTAAACTCAGCTGCGTGCCATGAGACACAAGTTAATCTGAGCATTTTTTGTTCTAACGCCGACTTAACCTAGCCATGTTTTACAGATATCTTGAAATAATTGAGGTTCATCGCTAGAGGGTGCTGTTCATCTTTTTTTTTCTTTTCTTCTATTATTGATCAGGAAAAAACGATAAAATAGAGAATTTGTGGATAAAATTATTATGAGATTATTTATAATCAAACGACTACACTACACAACCACTTCTTCCTTTTATTTACATATTATACAGATATTTACAGATATTTATATTTTATTTACCCGCGTGCGTCTCTCTTCTCCAAGGTAGCGGAGAGATATGAAAGGATAAAAGGGGAAAAGAATAAAATGCACGTCGGTTTTAAATTCGCAGGCTACCTGCGCTGAAGGCGTGGAAAACGAGCACGTGACCGAAAGGCTTCCGTACCCGATGGGTCCAAATCACATGCCCATCAAAGTAGCCTTAAACCTGGACACACAATGGAGACCATTTGACCCTTTAAAATCATACTACAAGCAGACTTCCAGGCCCAAGAGGTCACACAGTCATGCCCAGCAAAGTAGCTCTGGGCCTGGGCACACTTCACACAGTTTGACCGTTTAAATAAAACTAGAAACAGACTTCCTGGCCCAAGAGGTCACACAGTCATGCCCAGCAAAGTAGCTCTGGGCCTGGGCACACTTCAATCACTTTGTGCCTTTAAATCATACTACTACTACCACCAGACTTCCAGGGCCAAGAGGTCACACAGTCATGCACAGCAAAGTAGCTCTGGGCCTGGGCACACATCATGCAGTTTGACCCTTTAAATAATACTACAACCAGACACATACAGGTGCGCACATATACACAGATACACATTCTGTTTAATTTCTTCACATCTGCAGACTAGAGTAAGCTGAGGGTATAGTGTTAAACCAGGTACTACATAAACAGTATATAGTATATATACAGAGGATATAGTGTTAAACCAGGTACTACATACAGAGTATATAGTATACATACAGAGTATATAGTTTGACCAAAAGATCGTGCTGATCTTTGATCTCCTGGTTCTTCATCTCCAGCGCCACTTTCAGACTCATAATGTCCTCCTCTATGGGCTGGTATAACCCACACACACGAATCATCACTACAGCCAGTACAATGGAAAGGTGGGAATGTGTACTGAATGTGTACTGACGTTATAAGTGAAAGGTGGAGGTACTGGTGGATGTGTACTGACACTATAAGGGATCTCTACCTGCAGTGACAGTCTGAGCTTCTCAAGTTCTTCCTCCAGAGATTTCTTCTCCTGTTCACAGGCCATTTTCATATCTGCCAGAGCAAGTATCATTACTGCTGGATATAACATAGATTGTATATACTACATAATTACTACTGAATATATAAAATATAATATATATAGTACTATACATATATTAGTATCACTTTTATTGGAGCCTAAAGGCTAGCATTCATTATTAGTTATGTTAGTATTATTGCATTTCCATAGTACTTACTCTTGATGGACCTGTTATGCTCCTCCTCCTCCTGCTGTTTCTGCAGGAGCTCTGTCTCCTCCTGCTGCTTGTGTTTCAGCATCTCCTGAAGAACCTGCAGCTCCTTCTGCTTCTGCAACCTCAACTCCTTCAGCTGCTCCAACAAACTGTTCTCCAACTCCTCCTTCTCACACCGCAAACACTCCAATCGGGCCACAGGCCCCACTAGTGACACAGAACCACACACACACACACAGACACAGACACACACACACACACACACACACACATACACACACACACAGAGAGAGATAAACATGTATAAATGTATAAGAATTTGTGGATAAAATTATTATGAGATTATTTATAATCAAACGACTACACTACACAACCACATCTTCCTTTTATTTACATATTATACAGATATTTAGAGATATTTACATTTTATTTACCCGCGTGCGTCTCTCTTCTCCAAGGTAGCGTAGAGATATGAAAGGATAAAAGGGGAAAAGAATAAAATGCACGTCGGTTTTAAATTCGCAGGCTACCTGCGCTGAAGGCGTGGAAAACGAGCACGTGACGGAAAGGCTTCCGTACCCGATGGGTCCAAATCACATGCCCAGCAAAGTAGACTTAAACCTGGATACACAATGGAGACCATTTGACCCTTTAAAATCATACTACAAGCAGACTTCCAGGCCCAAGAGGTCACACAGCCATGCCCAGCAAAGTAGCTCTGGGCCTGGGCACACTTTACGCAGTTTGACCGTTTAAATAAAACTAGAAACAGACTTCCTGGCCCAAGAGGTCACACAGTCATGCCCAGCAAGGTTGCTTTAAACGTGGGCACACTTCAGACCGTTTCACTCTTTAAATCATTCAAAGCACCACATTTCAAGGCCCAAGAGGTCACAGAATCATGCCCATCAAAGTAGCTCTGGGCCTGGGCACACTTCACGCAGTTTGACCCTTTAAATAATACTACAACCAGACACATACAGGTGCGCACATATACACAGATACACATTCTGTTTAATTTCTTCACATCTGCAGACTAGAGTAAGCTGAGGGTATAGTGTTAAACCAGGTACTACATAAACAGTATATAGTATATATACAGAGGATATAGTGTTAAACCAGGTACTACATACAGAGTATATAGTATACATACAGAGTATATAGTTTGACCAAAAGATCGTGCTGATCTTTGATCTCCTGGTTCTTCATCTCCAGCGCCACTTTCAGACTCATAATGTCCTCCTCTATGGGCTGGTATAACCCACGCACACGAATCATCACTACAGCCAGTACAATGGAAAGGTGGGAATGTGTACTGAATGTGTACTGACGTTATAAGTGAAAGGTGGAGGTACTGGTGGATGTGTACTGACACTATAAGGGATCTCTACCTGCAGTGACAGTCTGAGCTTCTCAAGTTCTTCCTCCAGAGATTTCTTCTCCTGTTCACAGGCCATTTTCATATCTGCCAGAACAAGTATCATTACTGCTGGATATAACACAGATTGTATATACTACATAATTACTACTGAATATATAAAATATAATATAAATAGAGTACTATACATATATTAGTATCACTTTTATTGGAGCCTAAAGGCTAACATTCATTATTATGTTAGTATTATTGCATTTCCATAGTACTTACTCTTGATGGACCTGTTATGCTCCTCCTCCTCCTGCTGTTTCTGCAGGAGCTCTGTCTCCTCCTGCTGCTTGTGTTTCAGCATCTCCTGAAGAACCTGCAGCTCCTTCTGCTTCTGCAACCTCAACTCCTTCAGCTGCTCCAACAAATTGTTCTCCAACTCCTCCTTCTCACACCGCAAACAATCCAATCGGGCCACAGGCCCCACTAGTGACACAGAACCACACACACACACACACACACACACACACACACACACAGAGAGAGATAAACATGTATAAATGTATAAGAATTTGTGGATAAAATTATTATGAGATTATTTATAATCAAACGACTACACTACACAACCACTTCTTCCTTTTATTTACATATTATACAGATATTTACATTTTATTTACCCGCGTGCGTCTCTCTTCTCCAAGGTAGCGGAGAGATATGAAGGGATAAAAGGGGAAAAGAATAAAATGCACGTCGGTTTTAAATTCGCAGGCTACCTGCGCTGAAGGCGTGGAAAACGAGCACGTGACGGAAAGGCTTCCGTACCCGATGGGTCCAAATCACATGCCCAGCAAAGTAGCCTTAAACCTGGACACACAATGGAGACCATTTGACCCTTTAAAATCATACTACAACCAGACTTCCAGGCCCAAGAGGTCACACAGTCATGCCCAGCAAAGTAGCTCTGGGCCTGGGCACACTTCACGCAGTTTGACCGTTTAAATAAAACTAGAAACAGACTTCCTGGCCCAAGAGGTCACACAGTCATGCCCAGAAAGGTTACTTTAAACGTGGGCACACTTCAGACCGTTTCACTCTTTAAATCATTCAAAGCACCACATTTCAAGGCCCAAGAGGTCACAGAATCATGCCCATCAAAGTAGCTCTGGGCCTGGGCACACTTCACGCAGTTTGACCCTTTAAATAATACTACAACCAGACGCATACAGGTGCGCACATATACACAGATACACATTCTGTTTAATTTCTTCACATCTGCAGACTAGAGTAAGCTGAGGTTATAGTGTTAAACCAGGTACTACATAAACAGTATATAGTATATATACAGAGGATATAGTGTTAAACCAGGTACTACATACAGAGTATATAGTATACATACAGAGTATATAGTTTGACCAAAAGATCGTGCTGATCTTTGATCTCCTGGTTCTTCATCTCCAGCGCCACTTTCAGACTCATAATGTCCTCCTCTATGGGCTGGTATAACACACACACGAATCATCACTACAGCCAGTACAATGGAAAGGTGGGAATGTGTACTGCATGTGTACTGACGTTATAAGTGAAAGGTGGAGGTACTGGTGGATGTGTACTGACACTATAAGGGATCTCTACCTGCAGTGACAGTCTGAGCTTCTCAAGTTCTTCCTCCAGAGATTTCTTCTCCTGTTCACAGGCCATTTTCATATCTACCAGAGCAAGTATCATTACTGCTGGATATAACATAGATTGTATATACTACATAATTACTACTGAATATATAAAATATAATATATATAGTACTATACATATATTAGTATCACTTTTATTGGAGCCTAAAGGCTAGCATTCATTATTAGTTATGTTAGTATTATTGCATTTCCATAGTACTTACTCTTGATGGACCTGTTATGCTCCTCCTCCTCCTGCTGTTTCTGCAGGAGCTCTGTCTCCTCCTGCTGCTTGTGTTTCAGCATCTCCTGAAGAACCTGCAGCTCCTTCTGCTTCTGCAACCTCAACTCCTTCAGCTGCTCCAACAAACTGTTCTCCAACTCCTCCTTCTCACACCGCAAACACTCCAATCGGGCCACAGGCCCCACTAGTGACACAGAACCACACACACACACACAGACACAGACACACACACACACACACACACATACACACACACACAGAGAGAGATAAACATGTATAAATGTATAAGAATTTGTGGATAAAATTATTATGAGATTATTTATAATCAAACGACTACACTACACAACCACATCTTCCTTTTATTTACATATTATACAGATATTTAGAGATATTTACATTTTATTTACCCGCGTGCGTCTCTCTTCTCCAAGGTAGCGTAGAGATATGAAAGGATAAAAGGGGAAAAGAATAAAATGCACGTCGGTTTTAAATTCGCAGGCTACCTGCGCTGAAGGCGTGGAAAACGAGCACGTGACGGAAAGGCTTCCGTACCCGATGGGTCCAAATCACATGCCCAGCAAAGTAGACTTAAACCTGGATACACAATGGAGACCATTTGACCCTTTAAAATCATACTACAAGCAGACTTCCAGGCCCAAGAGGTCACACAGCCATGCCCAGCAAGGTTGCTTTAAACGTGGGCACACTTCAGACCGTTTCACTCTTTAAATCATTCAAAGCACCACATTTCAAGGCCCAAGAGGTCACAGAATCATGCCCATCAAAGTAGCTCTGGGCCTGGGCACACTTCACGCAGTTTGACCCTTTAAATAATACTACAACCAGACACATACAGGTGCGCACATATACACAGATACACATTCTGTTTAATTTCTTCACATCTGCAGACTAGAGTAAGCTGAGGGTATAGTGTTAAACCAGGTACTACATAAACAGTATATAGTATATATACAGAGGATATAGTGTTAAACCAGGTACTACATACAGAGTATATAGTATACATACAGAGTATATAGTTTGACCAAAAGATCGTGCTGATCTTTGATCTCCTGGTTCTTCATCTCCAGCGCCACTTTCAGACTCATAATGTCCTCCTCTATGGGCTGGTATAACCCACGCACACGAATCATCACTACAGCCAGTACAATGGAAAGGTGGGAATGTGTACTGAATGTGTACTGACGTTATAAGTGAAAGGTGGAGGTACTGGTGGATGTGTACTGACACTATAAGGGATCTCTACCTGCAGTGACAGTCTGAGCTTCTCAAGTTCTTCCTCCAGAGATTTCTTCTCCTGTTCACAGGCCATTTTCATATCTGCCAGAACAAGTATCATTACTGCTGGATATAACACAGATTGTATATACTACATAATTACTACTGAATATATAAAATATAATATAAATAGAGTACTATACATATATTAGTATCACTTTTATTGGAGCATAAAGGCTAACATTCATTATTATGTTAGTATTATTGCATTTCCATAGTACTTACTCTTGATGGACCTGTTATGCTCCTCCTCCTCCTGCTGTTTCTGCAGGAGCTCTGTCTCCTCCTGCTGCTTGTGTTTCAGCATCTCCTGAAGAACCTGCAGCTCCTTCTGCTTCTGCAACCTCAACTCCTTCAGCTGCTCCAACAAATTGTTCTCCAACTCCTCCTTCTCACACCGCAAACAATCCAATCGGGCCACAGGCCCCACTAGTGACACAGAACCACACACACACACACACACACACACACACACACACAGAGAGAGATAAACATGTATAAATGTATAAGAATTTGTGGATAAAATTATTATGAGATTATTTATAATCAAACGACTACACTACACAACCACTTCTTCCTTTTATTTACATATTATACAGATATTTACATTTTATTTACCCGCGTGCGTCTCTCTTCTCCAAGGTAGCGGAGAGATATGAAGGGATAAAAGGGGAAAAGAATAAAATGCACGTCGGTTTTAAATTCGCAGGCTACCTGCGCTGAAGGCGTGGAAAACGAGCACGTGACGGAAAGGCTTCCGTACCCGATGGGTCCAAATCACATGCCCAGCAAAGTAGCCTTAAACCTGGACACACAATGGAGACCATTTGACCCTTTAAAATCATACTACAACCAGACTTCCAGGCCCAAGAGGTCACACAGTCATGCCCAGCAAAGTAGCTCTGGGCCTGGGCACACTTCACGCAGTTTGACCGTTTAAATAAAACTAGAAACAGACTTCCTGGCCCAAGAGGTCACACAGTCATGCCCAGCAAGGTTGCTTTAAACGTGGGCACACTTCAGACCGTTTCACTCTTTAAATCATTCAAAGCACCACATTTCAAGGCCCAAGAGGTCACAGAATCATGCCCATCAAAGTAGCTCTGGGCCTGGGCACACTTCACGCAGTTTGACCCTTTAAATAATACTACAACCAGACACATACAGGTGCGCACATATACACAGATACACATTCTGTTTAAATTTCTTCACATCTGCAGACTAGAGTAAGCTGAGGGTATAGTGTTAAACCAGGTACTACATAAACAGTATATAGTATATATACAGAGGATATAGTGTTAAACCAGGTACTACATACAGAGTATATAGTATACATACAGAGTATATAGTTTGACCAAAAGATCGTGCTGATCTTTGATCTCCTGGTTCTTCATCTCCAGCGCCACTTTCAGACTCATAATGTCCTCCTCTATGGGCTGGTATAACACACACACGAATCATCACTACAGCCAGTACAATGGAAAGGTGGGAATGTGTACTGAATGTGTACTGACGTTATAAGTGAAAGGTGGAGCTACTGGTGGATGTGTACTGACACTATAAGGGATCTCTACCTGCAGTGACAGTCTGAGCTTCTCAAGTTCTTCCTCCAGAGATTTCTTCTCCTGTTCACAGGCCATTTTCATATCTGCCAGAGCAAGTATAATTACTGCTGGATATAACACAGATTGTATATACTACATAATTACTACTGAATATATAAAATATAATATAAATAGTACTATACATATATTAGTATCACTTCTATTGGAGCCTAAAGGCTAACATTCATTATTAGTTATGTTAGTATTATTGCATTTCCATAGTACTTACCCTTGAGGGACCTGTTATGCTCCTCCTCCTCCTGCTGTTTCTGCAGGAGCTCTGTCTCCTCCTGCTGCTTGTGTTTCAGCATCTCCTGAAGAACCTGCAGCTCCTTCTGCTTCTGCAACCTCAACTCCTTCAGCTGCTCCAACAAACTGTTCTCCAACTCCTCCTTCTCACACCGCAAACACTCCAATCGGGCCACAGGCCCCACTAGTGACACAGAACCACACACACACACACAGACACACACACAGACACACACACAGACACACACAAAGAGAGAGATAAACATGTATAAATGTATAAGAATTTGTGGATAAAATTATTATGAGATTATTCATAATCAAACGACTACACTACACAACCACTTCTTCCTTTTATTTACATGTTATACAGATATTTACAGATATTTACATTTTATTTACCCGCGTGCGTCTCTCTTCTCCAAGGTAGCGGAGAGATATGAAAGGATAAAAGGGGAAAAGAATAAAATGCACGTCGGTTTTAATTTCGCAGGCTACCTGCGCTGAAGGCGTGGAAAACGAGCACGTGACGGAAAGGCTTCCGTACCCGATGGGTCCAAATCACATGCCCAGCAAAGTAGCCTTAAACCTGGACACACAATGGAGACCATTTGACCCTTTAAAATCATACTACAACCAGACTTCCAGGCCCAAGAGGTCACACAGTCATGCACAGCAAAGTAGCTCTGGGCCTGGGCACACTTCACGCAGTTTGACCGTTTAAATAAAAGTAGAAACAGACTTCCTGGCCCAAGAGGTCACACAGTCATGCCCAGCAAGGATGCTTTAAACGTGGGCACACTTCAGACCGTTTCACTCTTTAAATCATTCAAAGCACCACATTTCAAGGCCCAAGAGGTCACAGAATCATGCCCATCAAAGTAGCTCTGCGCCTGGGCACACTTCACGCAGTTTGACCCTTTAAATAATACTACAACCAGACACATACAGGTGCGCACATATACACAGATACACATTCTGTTTAATTTCTTCACATCTGCAGACTAGAGTAAGCTGAGGGTATAGTGTTAAACCAGGTACTACATAAACAGTATATAGTATATATACAGAGGATATAGTGTTAAACCAGGTACTACATACAGAGTATATAGTTTGACCAAAAGATCGTGCTGATCTTTGATCTCCTGGTTCTTCATCTCCAGTGCCACTTTCAGACTCATAATGTCCTCCTCTATGGGCTGGTATAACACACACACGAATCATCACTACAGCCAGTACAATGGAAAGGTGGGAATGTGTACTGAATGTGTACTGACGTTATAAGTGAAAGGTGGAGGTACTGGTGGATGTGTACTGACACTAGAAGGGATCTCTACCTGCAGTGACAGTCTGAGCTTCTCAAGTTCTTCCTCCAGAGATTTCTTCTCCTGTTCACTGGCCATTTTCATATCTGCCAGAGCAAGTATCATTACTGCTGGATATAACACAGATTGTATATACTACATAATTACTACTGAATATATAAAATATAATATATATAGTACTATACATATATTAGTATCACTTTTATTGGAGCCTAAAGGCTAACATTCATTATTAGTTATGTTAGTATTATTGCATTTCCATAGTACTTACTCTTGATGGACCTGTTATGCTCCTCCTCCTCCTGCTGTTTCTGCAGGAGCTCTGTCTCCTCCTGCTGCTTGTGTTTCAGCATCTCCTGAAGAACCTGCAGCTCCTTCTGCTTCTGCAACCTCAACTCCTTCAGCTGCTCCAACAAACTGTTCTCCAACTCCTCCTTCTTACACCGCAAACACTCCAATCGGGCCACAGGCCCCACTAGTGACACAGAACCACACACACACACACACACACACACACACACAAAGAGAGAGATAAACATGTATAAATGTATAAGAATTTGTGGATAAAATTATTATGAGATTATTCATAATCAAACGACTACACTACACAACCACTTCTTCCTTTTATTTACATATTATACAGATATTTACAGATATTTACATTTTATTTACCCGCGTGCGTCTCTCTTCTCCAAGGTAGCGGAGAGATATGAAAGGATAAAAGGGGAAAAGAATAAAATGCACGTCGGTTTTAAATTCGCAGGCTACATGCGCTGAAGGCGTGGAAAACGAGCACGTGACGGAAAGGCTTCCGTACCCGATGGGTCCAAATCACATGCCCAGCAAAGTAGCCTTAAACCTGGACACACAATGGAGACCATTTGACCCTTTAAAATCATACTACAACCAGACTTCCAGGCCCAAGAGGTCACACAGTCATGCACAGCAAAGTAGCTCTGGGCCTGGGCACACTTCACGCAGTTTGACCGTTTAAATAAAAGTAGAAACAGACTTCCTGGCCCAAGAGGTCACACAGTCATGCCCAGCAAGGATGCTTTAAACGTGGGCACACTTCAGACCGTTTCACTCTTTAAATCATTCAAAGCACCACATTTCAAGGCCCAAGAGGTCACAGAATCATGCCCATCAAAGTAGCTCTGCGCCTGGGCACACTTCACGCAGTATGAACCTTTAAATAATACTACAACCAGACACATACAGGTGCGCACATATACACAGATACACATTCTGTTTAATTTCTTCACATCTGCAGACTAGAGTAAGCTGAGGGTATAGTGTTAAACCAGGTACTACATAAACAGTATATAGTATATATACAGAGGATATAGTGTTAAACCAGGTACTACATACAGAGTATATAGTATACATACAGAGTATATAGTTTGACCAAAAGATCGTGCTGATCTTTGATCTCCTGGTTCTTCATCTCCAGCGCCACTTTCAGACTCAATGTCCTCCTCTATGGGCTGGTATAACACACACACGAATCATCACTACAGCCAGTACAATGGAAAGGTGGGAATGTGTACCGAACGTGTACTGACGTTATAAGTGAAAGGTGGAGGTACTGGTGGATGTGTACTGACACTATAAGGGATCTCTACCTGCAGTGACAGTCTGAGCTTCTCAAGTTCTTCCTCCAGAGATTTCTTCTCCTGTTCACAGGCCATTTTCATATCTGCCAGAGCAAGTATCATTACTGCTGGACATAACACAGATTGTATATACTACATAATTACTACTGAATATATAAAATATAATATATATAGTACTATACATATATTAGTATCACTTTTATTGGAGCCTAAAGGCTAACATTCATTATTAGTTATGTTAGTATTATTGCATTTCCATAGTACTTACTCTTGATGGACCTGTTATGCTCCTCCTCCTCCTGCTGTTTCTGCAGGAGGTCTGTCTCCTCTTGCTGCTTGTGTTTCAGCATCTCCTGAAGAACCTGCAGCTCCTTCTGCTTCTGCAACCTCAACTCCTTCAGCTGCTCCAACAAACTGTTCTCCAACTCCTCCTTCTTACACCGCAAACACTCCAATCGGGCCACAGGCCCCACTAGTGACACAGAACCACACACACACACACACACACACACACACACACACACACACACACACACACACACACACAGAGAGATAAACATGTATAAATGTATAAGAATATGAGGATAAAATTATTATGAGATTATTTATAATCAAACGACTACACTATACAACCACTTCTTCCTTTTATTTAGATATTATACAGATATGTACAGATATTTACATTTTATTTACCCGCGTGCGTCTCTCTTCTCCAAGGTAGTGGAGAGATATGAAAGGATAAAAGGGGAAAAGAATAAAATGCACGTCGGTTTTAAATTCGCAGGCTACCTGCGCTGAAGGCGTGGAAAACGAGCACGTAACGGACAGGCTTCCGTACCCGATGGGTCCAAATCACATGCCCAGCAAAGTAGCCTTAAACCTGGACACACAATGGAGACCATTTGACCCTTTAAAATCATACTACAACCAGACTTCCAGGCCCAAGAGGTCACACAGTCATGCCCAGCAAAGTAGCTCTGGGCCTGGGCACACTTCACGCAGTTTGACCCTTTAACCAAAACTAGAAACAGACCTGCAAGCCCAGGAGCTCACAGAATCATACCCAGTAAAGTAGCTAGCTAGCTTTCAGCTCAGTAACCGTAGCTAGCTAGCTAGCTATCAGCTCAGTAAACCATACAATCAAATGTCCACCAAGCATTTAAACCACTAGATACCGCTAGTTACCGGCTGCACGGTTAACAGTGCAAAGCCATTACCAAGCTACCTAGCTAGCTAGCTAGCTACCGGAAGCACTTTTAACAGTGCAAAGTCAGTAGCTAGCTAGTAGTAGCTACTGTAGCTAGCTAGCTACCGGAAGCACTTTTAACAGTGCAAAGTCAGTAGCTAGCTAGTAGTAGCTACTGTAGCTAGCTAGCTAGCTACTGACTTTGCACTGTTAACCTTGCAGCCGGTAGCTCGCTAGCTAGCTAGCAGCTCAGTAACCGTACAAATTCGCCTGCTGCTGAAAACTGTCAAGTTGTATTTATAGCTTTCGTTTTAGTTCTCTCAGCTTACTTATTTGGTTTTTTTGTGTGTGTGTTTTTTTCAGGGAAGTTTAATAATTTCTTAGAAATCTTGGAACATTTTGCCAGTTGGCATCTAGGAAAGCCTTTCTGCCCACAGACAATAAACACAAGCCAGAATTCCTCAAACAGGAATGAATCTACTAATTTAGTAACATTTCAGGCACATGAGTGGAGGAACTAGCAAATTCTAAATGATGAAATCGAAGCTGATAAAAATCCATGAAAATATAAACTGGTCATGAAAAAATGCTTGTGAATTGAAAATGTAAGTGATAGGATTAAAACAGTCTTGATTTGATATATTTTTAAAAATCAAATATCAAGTTTGATCATTCATGACCAAGGGAGTTTCTATGAGGGTGTAAACAACAAATGCATGTGAACTAAATACTACAGTGGTATATAATTAAATAATTGGAATAACTTTGTGTCACGTCATTTAACATTTAACTCAAGCCGTTTGTGTTACCGGACTCTTTTATCACTTAACATTAGTAACTGTTTTAGTTGCCTTGTTTATCCAATAACATTCATTAATTAATCAATCCATGGTTTAACCCAAGCAATTTTCGTTACTTCCGCCTCTCGACGCAAAAATGTCAATCAGAACGTTGCGCCCGCAAACTTCAAATAAACGATAAATAAGGCAAGTAATAAAAATGGATAAAGTTGAAAGATAAGTTGATTAAACTTGAGTCAAATAAAACTACTTATCAGTCAAAACGTCAATTCATATGCATTTTATTGACTCAAAATTTAATTTACGTGCATTTTAATCAGCCATATTTTTGGTGTATAGACCTGAGTTTTGTCGTTGAAGAGAATAAAAGAATCCGTCGTGTAAACTTACGCCATCTGCAGGCTGAGATGGTGTTGGGTTGACCCGGATGTGACGTTTGCCAAGCTGATGACATATCACGATATTAATTGTGAGATTTCCTTACCATCTTTGCTCTTCGCAGAAGGGCACAGTGCGGTTTACAGGGCACAGTTTGACCCTTTAAATAATACTACAACCAGACTTCCAGGCACAAGAGGTCACACAGTCATGCCCAGCAAGGTTGCTTTAAACGTGGGCACACTTCAGACCGTTTCACTCTTTAAATCGTTCAAAGCACCAGATTTCAAGGCCCAAGAGGTCACAGAATCATGCCCAGCAAAGTAGCTCTGGGCCTGGGCACACTTCATGCAGTTTGACCCTTTAAATAATACTACAACCAGACTTCCAGGCACAAGAGGTCACACAGTCATGCCCAGCAAAGTAGCTCTGGGCCTGGGCACACTTCATGCAGTTTGACCCTTTAAATAATACTACAACCAGACTTCCAGGCACAAGAGGTCACACAGTCATGCACAGCAAAGTAGTGCTGGGCCAGGGCACACTTCATGTACTTTGTGCCTTTAAATAATACTACAACCAGACTTCCAAGCCGAAGAGGTCACAGAGTCATGCCCAGCAAAGTCGCTATGGGCCTGGGCAGACCATGCAATTTGACCCTTTAACCAAAACTAGAAACAGAACTCAAAGCCCAGGAGGTCACAGAATCATGCCCATCAAAGTAGCTCTGGGCCTGTGTACACTTCAGGCCATTTCACCTTTTATATAATGGAAACACCAGACCTCCAGGCCCAAGAGGTCACACAGTCATGCCCAGAAAAGTAACTCTGGGCCTATACACACTTCACGCAGTTTGACCGTTTAAATAAAACTAGAAACAGACTTCCTGGCCCAAGAGGTCACACAGTCATGCCCAGCAAGGTTGCTTTAAACGTGGGCACACTTCAGACCGTTTCACTCTTTAAATCATTCAAAGCACCACATTTCAAGGCCCAAGAGGTCACAGAATCATGCCCATCAAAGTAGCTCTGGGCCTGGGCACACTTTACGGAGTTTGACCCTTTAAATAATACTACAACCAGACACATACAGGTGCGCACATATACACAGATACACATTCTGTTTAATTTCTTCACATCTGCAGACTAGAGTAAGCTGAGGGTATAGTGTTAAACCAGGTACTACATAAACAGTATATAGTATATATACAGAGGATATAGTGTTAAACCAGGTACTACATACAGAGTATATAGTATACATACAGAGTATATAGTTTGACCAAAAGATCGTGCTGATCTTTGATCTCCTGGTTCTTCATCTCCAGCGCCACTTTCAGACTCATAATGTCCTCCTCTATGGGCTGGTATAACCCACACACACGAATCATCACTACAGCCAGTACAATGGAAAGGTGGGAATGTGTACTGAATGTGTACTGACGTTATAAGTGAAAGGTGGAGGTACTGGTGGATGTGTACTGACACTATAAGGGATCTCTACCTGCAGTGACAGTCTGAGCTTCTCAAGTTCTTCCTCCAGAGATTTCTTCTCCTGTTCACAGGCCATTTTCATATCTGCCAGAGCAAGTATCATTACTGCTGGATATAACATAGATTGTATATACTACATAATTACTACTGAATATATAAAATATAATATATATAGTACTATACATATATTAGTATCACTTTTATTGGAGCCTAAAGGCTAGCATTCATTATTAGTTATGTTAGTATTATTGCATTTCCATAGTACTTACTCTTGATGGACCTGTTATGCTCCTCCTCCTCCTGCTGTTTCTGCAGGAGCTCTGTCTCCTCCTGCTGCTTGTGTTTCAGCATCTCCTGAAGAACCTGCAGCTCCTTCTGCTTCTGCAACCTCAACTCCTTCAGCTGCTCCAACAAATTGTTCTCCAACTCCTCCTTCTCACACCGCAAACACTCCAATCGGGCCACAGGCCCCACTAGTGACACAGAACCACACACACACACACACAGAGAGAGAGATAAACATGTATAAATGTATAAGAATTTGTGGATAAAATTATTATGAGATTATTTATAATCAAACGACTACACTACACAACCACATCTTCCTTTTATTTACATATTATACAGATATTTAGAGATATTTACATTTTATTTACCCGCGTGCGTCTCTCTTCTCCAAGGTAGCGGAGAGATATGAAAGGATAAAAGGGGAAAAGAATAAAATGCACGTCGGTTTTAAATTCGCAGGCTACCTGCGCTGAAGGCGTGGAAAACGAGCACGTGACGGAAAGGCTTCCGTACCCGATGGGTCCAAATCACATGCCCAGCAAAGTAGCCTTAAACCTGGACACACAATGGAGACCATTTGACCCTTTAAAATCATACTACAAGCAGACTTCCAGGCCCAAGAGGTCACAAAGTCATGCCCAGCAAAGTAGCTCTGGGCCTGGGCACACTTCACGCAGTTTGACCGTTTAAATAAAACTAGAAACAGACTTCCTGGCCCAAGAGGTCACACAGTCATGCCTGGGTCTGGGCACACTTCACGCAGTTTGACCCTTTAAATAATACTACAACCAGACACATACAGGTGCGCACATATACACAGATACACATTCTGTTTAATTTCTTCACATCTGCAGACTAGAGAAAGCTGAGGGTATAGTGTTAAACCAGGTACTACATAAACAGTATATAGTATATATACAGAGGATATAGTGTTAAACCAGGTACTACATACAGAGTATATAGTATACATACAGAGTATATAGTTTGACCAAAAGATCGTGCTGATCTTTGATCTCCTGGTTCTTCATCTCCAGCGCCACTTTCAGACTCATAATGTCCTCCTCTATGGGCTGGTATAACCCACACACACGAATCATCACTAAAGCCAGTACAATGGAAAGGTGGGAATGTGTACTGAATGTGTATTGACGTTATAAGTGAAAGGTGGAGGTACTGGTGGATGTGTACTGACACTATAAGGGATCTCTACCTGCAGTGACAGTCTGAGCTTCTCAAGTTCTTCCTCCAGAGATTTCTTCTCCTGTTCACAGGCCATTTTCATATCTGCCAGAGCAAGTATCATTACTGCTGGATATAACACAGATTGTATATACTACATAATTACTACTGAATATATAAAATATAATATATATAGTACTATACATATATTAGTATCACTTTTATTGGAGCCTAAAGGCTAACATTCATTATTAGTTATGTTAGTATTATTGCATTTCCATAGTACTTACTCTTGATGGACCTGTTATGCTCCTACTCCTCCTGCTGTTTCTGCAAGAGCTCTGTCTCCTCCTGCTGCTTGTGTTTCAGCATCTCCTGAAGAACCTGCAGCTCCTTCTGCTTCTGCAACCTCAACTCCTTCAGCTGCTCCAACAAACTGTTCTCAAACTCCTTCTCACACCGCAAACACTCCAATCGGGCCACAGGCCCCACTAGTGACACAGAACCACACACACACACACACAGACACACACACAGACACACACACAGACACACACACAAAGAGAGAGATAAACATGTATAAATGTATAAGAATTTGTGGATAAAATTATTATGAGATTATTCATAATCAAACGACTACACTACACAACCACTTCTTCCTTTTATTTACATGTTATACAGATGTTTACAGATATTTACATTTTATTTACCCGCGTGCATCTCTCTTCTCCAAGGTAGCGGAGAGATATGAAAGGATAAAAGGGGAAAAGAATAAAATGCACGTCGGTTTTAATTTCGCAGCCTACCTGCGCTGAAGGCGTGGAAAACGAGCACGTGACGGAAAGGCTTCCGTACCCGATGGGTCCAAATCACATGCCCAGCAAAGTAGCCTTAAACCTGGACACACAATGGAGACCATTTGACCCTTTAAAATCATACTACAACCAGACTTCCAGGCCCAAGAGGTCACACAGTCATGCACAGCAAAGTAGCTCTGGGCCTGGGCACACTTCACGCAGTTTGACCGTTTAAATAAAAGTAGAAACAGACTTCCTGGCCCAAGAGGTCACACAGTCATGCCCAGCAAGGATGCTTTAAACGTGGGCACACTTCAGACCGTTTCACTCTTTAAATCATTCAAAGCACCACATTTCAAGGCCCAAGAGGTCACAGAATCATGCCCATCAAAGTAGCTCTGGGCCTGGGCACACTTCACGCAGTTTGACCCTTTAAATAATACTACAACCAGACACATACAGGTGCGCACATATACACAGATACACATTCTGTTTAAATTTCTTCACATCTGAAGACTAGAGTAAGCTGAGGGTATAGTGTTAAACCAGGTACTACATAAACAGTATATAGTATATATACAGAGGATATAGTGTTAAACCAGGTACTACATACAGAGTATATAGTATACATACAGAGTATATAGTTTGACCAAAAGATCGTGCTGATCTTTGATCTCCTGGTTCTTCATCTCCAGCGCCACTTTCAGACTCATAAAGTCCTCCTCTATGGGCTGGTATAACACACACACGAATCATCACTACAGCCAGTACAATGGAAAGGTGGGAATGTGTACTGAATGTGTACTGACGTTATAAGTGAGAGGTGGAGGTACTGGTGGATGTGTACTGACACTATAAGGGATCTCTACCTGCAGTGACAGTCTGAGCTTCTCAAGTTCTTCCTCCAGAGATTTCTTCTCCTGTTCACAGGCCATTTTCATATCTGCCAGAGCAAGTATCATTACTGCTGGATATAACACAGATTGTATATACTACATAATTACTACTGAATATATAAAATATAATATATATAGTACTATACATATATTAGTATCACTTTTATTGGAGCCTAAAGGCTAACATTCATTATTAGTTATGTTAGTATTATTGCATTTCCATAGTACTTACTCTTGATGGACCTGTTATGCTCCTCCTCCTCCTGCTGTTTCTGCAGGAGCTCTGTCTCCTCCTGCTGCTTGTGTTTCAGCATCTCCTGAAGAACCTGCAGCTCCTTCTGCTTCTGCAACCTCAACTCCTTCAGCTGCTCCAACAAACTGTTCTCCAACTCCTCATTCCTCATTCTCACACCGCAAACACTCCAATCGGGCCACAGGCCCCACTAGTGACACAGAACCACACACACACACACACACACACACACACACACACACACACACACACACACACACACACACAAGAGAGAGATAAACATGTATAAATGTATAAGAATTTGTGGATAAAATTATTATGAGATTATTTATAATGAAACGACTACACTACACAACCACTTCTTCCTTTTATTTACATATTATACAGATATTTACAGATATTTACATTTTATTTACCCGCGTGCGTCTCTCTTCTCCAAGGTAGCGGAGAGATATGAAAGGATAAAAGGGGAAAAGAATAAAATGCACGTCGGTTTTAAATTCGCAGGCTACCTGCGCTGAAGGCGTGGAAAACGAGCACGTGACGGAAAGGCTTCCGTACCCGATGGGTCCAAATCACATGCCAAGCAAAGTAGCCTTAAACCTGGACACACAATGGAGACCATTTGACCCTTTAAAATCATACTACAACCAGACTTCCAGGCCCAAGAGGTCACACAGTCATGCCCAGCAAAGTAGCTCTGGGCATGGGCACACTTCACGCAGTTTGACCGTTTAAATAAAAGTAGAAACAGACTTCCTGGCCCAAGAGGTCACACAGTCATGCCCAGCAAGGATGCTTTAAACGTGGGCACACTTCAGACCGTTTCACTCTTTAAATCATTCAAAGCACCACATTTCAAGGCCCAAGAGGTCACAGAATCATGCCCATCAAAGTAGCTCTGGGCCTGGGCACACTTCATGCAGTTTGACCCTTTAAATAATACTACAACCAGACACATACAGGTGCGCACATATACACAGATACACATTCTGTTTAATTTATTCACATCTGCAGACTAGAGTAAGCTGAGGGTATAGTGTTAAACCAGGTACTACATAAACAGTATATAGTATATATACAGAGGATATAATGTTAAACCAGGTACTACATACAGAGTATATAGTTTGACCAAAAGATCGTGCTGATCTTTGATCTCCTGGTTCTTCATCTCCAGCGCCACTTTCAGACTCATAATGTCCTCCTCTATGGGCTGGTATAACACACACACGAATCATCACTACAGCCAGTACAATGGAAAGGTGGGAATGTGTACTGAATGTGTACTGACGTTATAAGTGAAAGGTGGAGGTACTGGTGGATGTGTACTGACACTATAAGGGATCTCTACCTGCAGTGACAGTCTGAGCTTCTCAAGTTCTTCCTCCAGAGATTTCTTCTCCTGTTCACAGGCCATTTTCATATCTGCCAGAGCAAGTATCATTACTGCTGGATATAACACAGATTGTATATACTACATAATTACTACTGAATATATAAAATATAATATATATAGTACTATACATATATTAGTATCACTTTTATTGGAGCCTAAAGGCTAACATTCATTATTAGTTATCTTAGTATTATTGCATTTCCATAGTACTTACCCTTGAGGGACCTGTTATGCTCCTCCTCCTCCTGCTGTTTCTGCAGAAGCTCTGTCTCCTCCTGCTGCTTGTGTTTCAGCATCTCCTGAAGAACCTGCAGCTCCTTCTGCTTCTGCAACCTCAACTCCTTCAGCTGCTCCAACAAACTGTTCTCCAACTCCTCCTTCTCACACCGCAAACACTCCAATCGGGCCACAGGCCCCACTAGTGACACAGAACCACACACACACACACACAGACACACACACACACACACACACAAAGAGAGAGATAAACATGTATAAATGTATAAGAATTTGTGGATAAAATTATTATGAGATTATTTATAATGAAACGACTACACTACACAACCACTTCTTCCTTTTATTTACATATTATACAGATATTTAGAGATATTTACATTTTATTTACCCGCGTGCGTCTCTCTTCTCCAAGGTAGCGGAGAGATATGAAAGGATAAAAGGGGAAAAGAATAAAATGCACGTCGGTTTTAAATTCGCAGGCTACCTGCGCTGAAGGCGTGGAAAACGAGCACGTGACGGAAAGGCTTCCGTACCCGATGGGTCCAAATCACATGCCCAGCAAAGTAGCCTTAAACCTGGACACACAATGGAGACCATTTGACCCTTTAAATAATACTACAACCAGACACATACAGGTGCGCACATATACACAGATACACATTCTGTTTAAATTTCTTCACATCTGCAGACTAGAGTAAGCTGAGGGTATAGTGTTAAACCAGGAACTACATAAACAGTATATAGTATATATACAGAGGATATAGTGTTAAACCAGGTACTACATACAGAGTATATAGTATACATACAGAGTATATAGTTTGACCAAAAGATCGTGCTGATCTTTGATCTCCTGGTTCTTCATCTCCAGCGCCACTTTCAGACTCATAAAGTCCTCCTCTATGGGCTGGTATAACACACACACGAATCATATCTACAGCCAGTACAATGGAAAGGTGGGAATGTGTACTGAATGTGTACTGACGTTATAAGTGAAAGGTGGAGGTACTGGTGGATGTGTACTGACACTATAAGGGATCTCTACCTGCAGTGACAGTCTGAGCTTCTCAAGTTCTTCCTCCAGAGATTTCTTCTCCTGTTCACAGGCCATTTTCATATCTGCCAGAGCAAGTATCATTACTGCAGGATATAACACAGATTGTATATACTACATAATTACTACTGAATATATAAAATATAATATATATAGTACTATACATATATTAGTATCACTTTTATTGGAGCCTAAAGGCTAACATTCATTATTAGTTATGTTAGTATTATTGCATTTCCATAGTACTTACTCTTGATGGACCTGTTATGCTCCTCCTCCTCCTGCTGTTTCTGCAGGAGCTCTGTCTCCTCCTGCTGCTTGTGTTTCAGCATCTCCTGAAGAACCTGCAGCTCCTTCTGCTTCTGCAACCTCAACTCCTTCAGCTGCTCCAACAAATTGTTCTCCAACTCCTCCTTCTCACACCGCAAACACTCCAATCGGGCCACAGGCCCCACTAGTGACACAGAACCACACACACACACACAGAGAGAGAGATAAACATGTATAAATGTATAAGAATTTGTGGATAAAATTATTATGAGATTATTTATAATCAAACGACTACACTACACAACCACATCTTCCTTTTATTTACATATTATACAGATATTTAGAGATATTTACATTTTATTTACCTGCGTCCGTCTCTCTTCTCCAAGGTAGCGGAGAGATATGAAAGGATAAAAGGGGAAAAGAATAAAATGCACGTCGGTTTTAAATTCGCAGGCTACCTGCGCTGAAGGCGTGGAAAACGAGCACGTGACGGAAAGGCTTCCGTACCCGATGGGTCCAAATCACATGCCCAGCAAAGTAGCCTTAAACCTGGACACACAATGGAGACCATTTGACCCTTTAAAATCATACTACAACCAGACTTCCAGGCCCAAGAGGTCACACAGTCATGCCCAGCAAAGTAGCTCTGGGCATGGGCACACTTCACGCAGTTTGACCGTTTAAATAAAAGTAGAAACAGACTTCCTGGCCCAAGAGGTCACACAGTCATGCCCAGCAAGGATGCTTTAAACGTGGGCACACTTCAGACCGTTTCACTCTTTAAATCATTCAAAGCACCACATTTCAAGGCCCAAGAGGTCACAGAATCATGCCCATCAAAGTAGCTCTGGGCCTGGGCACACTTCATGCAGTTTGACCCTTTAAATAATACTACAACCAGACACATACAGGTGCGCACATATACACAGATACACATTCTGTTTAATTTATTCACATCTGCAGACTAGAGTAAGCTGAGGGTATAGTGTTAAACCAGGTACTACATAAACAGTATATAGTATATATAAAGAGGATATAATGTTAAACCAGGTACTACATACAGAGTATATAGTTTGACCAAAAGATCGTGCTGATCTTTGATCTCCTGGTTCTTCATCTCCAGCGCCACTTTCAGACTCATAATGTCCTCCTCTATGGGCTGGTATAACCCACACATACGAATCATCACTACAGCCAGTACAATGGAAAGGTGGGAATGTGTACTGAATGTGTACTGACGTTATAAGTGAAAGGTGGAGGTACTGGTGGATGTGTACTGACACTATAAGGGATCTCTACCTGCAGTGACAGTCTGAGCTTCTCAAGTTCTTCCTCCAGAGATTTCTTCTCCTGTTCACAGGCCATTTTCATATCTGCCAGAGCAAGTATCATTACTGCTGGATATAACATAGATTGTATATACTACATAATTACTACTGAATATATAAAATATAATATATATAGTACTATACATATATTAGTATCACTTTTATTGGAGCCTAAAGGCTAGCATTCATTATTAGTTATGTTAGTATTATTGCATTTCCATAGTACTTACTCTTGATGGACCTGTTATGCTCCTCCTCCTCCTGCTGTTTCTGCAGGAGCTCTGTCTCCTCCTGCTGCTTTTGTTTCAGCATCTCCTGAAGAACCTGCAGCTCCTTCTGCTTCTGCAACCTCAACTCCTTCAGCTGCTCCAACAAACTGTTATCCAACTCCTCCTTCTCACACCGCAAACACTCCAATCGGGCCACAGGCCCCACTAGTGACACAGAACCACACACACACACACACACACAGAGAGATAAACATGTATAAATGTGTAAGAATTTGTGGATAAAATTATTATGAGATTATTTATAATCAAACGACTACACTACACAACCACATCTTCCTTTTATTTACATATTATACAGATATTTAGAGATATTTACATTTTATTTACCCGCGTGCGTCTCTCTTCTCCAAGGTAGCGGAGAGATATGAAAGGATAAAAGGGGAAAAGAATAAAATGCACGTCCGTTTTAAATTCGAAGGCTACCTGCGCTGAAGGCGTGGAAAACGAGCACGTGACGGAAAGGCTTCCGTACCCGATGGGTCCAAATCACATGCCCAGCAAAGTAGCCTTAAACCTGGACACACAATGGAGACCATTTGACCCTTTAAAATCATACTACAACCAGACTTCCAGGCCCAAGAGGTCACACAGTCATGCCCAGCAAAGTACCTCTGGGCCTGGGCACACTTCACGCAGTTTGACCTTTTAAATAAAACTAGAAACAGACTTCCTGGCCCAAGAGGTCACACAGTCATGCCCAGCAAGGTTGCTTTAAACGTGGGCACACTTCAGACCGTTTCACTCTTTAAATCATTCAAAGCACCACATTTCAAGGCCCAAGAGGTCACAGAATCATGCCCATCAAAGTAGCTCTGGGCCTGGGCACACTTCACGCAGTTTGACCCTTTAAATAATACTACAACCAGACACATACAGGTGCGCACATATACACAGATACACATTCTGTTTAAATTTCTTCACATCTGAAGACTAGAGTAAGCTGAGGGTATAGTGTTAAACCAGGTACTACATAAACAGTATATAGTATATATACAGAGGATATAGTGTTAAACCAGGTACTACATACAGAGTATATAGTATACATACAGAGTATATAGTTTGACCAAAAGATCGTGCTGATCTTTGATCTTCTGGTTCTTCATCTCCAGCGCCACTTTCAGACTCATAAAGTCCTCCTCTATGGGCTGGTATAACACACACACGAATCATCACTACAGCCAGTACAATGGAAAGGTGGGAATGTGTACTGAATGTGTACTGACGTTATAAGTGAGAGGTGGAGGTACTGGTGGATGTGTACTGACACTATAAGGGATCTCTACCTGCAGTGACAGTCTGAGCTTCTCAAGTTCTTCCTCCAGAGATTTCTTCTCCTGTTCACAGGCCATTTTCATATCTGCCAGAGCAAGTATCATTACTGCTGGATATAACACAGATTGTATATACTACATAATTACTACTGAATATATAAAATATAATATATATAGTACTATACATATATTAGTATCACTTTTATTGGAGCCTAAAGGCTAACATTCATTATTAGTTATGTTAGTATTATTACATTTCCATAGTACTTACTCTTGATGGACCTGTTATGCTCCTCCTCCTCCTGCTGTTTCTGCAGGAGCTCTGTCTCCTCCTGCTGCTTGTGTTTCAGCATCTCCTGAAGAACCTGCAGCTCCTTCTGCTTCTGCAACCTCAACTCCTTCAGCTGCTCCAACAAACTGTTCTCCAACTCCTCCTTCTCACACCGCAAACACTCCAATCGGGCCACAGGCCCCACTAGTGACACAGAACCACACACACACACACACACACACACACACACACACACACACACACACACAGAGAGATAAACATGTATAAATGTATAAGAATTTGTGGATAAAATTATTATGAGATTATTTATAATCAAACGACTACACTACACAACCACTTCTTCCTTTTATTTACATATTATACAGATATTTACAGATATTTACATTTTATTTACCCGCATGCGTCTCTCTTCTCCAAGGTAGCGGAGAGATATGAAAGGATAAAAGGGGAAAAGAATAAAATGCACGTCGGTTTTAAATTCGCAGGCTACCTTCGCTGAAGGCGTGGAAAACGAGCACGTGACGGAAAGGCTTCCCTACCCGATGGGTCCAAATCACATGCCCAGCAAAGTAGCCTTAAACCTGGACACACAATGGAGACCATTTGACCCTTTAAAATCATACTACAAGCAGACTTCCAGGCCCAAGAGGTCACACAGTCATGCCCAGCAAAGTACCTCTGGGCCTGGGCACACTTCACGCAGTTTGACCGTTTAAATAAAACTAGAAACAGACTTCCTGGCCCAAGAGGTCACACAGTCATGCCCAGCAAGGTTGCTTTAAACGTGGGCACACTTTAGACCGTTTCACTCTTTAAATCATTCAAAGCACCACATTTCAAGGCCCAAGAGGTCACAGAATCATGCCCATCAAAGTAGCTCTGGGCCTGGGCACACTTCACGCAGTTTGACCCTTTAAATAATACTACAACCAGACACATACAGGTGCGCACATATACACAGATACACATTCTGTTTAAATTTCTTCACATCTGCAGACTAGAGTAAGCTGAGGGTATAGTGTTAAACCAGGTACTACATAAACAGTATATAGTATATATACAGAGGATATAGTGTTAAACCAGGTACTACATACAGAGTATATAGTATACATACAGAGTATATAGTTTGACCAAAAGATCGTGCTGATCTTTGATCTCCTGGTTCTTCATCTCCAGCGCCACTTTCAGACTCATAATGTCCACCTCTATGGGCTGGTATAACACACACACGAATCATCACTACAGCCAGTACAATGGAAAGGTGGGAATGTGTACTGAATGTGTACTGACGTTATAAGTGAAAGGTGGAGCTACTGGTGGATGTGTACTGACACTATAAGGGATCTCTACCTGCAGTGACAGTCTGAGCTTCTCAAGTTCTTCCTCCAGAGATTTCTTCTCCTGTTCACAGGCCATTTTCATATCTGCCAGAGCAAGTATCATTACTGCTGGATATAACACAGATTGTATATACTACATAATTACTACTGAATATATAAAATATAATATATATAGTACTATACATATATTAGTATCACTTTTATTGGAGCCTAAAGGCTAACATTCATTATTAGTTATGTTAGTATTATTGCATTTCCATAGTACTTACCCTTGAGGGACCTGGTATGCTCCTCCTCCTCCTGCTGTTTCTGCAGGAGCTCTGTCTCCTCCTGCTGCTTGTGTTTCAGCATCTCCTGAAGAACCTGCAGCTCCTTCTGCTTCTGCAACCTCAACTCCTTCAGCTGCTCCAACAAACTGTTCTCCAACTCCTCCTTCTCACACCGCAAACACTCCAATCGGGCCACAGGCCCCACTAGTGACACAGAACCACACACACACACACACAGACACACACACACACACACACACACACACACACACACACACACAAGAGAGAGATAAACATGTATAAATGTATAAGAATTTGTGGATAAAATTATTATGAGATTATTTATAATGAAACGACTACACTACACAACCACTTCTTCCTTTTATTTACATATTATACAGATATTTACAGATATTTACATTTTATTTACCCGCGTGCGTCTCTCTTCTCCAAGGTAGCGGAGAGATATGAAAGGATAAAAGGGGAAAAGAATAAAATGCACGTCGGTTTTAAATTCGCAGGCTACCTGCGCTGAAGGCGTGGAAAACGAGCACGTGACGGAAAGGCTTCCGTACCCGATGGGTCCAAATCACATGCCCAGCAAAGTAGCCTTAAACCTGGACACACAATGGAGACCATTTGACCCTTTAAATAATACTACAACCAGACACATACAGGTGCGCACATATACACAGATACACATTCTGTTTAAATTTCTTCACATCTGCAGACTAGAGTAAGCTGAGGGTATAGTGTTAAACCAGGAACTACATAAACAGTATATAATATATATACAGAGGATATAGTGTTAAACCAGGTACTACATACAGAGTATATAGTATACATACAGAGTATATAGTTTGACCAAAAGATCGTGCTGATCTTTGATCTCCTGGTTCTTCATCTCCAGCGCCACTTTCAGACTCATAATGTCCTCCTCTATGGGCTGGTATAACACACACACGAATCATATCTACAGCCAGTACAATGGAAAGGTGGGAATGTGTACTGAATGTGTACTGATGTTATAAGTGAAAGGTGGAGGTACTGGTGGATGTGTACTGACACTATAAGGGATCTCTACCTGCAGTGACAGTCTGAGCTTCTCAAGTTCTTCCTCCAGAGATTTCTTCTCCTGTTCACAGGCCATTTTCATATCTGCCAGAGCAAGTATCATTACTGCTGGATATAACACAGATTGTATATACTACATAATTACTACTGAATATATAAAATATAATATATATAGTACTATACATATATTAGTATCACTTTTATTGGAGCCTAAAGGCTAACATTCATTATTAGTTATGTTAGTATTATTGCATTTCCATAGTACTTACTCTTGATGGACCTGTTATGCTCCTCCTCCTCCTGCTGTTTCTGCAGGAGCTCTGTCTCCTCCTGCTGCTTGTGTTTCAGCATCTCCTGAAGAACCTGCAGCTCCTTCTGCTTCTGCAACCTCAACTCCTTCAGCTGCTCCAACAAACTGTTCTCCAACTCCTCCTTCTCACACCGCAAACACTCCAATCGGGCCACAGGCCCCACTAGTGACACAGAACCACACACACACACACACAGACACACACACACACACACACACACACACACACACAAAGAGAGAGATAAACATGTATAAATGTATAAGAATTTGTGGATAAAATTATTATGAGATTATTTATAATGAAACGACTACACTACACAACCACTTCTTCCTTTTATTTACATATTATACAGATATTTACAGATATTTACATTTTATTTACCCGCGTGCGTCTCTCTTCTCCAAGGTAGCGGAGAGATATGAAAGGATAAAAGGGGAAAAGAATAAAATGCACGTCGGTTTTAAATTCGCAGGCTACCTGCGCTGAAGGCGTGGAAAACGAGCACGTGACGGAAAGGCTTCCGTACCCGATGGGTCCAAATCACATGCCCAGCAAAGTAGCCTTAAACCTGGACACACAATGGAGACCATTTGACCCTTTAAATAATACTACAACCAGACACATACAGGTGCGCACATATACACAGATACACATTCTGTTTAAATTTCTTCACATCTGCAGACTAGAGTAAGCTGAGGGTATAGTGTTAAACCAGGAACTACATAAACAGTATATAATATATATACAGAGGATATAGTGTTAAACCAGGTACTACATACAGAGTATATAGTATACATACAGAGTATATAGTTTGACCAAAAGATCGTGCTGATCTTTGATCTCCTGGTTCTTCATCTCCAGCGCCACTTTCAGACTCATAATGTCCTCCTCTATGGGCTGGTATAACCCACACATACGAATCATCACTACAGCCAGTACAATGGAAAGGTGGGAATGTGTACTGAATGTGTACTGACGTTATAAGTGAAAGGTGGAGGTACTGGTGGATGTGTACTGACACTATAAGGGATCTCTACCTGCAGTGACAGTCTGAGCTTCTCAAGTTCTTCCTCCAGAGATTTCTTCTCCTGTTCACAGGCCATTTTCAGATCTGCCAGAGCAAGTATCATTACTGCTGGATATAACATAGATTGTATATACTACATAATTACTACTGAATATATAAAATATAATATATATAGTACTATACATATATTAGTATCACTTTTATTGGAGCCTAAAGGCTAGCATTCATTATTAGTTATGTTAGTATTATTGCATTTCCATAGTACTTACTCTTGATGGACCTGTTATGCTCCTCCTCCTCCTGCTGTTTCTGCAGGAGCTCTGTCTCCTCCTGCTGCTTGTGTTTCAGCATCTCCTGAAGAACCTGCAGCTCCTTCTGCTTCTGCAACCTCAACTCCTTCAGCTGCTCCAACAAACTGTTCTCCAACTCCTCCTTCTCACACCGCAAACACTCCAATCGGGCCACAGGCCCCACTAGTGACACAGAACCACACACACACACACACACACACAAAGAGAGAGATAAACATGTATAAATGTATAAGAATTTGTGGATAAAATTATTATGAGATTATTTATAATCAAACGACTACACTACACAACCACATCTTCCTTTTATTTACATATTATACAGATATTTAGAGATATTTACATTTTATTTACCCGTGTGCGTCTCTCTTCTCCAAGGTAGCGGAGAGATATGAAAGGATAAAAGGGGAAAAGAATAAAATGCACGTCGGTTTTAAATTCGCAGGCTACCTGCGCTGAAGGCGTGGAAAACGAGCACGTGACGGAAAGGCTTCCGTACCCGATGGGTCCAAATCACATGCCCAGAAAAGTAGCCTTAAACCTGGACACACAATGGAGACCATTTGACCCTTTAAAATCATACTACAACCAGACTTCCAGGCCCAAGAGGTCACACAGTCATGCCCAGCAAAGTAGCTCTGGGCCTGGGCACACTTCACGCAGTTTGACCGTTTAAATAAAACTAGAAACAGACTTCCTGGCCCAAGAGGTCACACAGTCATGCCCAGCAAGGTTGCTTTAAACGTGGGCACACTTCAGACCGTTTCACTCTTTAAATCATTCAAAGCACCACATTTCAAGGCCCAAGAGGTCACAGAATCATGCCCATCAAAGTAGCTCTGGGCCTGGGCACACTTTACGGAGTTTGACCCTTTAAATAATACTACAACCAGACACATACAGGTGCGCACATATACACAGATACACATTCTGTTTAATTTCTTCACATCTGCAGACTAGAGTAAGCTGAGGGTATAGTGTTAAACCAGGAGCTACATAAACAGTATATAGTATATATAAAGAGGATATAGTGTTAAACCAGGTACTACATACAGAGTATATAGTATACATACAGAGTATATAGTTTGACCAAAAGATCGTGCTGATCTTTGATCTCCTGGTTCTTCATCTCCAGCGCCACTTTCAGACTCATAATGTCCTCCTCTATGGGCTGGTATAACCCACACATACGAATCATCACTACAGCCAGTACAATGGAAAGGTGGGAATGTGTACTGAATGTGTACTGACGTTATAAGTGAAAGGTGGAGGTACTGGTGGATGTGTACTGACACTATAAGGGATCTCTACCTGCAGTGACAGTCTGAGCTTCTCAAGTTCTTCCTCCAGAGATTTCTTCTCCTGTTCACAGGCCATTTTCAGATCTGCCAGAGCAAGTATCATTACTGCTGGATATAACATAGATTGTATATACTACATAATTACTACTGAATATATAAAATATAATATATATAGTACTATACATATATTAGTATCACTTTTATTGGAGCCTAAAGGCTAGCATTCATTATTAGTTATGTTAGTATTATTGCATTTCCATAGTACTTACTCTTGATGGACCTGTTATGCTCCTCCTCCTCCTGCTGTTTCTGCAGGAGCTCTGTCTCCTCCTGCTGCTTGTGTTTCAGCATCTCCTGAAGAACCTGCAGCTCCTTCTGCTTCTGCAACCTCAACTCCTTCAGCTGCTCCAACAAACTGTTCTCCAACTCCTCCTTCTCACACCGCAAACACTCCAATCGGGCCACAGGCCCCACTAGTGACACAGAACCACACACACACACACACACACACAAAGAGAGAGATAAACATGTATAAATGTATAAGAATTTGTGGATAAAATTATTATGAGATTATTTATAATCAAACGACTACACTACACAACCACATCTTCCTTTTATTTACATATTATACAGATATTTAGAGATATTTACATTTTATTTACCCGTGTGCGTCTCTTTTCTCCAAGGTAGCGGAGAGATATGAAAGGATAAAAGGGGAAAAGAATAAAATGCACGTCGGTTTTAAATTCGCAGGCTACCTGCGCTGAAGGCGTGGAAAACGAGCACGTGACGGAAAGGCTTCCGTACCCGATGGGTCCAAATCACATGCCCAGAAAAGTAGCCTTAAACCTGGACACACAATGGAGACCATTTGACCCTTTAAAATCATACTACAACCAGACTTCCAGGCCCAAGAGGTCACACAGTCATGCCCAGCAAAGTAGCTCTGGGCCTGGGCACACTTCACGCAGTTTGACCGTTTAAATAAAACTAGAAACAGACTTCCTGGCCCAAGAGGTCACACAGTCATGCCCAGCAAGGTTGCTTTAAACGTGGGCACACTTCAGACCGTTTCACTCTTTAAATCATTCAAAGCACCACATTTCAAGGCCCAAGAGGTCACAGAATCATGCCCATCAAAGTAGCTCTGGGCCTGGGCACACTTTACGGAGTTTGACCCTTTAAATAATACTACAACCAGACACATACAGGTGCGCACATATACACAGATACACATTCTGTTTAATTTCTTCACATCTGCAGACTAGAGTAAGCTGAGGGTATAGTGTTAAACCAGGAGCTACATAAACAGTATATAGTATATATAAAGAGGATATAGTGTTAAACCAGGTACTACATACAGAGTATATAGTATACATACAGAGTATATAGTTTGACCAAAAGATCGTGCTGATCTTTGATCTCCTGGTTCTTCATCTCCAGCGCCACTTTCTGACTCATAATGTCCTCCTCTATGGGCTGGTATAACCCACACATACGAATCATCACTACAGCCAGTACAATGGAAAGGTGGGAATGTGTACTGAATGTGTACTGACGTTATAAGTGAAAGGTGGAGGTACTGGTGGATGTGTACTGACACTATAAGGGATCTCTACCTGCAGTGACAGTCTGAGCTTCTCAAGTTCTTCCTCCAGAGATTTCTTCTCCTGTTCACAGGCCATTTTCAGATCTGCCAGAGCAAGTATCATTACTGCTGGATATAACATAGATTGTATATACTACATAATTACTACTGAATATATAAAATATAATATATATAGTACTATACATATATTAGTATCACTTTTATTGGAGCCTAAAGGCTAGCATTCATTATTAGTTATGTTAGTATTATTGCATTTCCATAGTACTTACTCTTGATGGACCTGTTATGCTCCTCCTCCTCCTGCTGTTTCTGCAGGAGCTCTGTCTCCTCATGCTGCTTGTGTTTCAGCATCTCCTGAAGAACCTGCAGCTCCTTCTGCTTCTGCAACCTCAACTCCTTCAGCTGCTCCAACAAACTGTTCTCCAACTCCTCCTTCTCACACCGCAAACACTCCAATCGGGCCACAGGCCCCACTAGTGACACAGAACCACACACACACACACACACACACACACACACACACACACACACACACACAGAGAGAGATAAACATGTATAAATGTATAAGAATTTGTGGATAAAATTATTATGAGATTATTTATAATGAAACGACTACACTACACAACCACTTCTTCCTTTTATTTACATATTATACAGATATTTAGAGATATTTACATTTTATTTACCCGCGTGCGTCTCTCTTCTCCAAGGTAGCGGAGAGATATGAAGGGATAAAAGGGGAAAAGAATAAAATGCACGTCGGTTTTAAATTCGCAGGCTACCTGCGCTGAAGGCGTGGAAAACGAGCACGTGACGGAAAGGCTTCCGTACACGATGGGTCCAAATCACATGCCCAGAAAAGTAGCCTTAAACCTGGACACACAATGGAGACCATTTGACCCTTTAAAATCATACTACAACCAGACTTCCAGGCCCAAGAGGTCACACAGTCATGCCCAGCAAAGTAGCTCTGGGCCTGGGCACACTTCACGCAGTTTGACCGTTTAAATAAAACTAGAAACAGACTTCCTGGCCCAAGAGGTCACACAGTCATGCCTGGGTCTGGGCACACTTCACGCAGTTTGACCCTTTAAATAATACTACAACCAGACACATACAGGTGCGCACATATACACAGATACACATTCTGTTTAATTTCTTCACATCTGCAGACTAGAGTAAGCTGAGGGTATAGTGTTAAACCAGGTACTACATAAACAGTATATAGTATATATACAGAGGATATAGTGTTAAACCAGGTACTACATACAGAGTATATAGTATACATACAGAGTATATAGTTTGACCAAAAGATCGTGCTGATCTTTGATCTCCTGGTTCTTCATCTCCAGCGCCACTTTCAGACTCATAATGTCCACCTCTATGGGCTGGTATAACACACACACGAATCATCACTACAGCCAGTACAATGGAAAGGTGGGAATGTGTACTGAATGTGTACTGACGTTATAAGTGAAAGGTGGAGCTACTGGTGGATGTGTACTGACACTATAAGGGATCTCTACCTGCAGTGACAGTCTGAGCTTCTCAAGTTCTTCCTCCAGAGATTTCTTCTCCTGTTCACAGGCCATTTTCATATCTGCCAGAGCAAGTATCATTACTGCTGGATATAACACAGATTGTATATACTACATAATTACTACTGAATATATAAAATATAATATATATAGTACTATACATATATTAGTATCACTTTTATTGGAGCCTAAAGGCTAACATTCATTATTAGTTATGTTAGTATTATTGCATTTCCATAGTACTTACCCTTGAGGGACCTGGTATGCTCCTCCTCCTCCTGCTGTTTCTGCAGGAGCTCTGTCTCCTCCTGCTGCTTGTGTTTCAGCATCTCCTGAAGAACCTGCAGCTCCTTCTGCTTCTGCAACCTCAACTCCTTCAGCTGCTCCAACAAACTGTTCTCCAACTCCTCCTTCTCACACCGCAAACACTCCAATCGGGCCACAGGCCCCACTAGTGACACAGAACCACACACACACACACACAGACACACACACACACACACACACACACACACACACACACACACAAAGAGAGAGATAAACATGTATAAATGTATAAGAATTTGTGGATAAAATTATTATGAGATTATTTATAATGAAACGACTACACTACACAACCACTTCTTCCTTTTATTTACATATTATACAGATATTTACAGATATTTACATTTTATTTACCCGCGTGCGTCTCTCTTCTCCAAGGTAGCGGAGAGATATGAAAGGATAAAAGGGGAAAAGAATAAAATGCACGTCGGTTTTAAATTCGCAGGCTACCTGCGCTGAAGGCGTGGAAAACGAGCACGTGACGGAAAGGCTTCCGTACCCGATGGGTCCAAATCACATGCCCAGCAAAGTAGCCTTAAACCTGGACACACAATGGAGACCATTTGACCCTTTAAATAATACTACAACCAGACACATACAGGTGCGCACATATACACAGATACACATTCTGTTTAAATTTCTTCACATCTGCAGACTAGAGTAAGCTGAGGGTATAGTGTTAAACCAGGAACTACATAAACAGTATATAATATATATACAGAGGATATAGTGTTAAACCAGGTACTACATACAGAGTATATAGTATACATACAGAGTATATAGTTTGACCAAAAGATCGTGCTGATCTTTGATCTCCTGGTTCTTCATCTCCAGCGCCACTTTCAGACTCATAATGTCCTCCTCTATGGGCTGGTATAACACACACACGAATCATATCTACAGCCAGTACAATGGAAAGGTGGGAATGTGTACTGAATGTGTACTGATGTTATAAGTGAAAGGTGGAGGTACTGGTGGATGTGTACTGACACTATAAGGGATCTCTACCTGCAGTGACAGTCTGAGCTTCTCAAGTTCTTCCTCCAGAGATTTCTTCTCCTGTTCACAGGCCATTTTCATATCTGCCAGAGCAAGTATCATTACTGCTGGATATAACACAGATTGTATATACTACATAATTACTACTGAATATATAAAATATAATATATATAGTACTATACATATATTAGTATCACTTTTATTGGAGCCTAAAGGCTAACATTCATTATTAGTTATGTTAGTATTATTGCATTTCCATAGTACTTACTCTTGATGGACCTGTTATGCTCCTCCTCCTCCTGCTGTTTCTGCAGGAGCTCTGTCTCCTCCTGCTGCTTGTGTTTCAGCATCTCCTGAAGAACCTGCAGCTCCTTCTGCTTCTGCAACCTCAACTCCTTCAGCTGCTCCAACAAACTGTTCTCCAACTCCTCCTTCTCACACCGCAAACACTCCAATCGGGCCACAGGCCCCACTAGTGACACAGAACCACACACACACACACACAGACACACACACACACACACACACACACACACACACACAAAGAGAGAGATAAACATGTATAAATGTATAAGAATTTGTGGATAAAATTATTATGAGATTATTTATAATGAAACGACTACACTACACAACCACTTCTTCCTTTTATTTACATATTATACAGATATTTACAGATATTTACATTTTATTTACCCGCGTGCGTCTCTCTTCTCCAAGGTAGCGGAGAGATATGAAAGGATAAAAGGGGAAAAGAATAAAATGCACGTCGGTTTTAAATTCGCAGGCTACCTGCGCTGAAGGCGTGGAAAACGAGCACGTGACGGAAAGGCTTCCGTACCCGATGGGTCCAAATCACATGCCCAGCAAAGTAGCCTTAAACCTGGACACACAATGGAGACCATTTGACCCTTTAAATAATACTACAACCAGACACATACAGGTGCGCACATATACACAGATACACATTCTGTTTAAATTTCTTCACATCTGCAGACTAGAGTAAGCTGAGGGTATAGTGTTAAACCAGGAACTACATAAACAGTATATAATATATATACAGAGGATATAGTGTTAAACCAGGTACTACATACAGAGTATATAGTATACATACAGAGTATATAGTTTGACCAAAAGATCGTGCTGATCTTTGATCTCCTGGTTCTTCATCTCCAGCGCCACTTTCAGACTCATAATGTCCTCCTCTATGGGCTGGTATAACCCACACATACGAATCATCACTACAGCCAGTACAATGGAAAGGTGGGAATGTGTACTGAATGTGTACTGACGTTATAAGTGAAAGGTGGAGGTACTGGTGGATGTGTACTGACACTATAAGGGATCTCTACCTGCAGTGACAGTCTGAGCTTCTCAAGTTCTTCCTCCAGAGATTTCTTCTCCTGTTCACAGGCCATTTTCAGATCTGCCAGAGCAAGTATCATTACTGCTGGATATAACATAGATTGTATATACTACATAATTACTACTGAATATATAAAATATAATATATATAGTACTATACATATATTAGTATCACTTTTATTGGAGCCTAAAGGCTAGCATTCATTATTAGTTATGTTAGTATTATTGCATTTCCATAGTACTTACTCTTGATGGACCTGTTATGCTCCTCCTCCTCCTGCTGTTTCTGCAGGAGCTCTGTCTCCTCCTGCTGCTTGTGTTTCAGCATCTCCTGAAGAACCTGCAGCTCCTTCTGCTTCTGCAACCTCAACTCCTTCAGCTGCTCCAACAAACTGTTCTCCAACTCCTCCTTCTCACACCGCAAACACTCCAATCGGGCCACAGGCCCCACTAGTGACACAGAACCACACACACACACACACACACACAAAGAGAGAGATAAACATGTATAAATGTATAAGAATTTGTGGATAAAATTATTATGAGATTATTTATAATCAAACGACTACACTACACAACCACATCTTCCTTTTATTTACATATTATACAGATATTTAGAGATATTTACATTTTATTTACCCGTGTGCGTCTCTCTTCTCCAAGGTAGCGGAGAGATATGAAAGGATAAAAGGGGAAAAGAATAAAATGCACGTCGGTTTTAAATTCGCAGGCTACCTGCGCTGAAGGCGTGGAAAACGAGCACGTGACGGAAAGGCTTCCGTACCCGATGGGTCCAAATCACATGCCCAGAAAAGTAGCCTTAAACCTGGACACACAATGGAGACCATTTGACCCTTTAAAATCATACTACAACCAGACTTCCAGGCCCAAGAGGTCACACAGTCATGCCCAGCAAAGTAGCTCTGGGCCTGGGCACACTTCACGCAGTTTGACCGTTTAAATAAAACTAGAAACAGACTTCCTGGCCCAAGAGGTCACACAGTCATGCCCAGCAAGGTTGCTTTAAACGTGGGCACACTTCAGACCGTTTCACTCTTTAAATCATTCAAAGCACCACATTTCAAGGCCCAAGAGGTCACAGAATCATGCCCATCAAAGTAGCTCTGGGCCTGGGCACACTTTACGGAGTTTGACCCTTTAAATAATACTACAACCAGACACATACAGGTGCGCACATATACACAGATACACATTCTGTTTAATTTCTTCACATCTGCAGACTAGAGTAAGCTGAGGGTATAGTGTTAAACCAGGAGCTACATAAACAGTATATAGTATATATAAAGAGGATATAGTGTTAAACCAGGTACTACATACAGAGTATATAGTATACATACAGAGTATATAGTTTGACCAAAAGATCGTGCTGATCTTTGATCTCCTGGTTCTTCATCTCCAGCGCCACTTTCAGACTCATAATGTCCTCCTCTATGGGCTGGTATAACCCACACATACGAATCATCACTACAGCCAGTACAATGGAAAGGTGGGAATGTGTACTGAATGTGTACTGACGTTATAAGTGAAAGGTGGAGGTACTGGTGGATGTGTACTGACACTATAAGGGATCTCTACCTGCAGTGACAGTCTGAGCTTCTCAAGTTCTTCCTCCAGAGATTTCTTCTCCTGTTCACAGGCCATTTTCAGATCTGCCAGAGCAAGTATCATTACTGCTGGATATAACATAGATTGTATATACTACATAATTACTACTGAATATATAAAATATAATATATATAGTACTATACATATATTAGTATCACTTTTATTGGAGCCTAAAGGCTAGCATTCATTATTAGTTATGTTAGTATTATTGCATTTCCATAGTACTTACTCTTGATGGACCTGTTATGCTCCTCCTCCTCCTGCTGTTTCTGCAGGAGCTCTGTCTCCTCCTGCTGCTTGTGTTTCAGCATCTCCTGAAGAACCTGCAGCTCCTTCTGCTTCTGCAACCTCAACTCCTTCAGCTGCTCCAACAAACTGTTCTCCAACTCCTCCTTCTCACACCGCAAACACTCCAATCGGGCCACAGGCCCCACTAGTGACACAGAACCACACACACACACACACACACACAAAGAGAGAGATAAACATGTATAAATGTATAAGAATTTGTGGATAAAATTATTATGAGATTATTTATAATCAAACGACTACACTACACAACCACATCTTCCTTTTATTTACATATTATACAGATATTTAGAGATATTTACATTTTATTTACCCGTGTGCGTCTCTTTTCTCCAAGGTAGCGGAGAGATATGAAAGGATAAAAGGGGAAAAGAATAAAATGCACGTCGGTTTTAAATTCGCAGGCTACCTGCGCTGAAGGCGTGGAAAACGAGCACGTGACGGAAAGGCTTCCGTACCCGATGGGTCCAAATCACATGCCCAGAAAAGTAGCCTTAAACCTGGACACACAATGGAGACCATTTGACCCTTTAAAATCATACTACAACCAGACTTCCAGGCCCAAGAGGTCACACAGTCATGCCCAGCAAAGTAGCTCTGGGCCTGGGCACACTTCACGCAGTTTGACCGTTTAAATAAAACTAGAAACAGACTTCCTGGCCCAAGAGGTCACACAGTCATGCCCAGCAAGGTTGCTTTAAACGTGGGCACACTTCAGACCGTTTCACTCTTTAAATCATTCAAAGCACCACATTTCAAGGCCCAAGAGGTCACAGAATCATGCCCATCAAAGTAGCTCTGGGCCTGGGCACACTTTACGGAGTTTGACCCTTTAAATAATACTACAACCAGACACATACAGGTGCGCACATATACACAGATACACATTCTGTTTAATTTCTTCACATCTGCAGACTAGAGTAAGCTGAGGGTATAGTGTTAAACCAGGAGCTACATAAACAGTATATAGTATATATAAAGAGGATATAGTGTTAAACCAGGTACTACATACAGAGTATATAGTATACATACAGAGTATATAGTTTGACCAAAAGATCGTGCTGATCTTTGATCTCCTGGTTCTTCATCTCCAGCGCCACTTTCTGACTCATAATGTCCTCCTCTATGGGCTGGTATAACCCACACATACGAATCATCACTACAGCCAGTACAATGGAAAGGTGGGAATGTGTACTGAATGTGTACTGACGTTATAAGTGAAAGGTGGAGGTACTGGTGGATGTGTACTGACACTATAAGGGATCTCTACCTGCAGTGACAGTCTGAGCTTCTCAAGTTCTTCCTCCAGAGATTTCTTCTCCTGTTCACAGGCCATTTTCAGATCTGCCAGAGCAAGTATCATTACTGCTGGATATAACATAGATTGTATATACTACATAATTACTACTGAATATATAAAATATAATATATATAGTACTATACATATATTAGTATCACTTTTATTGGAGCCTAAAGGCTAGCATTCATTATTAGTTATGTTAGTATTATTGCATTTCCATAGTACTTACTCTTGATGGACCTGTTATGCTCCTCCTCCTCCTGCTGTTTCTGCAGGAGCTCTGTCTCCTCATGCTGCTTGTGTTTCAGCATCTCCTGAAGAACCTGCAGCTCCTTCTGCTTCTGCAACCTCAACTCCTTCAGCTGCTCCAACAAACTGTTCTCCAACTCCTCCTTCTCACACCGCAAACACTCCAATCGGGCCACAGGCCCCACTAGTGACACAGAACCACACACACACACACACACACACACACACACACACACACACACACACACAGAGAGAGATAAACATGTATAAATGTATAAGAATTTGTGGATAAAATTATTATGAGATTATTTATAATGAAACGACTACACTACACAACCACTTCTTCCTTTTATTTACATATTATACAGATATTTAGAGATATTTACATTTTATTTACCCGCGTGCGTCTCTCTTCTCCAAGGTAGCGGAGAGATATGAAGGGATAAAAGGGGAAAAGAATAAAATGCACGTCGGTTTTAAATTCGCAGGCTACCTGCGCTGAAGGCGTGGAAAACGAGCACGTGACGGAAAGGCTTCCGTACACGATGGGTCCAAATCACATGCCCAGAAAAGTAGCCTTAAACCTGGACACACAATGGAGACCATTTGACCCTTTAAAATCATACTACAACCAGACTTCCAGGCCCAAGAGGTCACACAGTCATGCCCAGCAAAGTAGCTCTGGGCCTGGGCACACTTCACGCAGTTTGACCGTTTAAATAAAACTAGAAACAGACTTCCTGGCCCAAGAGGTCACACAGTCATGCCCAGCAAGGTTGCTTTAAACGTGGGCACACTTCAGACCGTTTCACTCTTTAAATCATTCAAAGCACCACATTTCAAGGCCCAAGAGGTCACAGAATCATGCCCATCAAAGTAGCTCTGGGCCTGGGCACACTTCACGCAGTTTGACCCTTTAAATAATACTACAACCAGACACATACAGGTGCGCACATATACACAGATACACATTCTGTTTAATTTCTTCACATCTGCAGACTAGAGTAAGCTGAGGGTATAGTGTTAAACCAGGTACTACATAAACAGTATATAGTATATATACAGAGGATATAGTGTTAAACCAGGTACTACATACAGAGTATATAGTATACATACAGAGTATATAGTTTGACCAAAAGATCGTGCTGATCTTTGATCTCCTGGTTCTTCATCTCCAGCGCCACTTTCAGACTCATAATGTCCTCCTCTATGGGCTGGTATAACCCACACACACGAATCATCACTACAGCCAGTACAATGGAAAGGTGGGAATGTGTACTGAATGTGTACTGACGTTATAAGTGAAAGGTGGAGGTACTGGTGGATGTGTACTGACACTATAAGGGATCTCTACCTGCAGTGACAGTCTGAGCTTCTCAAGTTCTTCCTCCAGAGATTTCTTCTCCTGTTCACAGGCCATTTTCATATCTGCCAGAGCAAGTATCATTACTGCTGGATATAACATAGATTGTATATACTACATAATTACTACTGAATATATAAAATATAATATATATAGTACTATACATATATTAGTATCACTTTTATTGGAGCCTAAAGGCTAGCATTCATTATTAGTTATGTTAGTATTATTGCATTTCCATAGTACTTACTCTTGATGGACCTGTTATGCTCCTCCTCCTCCTGCTGTTTCTGCAGGAGCTCTGTCTCCTCCTGCTGCTTGTGTTTCAGCATCTCCTGAAGAACCTGCAGCTCCTTCTGCTTCTGCAACCTCAACTCCTTCAGCTGCTCCAACAAACTGTTCTCCAACTCCTCCTTCTCACACCGCAAACACTCCAATCGGGCCACAGGCCCCACTAGTGACACAGAACCACACACACACACACAGACACAGACACACACACACACACACACACACACATACACACACACACAGAGAGAGATAAACATGTATAAATGTATAAGAATTTGTGGATAAAATTATTATGAGATTATTTATAATCAAACGACTACACTACACAACCACATCTTCCTTTTATTTACATATTATACAGATATTTAGAGATATTTACATTTTATTTACCCGCGTGCGTCTCTCTTCTCCAAGGTAGCGTAGAGATATGAAAGGATAAAAGGGGAAAAGAATAAAATGCACGTCGGTTTTAAATTCGCAGGCTACCTGCGCTGAAGGCGTGGAAAACGAGCACGTGACGGAAAGGCTTCCGTACCCGATGGGTCCAAATCACATGCCCAGCAAAGTAGACTTAAACCTGGATACACAATGGAGACCATTTGACCCTTTAAAATCATACTACAAGCAGACTTCCAGGCCCAAGAGGTCACACAGCCATGCCCAGCAAAGTAGCTCTGGGCCTGGGCACACTTTACGCAGTTTGACCGTTTAAATAAAACTAGAAACAGACTTCCTGGCCCAAGAGGTCACACAGTCATGCCCAGCAAGGTTGCTTTAAACGTGGGCACACTTCAGACCGTTTCACTCTTTAAATCATTCAAAGCACCACATTTCAAGGCCCAAGAGGTCACAGAATCATGCCCATCAAAGTAGCTCTGGGCCTGGGCACACTTCACGCAGTTTGACCCTTTAAATAATACTACAACCAGACACATACAGGTGCGCACATATACACAGATACACATTCTGTTTAATTTCTTCACATCTGCAGACTAGAGTAAGCTGAGGGTATAGTGTTAAACCAGGTACTACATAAACAGTATATAGTATATATACAGAGGATATAGTGTTAAACCAGGTACTACATACAGAGTATATAGTATACATACAGAGTATATAGTTTGACCAAAAGATCGTGCTGATCTTTGATCTCCTGGTTCTTCATCTCCAGCGCCACTTTCAGACTCATAATGTCCTCCTCTATGGGCTGGTATAACCCACGCACACGAATCATCACTACAGCCAGTACAATGGAAAGGTGGGAATGTGTACTGAATGTGTACTGACGTTATAAGTGAAAGGTGGAGGTACTGGTGGATGTGTACTGACACTATAAGGGATCTCTACCTGCAGTGACAGTCTGAGCTTCTCAAGTTCTTCCTCCAGAGATTTCTTCTCCTGTTCACAGGCCATTTTCATATCTGCCAGAACAAGTATCATTACTGCTGGATATAACACAGATTGTATATACTACATAATTACTACTGAATATATAAAATATAATATAAATAGAGTACTATACATATATTAGTATCACTTTTATTGGAGCCTAAAGGCTAACATTCATTATTATGTTAGTATTATTGCATTTCCATAGTACTTACTCTTGATGGACCTGTTATGCTCCTCCTCCTCCTGCTGTTTCTGCAGGAGCTCTGTCTCCTCCTGCTGCTTGTGTTTCAGCATCTCCTGAAGAACCTGCAGCTCCTTCTGCTTCTGCAACCTCAACTCCTTCAGCTGCTCCAACAAATTGTTCTCCAACTCCTCCTTCTCACACCGCAAACAATCCAATCGGGCCACAGGCCCCACTAGTGACACAGAACCACACACACACACACACACACACACACACACACACACAGAGAGAGATAAACATGTATAAATGTATAAGAATTTGTGGATAAAATTATTATGAGATTATTTATAATCAAACGACTACACTACACAACCACTTCTTCCTTTTATTTACATATTATACAGATATTTACATTTTATTTACCCGCGTGCGTCTCTCTTCTCCAAGGTAGCGGAGAGATATGAAGGGATAAAAGGGGAAAAGAATAAAATGCACGTCGGTTTTAAATTCGCAGGCTACCTGCGCTGAAGGCGTGGAAAACGAGCACGTGACGGAAAGGCTTCCGTACCCGATGGGTCCAAATCACATGCCCAGCAAAGTAGCCTTAAACCTGGACACACAATGGAGACCATTTGACCCTTTAAAATCATACTACAACCAGACTTCCAGGCCCAAGAGGTCACACAGTCATGCCCAGCAAAGTAGCTCTGGGCCTGGGCACACTTCACGCAGTTTGACCGTTTAAATAAAACTAGAAACAGACTTCCTGGCCCAAGAGGTCACACAGTCATGCCCAGAAAGGTTACTTTAAACGTGGGCACACTTCAGACCGTTTCACTCTTTAAATCATTCAAAGCACCACATTTCAAGGCCCAAGAGGTCACAGAATCATGCCCATCAAAGTAGCTCTGGGCCTGGGCACACTTCACGCAGTTTGACCCTTTAAATAATACTACAACCAGACGCATACAGGTGCGCACATATACACAGATACACATTCTGTTTAATTTCTTCACATCTGCAGACTAGAGTAAGCTGAGGTTATAGTGTTAAACCAGGTACTACATAAACAGTATATAGTATATATACAGAGGATATAGTGTTAAACCAGGTACTACATACAGAGTATATAGTATACATACAGAGTATATAGTTTGACCAAAAGATCGTGCTGATCTTTGATCTCCTGGTTCTTCATCTCCAGCGCCACTTTCAGACTCATAATGTCCTCCTCTATGGGCTGGTATAACACACACACGAATCATCACTACAGCCAGTACAATGGAAAGGTGGGAATGTGTACTGCATGTGTACTGACGTTATAAGTGAAAGGTGGAGGTACTGGTGGATGTGTACTGACACTATAAGGGATCTCTACCTGCAGTGACAGTCTGAGCTTCTCAAGTTCTTCCTCCAGAGATTTCTTCTCCTGTTCACAGGCCATTTTCATATCTACCAGAGCAAGTATCATTACTGCTGGATATAACATAGATTGTATATACTACATAATTACTACTGAATATATAAAATATAATATATATAGTACTATACATATATTAGTATCACTTTTATTGGAGCCTAAAGGCTAGCATTCATTATTAGTTATGTTAGTATTATTGCATTTCCATAGTACTTACTCTTGATGGACCTGTTATGCTCCTCCTCCTCCTGCTGTTTCTGCAGGAGCTCTGTCTCCTCCTGCTGCTTGTGTTTCAGCATCTCCTGAAGAACCTGCAGCTCCTTCTGCTTCTGCAACCTCAACTCCTTCAGCTGCTCCAACAAACTGTTCTCCAACTCCTCCTTCTCACACCGCAAACACTCCAATCGGGCCACAGGCCCCACTAGTGACACAGAACCACACACACACACACAGACACAGACACACACACACACACACACACACACATACACACACACACAGAGAGAGATAAACATGTATAAATGTATAAGAATTTGTGGATAAAATTATTATGAGATTATTTATAATCAAACGACTACACTACACAACCACATCTTCCTTTTATTTACATATTATACAGATATTTAGAGATATTTACATTTTATTTACCCGCGTGCGTCTCTCTTCTCCAAGGTAGCGTAGAGATATGAAAGGATAAAAGGGGAAAAGAATAAAATGCACGTCGGTTTTAAATTCGCAGGCTACCTGCGCTGAAGGCGTGGAAAACGAGCACGTGACGGAAAGGCTTCCGTACCCGATGGGTCCAAATCACATGCCCAGCAAAGTAGACTTAAACCTGGATACACAATGGAGACCATTTGACCCTTTAAAATCATACTACAAGCAGACTTCCAGGCCCAAGAGGTCACACAGCCATGCCCAGCAAAGTAGCTCTGGGCCTGGGCACACTTTACGCAGTTTGACCGTTTAAATAAAACTAGAAACAGACTTCCTGGCCCAAGAGGTCACACAGTCATGCCCAGCAAGGTTGCTTTAAACGTGGGCACACTTCAGACCGTTTCACTCTTTAAATCATTCAAAGCACCACATTTCAAGGCCCAAGAGGTCACAGAATCATGCCCATCAAAGTAGCTCTGGGCCTGGGCACACTTCACGCAGTTTGACCCTTTAAATAATACTACAACCAGACACATACAGGTGCGCACATATACACAGATACACATTCTGTTTAATTTCTTCACATCTGCAGACTAGAGTAAGCTGAGGGTATAGTGTTAAACCAGGTACTACATAAACAGTATATAGTATATATACAGAGGATATAGTGTTAAACCAGGTACTACATACAGAGTATATAGTATACATACAGAGTATATAGTTTGACCAAAAGATCGTGCTGATCTTTGATCTCCTGGTTCTTCATCTCCAGCGCCACTTTCAGACTCATAATGTCCTCCTCTATGGGCTGGTATAACCCACGCACACGAATCATCACTACAGCCAGTACAATGGAAAGGTGGGAATGTGTACTGAATGTGTACTGACGTTATAAGTGAAAGGTGGAGGTACTGGTGGATGTGTACTGACACTATAAGGGATCTCTACCTGCAGTGACAGTCTGAGCTTCTCAAGTTCTTCCTCCAGAGATTTCTTCTCCTGTTCACAGGCCATTTTCATATCTGCCAGAACAAGTATCATTACTGCTGGATATAACACAGATTGTATATACTACATAATTACTACTGAATATATAAAATATAATATAAATAGAGTACTATACATATATTAGTATCACTTTTATTGGAGCCTAAAGGCTAACATTCATTATTATGTTAGTATTATTGCATTTCCATAGTACTTACTCTTGATGGACCTGTTATGCTCCTCCTCCTCCTGCTGTTTCTGCAGGAGCTCTGTCTCCTCCTGCTGCTTGTGTTTCAGCATCTCCTGAAGAACCTGCAGCTCCTTCTGCTTCTGCAACCTCAACTCCTTCAGCTGCTCCAACAAATTGTTCTCCAACTCCTCCTTCTCACACCGCAAACAATCCAATCGGGCCACAGGCCCCACTAGTGACACAGAACCACACACACACACACACACACACACACACACACACACAGAGAGAGATAAACATGTATAAATGTATAAGAATTTGTGGATAAAATTATTATGAGATTATTTATAATCAAACGACTACACTACACAACCACTTCTTCCTTTTATTTACATATTATACAGATATTTACATTTTATTTACCCGCGTGCGTCTCTCTTCTCCAAGGTAGCGGAGAGATATGAAGGGATAAAAGGGGAAAAGAATAAAATGCACGTCGGTTTTAAATTCGCAGGCTACCTGCGCTGAAGGCGTGGAAAACGAGCACGTGACGGAAAGGCTTCCGTACCCGATGGGTCCAAATCACATGCCCAGCAAAGTAGCCTTAAACCTGGACACACAATGGAGACCATTTGACCCTTTAAAATCATACTACAACCAGACTTCCAGGCCCAAGAGGTCACACAGTCATGCCCAGCAAAGTAGCTCTGGGCCTGGGCACACTTCACGCAGTTTGACCGTTTAAATAAAACTAGAAACAGACTTCCTGGCCCAAGAGGTCACACAGTCATGCCCAGAAAGGTTACTTTAAACGTGGGCACACTTCAGACCGTTTCACTCTTTAAATCATTCAAAGCACCACATTTCAAGGCCCAAGAGGTCACAGAATCATGCCCATCAAAGTAGCTCTGGGCCTGGGCACACTTCACGCAGTTTGACCCTTTAAATAATACTACAACCAGACGCATACAGGTGCGCACATATACACAGATACACATTCTGTTTAATTTCTTCACATCTGCAGACTAGAGTAAGCTGAGGTTATAGTGTTAAACCAGGTACTACATAAACAGTATATAGTATATATACAGAGGATATAGTGTTAAACCAGGTACTACATACAGAGTATATAGTATACATACAGAGTATATAGTTTGACCAAAAGATCGTGCTGATCTTTGATCTCCTGGTTCTTCATCTCCAGCGCCACTTTCAGACTCATAATGTCCTCCTCTATGGGCTGGTATAACACACACACGAATCATCACTACAGCCAGTACAATGGAAAGGTGGGAATGTGTACTGCATGTGTACTGACGTTATAAGTGAAAGGTGGAGGTACTGGTGGATGTGTACTGACACTATAAGGGATCTCTACCTGCAGTGACAGTCTGAGCTTCTCAAGTTCTTCCTCCAGAGATTTCTTCTCCTGTTCACAGGCCATTTTCATATCTACCAGAGCAAGTATCATTACTGCTGGATATAACATAGATTGTATATACTACATAATTACTACTGAATATATAAAATATAATATATATAGTACTATACATATATTAGTATCACTTTTATTGGAGCCTAAAGGCTAGCATTCATTATTAGTTATGTTAGTATTATTGCATTTCCATAGTACTTACTCTTGATGGACCTGTTATGCTCCTCCTCCTCCTGCTGTTTCTGCAGGAGCTCTGTCTCCTCCTGCTGCTTGTGTTTCAGCATCTCCTGAAGAACCTGCAGCTCCTTCTGCTTCTGCAACCTCAACTCCTTCAGCTGCTCCAACAAACTGTTCTCCAACTCCTCCTTCTCACACCGCAAACACTCCAATCGGGCCACAGGCCCCACTAGTGACACAGAACCACACACACACACACAGACACAGACACACACACACACACACACACACACATACACACACACACAGAGAGAGATAAACATGTATAAATGTATAAGAATTTGTGGATAAAATTATTATGAGATTATTTATAATCAAACGACTACACTACACAACCACATCTTCCTTTTATTTACATATTATACAGATATTTAGAGATATTTACATTTTATTTACCCGCGTGCGTCTCTCTTCTCCAAGGTAGCGTAGAGATATGAAAGGATAAAAGGGGAAAAGAATAAAATGCACGTCGGTTTTAAATTCGCAGGCTACCTGCGCTGAAGGCGTGGAAAACGAGCACGTGACGGAAAGGCTTCCGTACCCGATGGGTCCAAATCACATGCCCAGCAAAGTAGACTTAAACCTGGATACACAATGGAGACCATTTGACCCTTTAAAATCATACTACAAGCAGACTTCCAGGCCCAAGAGGTCACACAGCCATGCCCAGCAAAGTAGCTCTGGGCCTGGGCACACTTTACGCAGTTTGACCGTTTAAATAAAACTAGAAACAGACTTCCTGGCCCAAGAGGTCACACAGTCATGCCCAGCAAGGTTGCTTTAAACGTGGGCACACTTCAGACCGTTTCACTCTTTAAATCATTCAAAGCACCACATTTCAAGGCCCAAGAGGTCACAGAATCATGCCCATCAAAGTAGCTCTGGGCCTGGGCACACTTCACGCAGTTTGACCCTTTAAATAATACTACAACCAGACACATACAGGTGCGCACATATACACAGATACACATTCTGTTTAATTTCTTCACATCTGCAGACTAGAGTAAGCTGAGGGTATAGTGTTAAACCAGGTACTACATAAACAGTATATAGTATATATACAGAGGATATAGTGTTAAACCAGGTACTACATACAGAGTATATAGTATACATACAGAGTATATAGTTTGACCAAAAGATCGTGCTGATCTTTGATCTCCTGGTTCTTCATCTCCAGCGCCACTTTCAGACTCATAATGTCCTCCTCTATGGGCTGGTATAACCCACGCACACGAATCATCACTACAGCCAGTACAATGGAAAGGTGGGAATGTGTACTGAATGTGTACTGACGTTATAAGTGAAAGGTGGAGGTACTGGTGGATGTGTACTGACACTATAAGGGATCTCTACCTGCAGTGACAGTCTGAGCTTCTCAAGTTCTTCCTCCAGAGATTTCTTCTCCTGTTCACAGGCCATTTTCATATCTGCCAGAACAAGTATCATTACTGCTGGATATAACACAGATTGTATATACTACATAATTACTACTGAATATATAAAATATAATATAAATAGAGTACTATACATATATTAGTATCACTTTTATTGGAGCATAAAGGCTAACATTCATTATTATGTTAGTATTATTGCATTTCCATAGTACTTACTCTTGATGGACCTGTTATGCTCCTCCTCCTCCTGCTGTTTCTGCAGGAGCTCTGTCTCCTCCTGCTGCTTGTGTTTCAGCATCTCCTGAAGAACCTGCAGCTCCTTCTGCTTCTGCAACCTCAACTCCTTCAGCTGCTCCAACAAATTGTTCTCCAACTCCTCCTTCTCACACCGCAAACAATCCAATCGGGCCACAGGCCCCACTAGTGACACAGAACCACACACACACACACACACACACACACAGACACACACACAGACACACACACAAAGAGAGAGATAAACATGTATAAATGTATAAGAATTTGTGGATAAAATTATTATGAGATTATTCATAATCAAACGACTACACTACACAACCACTTCTTCCTTTTATTTACATGTTATACAGATGTTTACAGATATTTACATTTTATTTACCCGCGTGCATCTCTCTTCTCCAAGGTAGCGGAGAGATATGAAAGGATAAAAGGGGAAAAGAATAAAATGCACGTCGGTTTTAATTTCGCAGCCTACCTGCGCTGAAGGCGTGGAAAACGAGCACGTGACGGAAAGGCTTCCGTACCCGATGGGTCCAAATCACATGCCCAGCAAAGTAGCCTTAAACCTGGACACACAATGGAGACCATTTGACCCTTTAAAATCATACTACAACCAGACTTCCAGGCCCAAGAGGTCACACAGTCATGCACAGCAAAGTAGCTCTGGGCCTGGGCACACTTCACGCAGTTTGACCGTTTAAATAAAAGTAGAAACAGACTTCCTGGCCCAAGAGGTCACACAGTCATGCCCAGCAAGGATGCTTTAAACGTGGGCACACTTCAGACCGTTTCACTCTTTAAATCATTCAAAGCACCACATTTCAAGGCCCAAGAGGTCACAGAATCATGCCCATCAAAGTAGCTCTGGGCCTGGGCACACTTCACGCAGTTTGACCCTTTAAATAATACTACAACCAGACGCATACAGGTGCGCACATATACACAGATACACATTCTGTTTAAATTTCTTCACATCTGAAGACTAGAGTAAGCTGAGGGTATAGTGTTAAACCAGGTACTACATAAACAGTATATAGTATATATACAGAGGATATAGTGTTAAACCAGGTACTACATACAGAGTATATAGTATACATACAGAGTATATAGTTTGACCAAAAGATCGTGCTGATCTTTGATCTCCTGGTTCTTCATCTCCAGCGCCACTTTCAGACTCATAAAGTCCTCCTCTATGGGCTGGTATAACACACACACGAATCATCACTACAGCCAGTACAATGGAAAGGTGGGAATGTGTACTGAATGTGTACTGACGTTATAAGTGAGAGGTGGAGGTACTGGTGGATGTGTACTGACACTATAAGGGATCTCTACCTGCAGTGACAGTCTGAGCTTCTCAAGTTCTTCCTCCAGAGATTTCTTCTCCTGTTCACAGGCCATTTTCATATCTGCCAGAGCAAGTATCATTACTGCTGGATATAACACAGATTGTATATACTACATAATTACTACTGAATATATAAAATATAATATATATAGTACTATACATATATTAGTATCACTTTTATTGGAGCCTAAAGGCTAACATTCATTATTAGTTATGTTAGTATTATTGCATTTCCATAGTACTTACTCTTGATGGACCTGTTATGCTCCTCCTCCTCCTGCTGTTTCTGCAGGAGCTCTGTCTCCTCCTGCTGCTTGTGTTTCAGCATCTCCTGAAGAACCTGCAGCTCCTTCTGCTTCTGCAACCTCAACTCCTTCAGCTGCTCCAACAAACTGTTCTCCAACTCCTCATTCCTCATTCTCACACCGCAAACACTCCAATCGGGCCACAGGCCCCACTAGTGACACAGAACCACACACACACACACACACACACACACACACACACACACACACACACACACACACACACAAAGAGAGAGATAAACATGTATAAATGTATAAGAATTTGTGGATAAAATTATTATGAGATTATTTATAATGAAACGACTACACTACACAACCACTTCTTCCTTTTATTTACATATTATACAGATATTTACAGATATTTACATTTTATTTACCCGCGTGCGTCTCTCTTCTCCAAGGTAGCGGAGAGATATGAAAGGATAAAAGGGGAAAAGAATAAAATGCACGTCGGTTTTAAATTCGCAGGCTACCTGCGCTGAAGGCGTGGAAAACGAGCACGTGACGGAAAGGCTTCCGTACCCGATGGGTCCAAATCACATGCCAAGCAAAGTAGCCTTAAACCTGGACACACAATGGAGACCATTTGACCCTTTAAAATCATACTACAACCAGACTTCCAGGCCCAAGAGGTCACACAGTCATGCCCAGCAAAGTAGCTCTGGGCATGGGCACACTTCACGCAGTTTGACCGTTTAAATAAAAGTAGAAACAGACTTCCTGGCCCAAGAGGTCACACAGTCATGCCCAGCAAGGATGCTTTAAACGTGGGCACACTTCAGACCGTTTCACTCTTTAAATCATTCAAAGCACCACATTTCAAGGCCCAAGAGGTCACAGAATCATGCCCATCAAAGTAGCTCTGGGCCTGGGCACACTTCATGCAGTTTGACCCTTTAAATAATACTACAACCAGACACATACAGGTGCGCACATATACACAGATACACATTCTGTTTAATTTATTCACATCTGCAGACTAGAGTAAGCTGAGGGTATAGTGTTAAACCAGGTACTACATAAACAGTATATAGTATATATACAGAGGATATAATGTTAAACCAGGTACTACATACAGAGTATATAGTTTGACCAAAAGATCGTGCTGATCTTTGATCTCCTGGTTCTTCATCTCCAGCGCCACTTTCAGACTCATAATGTCCTCCTCTATGGGCTGGTATAACACACACACGAATCATCACTACAGCCAGTACAATGGAAAGGTGGGAATGTGTACTGAATGTGTACTGACGTTATAAGTGAAAGGTGGAGGTACTGGTGGATGTGTACTGACACTATAAGGGATCTCTACCTGCAGTGACAGTCTGAGCTTCTCAAGTTCTTCCTCCAGAGATTTCTTCTCCTGTTCACAGGCCATTTTCATATCTGCCAGAGCAAGTATCATTACTGCTGGATATAACACAGATTGTATATACTACATAATTACTACTGAATATATAAAATATAATATATATAGTACTATACATATATTAGTATCACTTTTATTGGAGCCTAAAGGCTAACATTCATTATTAGTTATCTTAGTATTATTGCATTTCCATAGTACTTACCCTTGAGGGACCTGTTATGCTCCTCCTCCTCCTGCTGTTTCTGCAGAAGCTCTGTCTCCTCCTGCTGCTTGTGTTTCAGCATCTCCTGAAGAACCTGCAGCTCCTTCTGCTTCTGCAACCTCAACTCCTTCAGCTGCTCCAACAAACTGTTCTCCAACTCCTCCTTCTCACACCGCAAACACTCCAATCGGGCCACAGGCCCCACTAGTGACACAGAACCACACACACACACACACAGACACACACACACACACACACACAAAGAGAGAGATAAACATGTATAAATGTATAAGAATTTGTGGATAAAATTATTATGAGATTATTTATAATGAAACGACTACACTACACAACCACTTCTTCCTTTTATTTACATATTATACAGATATTTAGAGATATTTACATTTTATTTACCCGCGTGCGTCTCTCTTCTCCAAGGTAGCGGAGAGATATGAAAGGATAAAAGGGGAAAAGAATAAAATGCACGTCGGTTTTAAATTCGCAGGCTACCTGCGCTGAAGGCGTGGAAAACGAGCACGTGACGGAAAGGCTTCCGTACCCGATGGGTCCAAATCACATGCCCAGCAAAGTAGCCTTAAACCTGGACACACAATGGAGACCATTTGACCCTTTAAATAATACTACAACCAGACACATACAGGTGCGCACATATACACAGATACACATTCTGTTTAAATTTCTTCACATCTGCAGACTAGAGTAAGCTGAGGGTATAGTGTTAAACCAGGAACTACATAAACAGTATATAGTATATATACAGAGGATATAGTGTTAAACCAGGTACTACATACAGAGTATATAGTATACATACAGAGTATATAGTTTGACCAAAAGATCGTGCTGATCTTTGATCTCCTGGTTCTTCATCTCCAGCGCCACTTTCAGACTCATAATGTCCTCCTCTATGGGCTGGTATAACACACACACGAATCATCACTACAGCCAGTACAATGGAAAGGTGGGAATGTGTACTGAATGTGTACTGACGTTATAAATGAAAGGTGGAGCTACTGGTGGATGTGTACTGACACTATAAGGGATCTCTACCTGCAGTGACAGTCTGAGCTTCTCAAGTTCTTCCTCCAGAGATTTCTTCTCCTGTTCACAGGCCATTTTCATATCTGCCAGAGCATGTATCATTACTGCTGGATATAACACAGATTGTATATACTACATAATTACTACTGAATATATAAAATATAATATATATAGTACTATACATATATTAGTATCACTTTTATTGGAGCCTAAAGGCTAACATTCATTATTAGTTATGTTAGTATTATTGCATTTCCATAGTACTTACTCTTGATGGACCTGTTATGCTCCTCCTCCTCCTGCTGTTTCTGCAGGAGCTCTGTCTCCTCCTGCTGCTTGTGTTTCAGCATCTCCTGAAGAACCTGCAGCTCCTTCTGCTTCTGCAACCTCAACTCCTTCAGCTGCTCCAACAAATTGTTCTCCAACTCCTCCTTCTCACACCGCAAACACTCCAATCGGGCCACAGGCCCCACTAGTGACACAGAACCACACACAGACACAGACACACACACACACACACACACACACACACACACACACACACACAGACACACACACACACACACACACACACACACACACACACAAAGAGAGAGATAAACATGTATAAATGTATAAGAATTTGTGGATAAAATTATTATGAGATTATTTATAATGAAACGACTACACTACACAACCACTTCTTCCTTTTATTTACATATTATACAGATATTTACAGATATTTACATTTTATTTACCCGCGTGCGTCTCTCTTCTCCAAGGTAGCGGAGAGATATGAAAGGATAAAAGGGGAAAAGAATAAAATGCACGTCGGTTTTAAATTCGCAGGCTACCTGCGCTGAAGGCGTGGAAAACGAGCACGTGACGGAAAGGCTTCCGTACCCGATGGGTCCAAATCACATGCCCAGCAAAGTAGCCTTAAACCTGGACACACAATGGAGACCATTTGACCCTTTAAATAATACTACAACCAGACACATACAGGTGCGCACATATACACAGATACACATTCTGTTTAAATTTCTTCACATCTGCAGACTAGAGTAAGCTGAGGGTATAGTGTTAAACCAGGAACTACATAAACAGTATATAATATATATACAGAGGATATAGTGTTAAACCAGGTACTACATACAGAGTATATAGTATACATACAGAGTATATAGTTTGACCAAAAGATCGTGCTGATCTTTGATCTCCTGGTTCTTCATCTCCAGCGCCACTTTCAGACTCATAATGTCCTCCTCTATGGGCTGGTATAACACACACACGAATCATATCTACAGCCAGTACAATGGAAAGGTGGGAATGTGTACTGAATGTGTACTGACGTTATAAGTGAAAGGTGGAGGTACTGGTGGATGTGTACTGACACTATAAGGGATCTCTACCTGCAGTGACAGTCTGAGCTTCTCAAGTTCTTCCTCCAGAGATTTCTTCTCCTGTTCACAGGCCATTTTCATATCTGCCAGAGCAAGTATCATTACTGCTGGATATAACACAGATTGTATATACTACATAATTACTACTGAATATATAAAATATAATATATATAGTACTATACATATATTAGTATCACTTTTATTGGAGCCTAAAGGCTAACATTCATTATTAGTTATGTTAGTATTATTGCATTTCCATAGTACTTACTCTTGATGGACCTGTTATGCTCCTCCTCCTCCTGCTGTTTCTGCAGGAGCTCTGTCTCCTCTTGCTGCTTGTGTTTCAGCATCTCCTGAAGAACCTGCAGCTCCTTCTGCTTCTGCAACCTCAACTCCTTCAGCTGCTCCAACAAATTGTTCTCCAACTCCTCCTTCTCACACCGCAAACACTCCAATCGGGCCACAGGCCCCACTAGTGACACAGAACCACACACACACACACAGAGAGAGAGATAAACATGTATAAATGTATAAGAATTTGTGGATAAAATTATTATGAGATTATTTATAATCAAACGACTACACTACACAACCACTTCTTCCTTTTATTTACATATTATACAGATATTTACAGATATTTACATTTTATTTACCCGCGTGCGTCTCTCTTCTCCAAGGTAGCGGAGAGATATGAAAGGATAAAAGGGGAAAAGAATAAAATGCACGTCGGTTTTAAATTCGCAGGCTACCTGCGCTGAAGGCGTATAAAACGAGCACTTGAGGGAAAGGCTTCCGTACCCGATGGGTCCAAATCACATGCCCAGCAAACTAGCCTTAAACCTGGACACACAATGGAGACCATTTGACCCTTTAAAATCATACTAAAACCAGACTTCCAGGCCCAAGAGGTCACACAGTCATGCCCAGCAAAGTAGCTCTGGGCCTGGGCACACTTCACGCAGTTTGACCGTTTAAATAAAACTAGAAACAGACTTCCTGGCCCAAGAGGTCACAGAGTCATGCCTGGGTCTGGGCACACTTCACGCAGTTTGACCCTTTAAATAATACTACAACCAGACACATACAGGTGCGCACATATACACAGATACACATTCTGTTTAATTTCTTCACATCTGCAGACTAGAGTAAGCTGAGGGTATAGTGTTAAACCAGGTACTACATAAACAGTATATAATATATATACAGAGGACATAATGTTAAACCAGGTACTACATACAGAGTATATAGTTTTACCAAAAGATCGTGCTGATCTTTGATCTCCTGGTTCTTCATCTCCAGCACCACTTTCAGACTCATGTCCTCCTCTATGGGCTGGTATAACACACACACACACACACACACACACACACAAATTAGCAAGCCATATAGTGTAGAAATAGATAGATGTTATTCAGGGACCTCATTTATAAAACTTTGTGGATTCCAAAGTGAAAGTGTGTGTATTCTGCACAAATAACAGGAAATGGCATATACCCCCCAAAAACTTAGATTTCTAAAGCCTCGAGTATGAATTATTGGGAGATAGAGGCGACAATGCAGCGCTAAAGACAAAAAAGGAATTTTAACCACAGGTATGAGTGGCAGCACCAGCAACCGCAGGTGTGAGTGGCATTATATTTACATTTACCCTCCACATCCTTTGTGTCTGTGTATTCGTCCTCGATGCGTCCAGCACACCATCTCCAGAAACGCCTCATTTTTCCTCTGTCTTCTTCAGTGTCTTTCCACAGACTGATCTGTAAAGGTGTTCATGGGATTCCCCTCACGTGTGACATCGGGCCACAGGACATATGGGGTTCTAAAGTTCCAAGAGCGTAGATGAGTTGTTTTTCTTTGAATTTCCTAATTTCATTGCTGCCATAGCAGCAACTGGCAATGCAAACAGACGTGTCATTAATGCAGTGACTCTACCTCAACCTGGATTGATCAACCATGTACGGCTCACCGGAGACTGTGATACGTATAACATCCCAAAGTGTACTTAATTCTGAGCAAAATCTAACTAGCCTCATTACTGCTGAACTATGAGGGGCCATTTAGGGAGAAATCAGGGAAACACTACTTGTACATACATATGAAACATTTTCACATAAATAGCCTACTACTTACATTTGTGTATAATAATTTAAACTCGCATATACACGCACTTGCCCACTCAATCTCTGGTGCGTAAACAAAGAGTTGCACTATGCTTATGTTGGTATGGGGGTGTCTGTGTGTATATAACAATTTTCAGTGCGCCCGGAAGTCATTTCATTGTCATTTCAAGGCAGATATTTAACATGTGTACAGTGCGTATAATAGACAGAGGAAGACTGTTGAACTATTAATATTAGGACGGTTATTGACATCTGTGTAATGAGTAGTGCTTCTCTTAATGACAACTGTAACTGTTTTCCCATATAGAATTGTGTGCCTTATATTGTTTGGAGGAACTTTTTCTTCTCATTTAGAAATATGTGGACTAAGTGCTCAGATTGTCTTATTACTTATTATGCTCAGTCTCACCATTTTTGGCAGATTTCACCACGTTATTACGAACGTGGATACGTTATCTTATAATTATAAGCAGTGTGAGATGTGAAGCTAAGCGGAGCACATGTGCAGAATTTCTAACAATAGCCTGTTTTGTATAGCCTGGCTAACTGACCAATCAGTGAAATTAAATGTGGTTGCTGAGCCTGTTGCAGCTGGGTCAATTTAATTTGATTTCATTGTGTTTAATTTTAAACTCAGCTGCGTGCCATGAGACACAAGTTAATCTGAGCATTTTTTGTTCTAACGCCGACTTAACCTAGCCATGTTTTACAGTTATCTTGAAATAATTGAGGTTCATCGCTAGAGGGTGCTGTTCATCTTTTTTTTTCTTTTTTTTCTATTATTGATCAGGAAAAAACGATAAAATAGAGAATTTGTGGATAAAATTATTATGAGATTATTTATAATGAAACGACTACACTACACAACCACTTCTTCCTTTTATTTACATATTATACAGATATTTAGAGATATTTACATTTTATTTACCCGCGTGCGTCTCTCTTCTCCAAGGTAGCGGAGAGATATGAAAGGATAAAAGGGGAAAAGAATAAAATGCACGTCGGTTTTAAATTCGCAGGCTACCTGCGCTGAAGGCGTGGAAAACGAGCACGTGACGGAAAGGCTTCCGTACCCGATGGGTCCAAATCACATGCCCAGCAAAGTAGCCTTAAACCTGGACACACAATGGAGACCATTTGACCCTTTAAAATCATACTACAACCAGACTTCCAGGCCCAAGAGGTCACACAGTCATGCCCAGCAAAGTAGCTCTGGGCCTGGGCACACTTCACGCAGTTTGACCCTTTAAATAATACTACAACCAGACACATACAGGTGGGCACATATACACAGATACACATTCTGTTTAATTTCTTCACATCTGCAGACTAGAGTAAGCTGAGGGTATAGTGTTCAACCAGGTACTACATAAACAGTATATAGTATATATACAGAGGATATAGTGTTAAACCAGGTACTACATACAGAGTATATAGTATACATACAGAGTATATAGTTTGACCAAAAGATCGTGCTGATCTTTGATCTCCTGGTTCTTCATCTCCAGCGCCACTTTCAGACTCATAATGTCCTCCTCTATGGGCTGGTATAACCCACACACACGAATCATCACTACAGCCAGTACAATGGAAAGGTGGGAATGTGTACTGAATGTGTACTGACTTTATAAGTGAAAGGTGGAGGTACTGGTGGATGTGTACTGACACTAGAAGGGATCTCTACCTGCAGTGACAGTCTGAGCTTCTCAAGTTCTTCCTCCAGAGATTTCTTCTCCTGTTCACAGGCCATTTTCATATCTGCCAGAGCAAGTATCATTACTGCTGGATATAACATAGATTGTATATACTACATAATTACTACTGAATATATAAAATATAATATATATAGTACTATACATATATTAGTATCACTTTTATTGGAGCCTAAAGGCTAGCATTCATTATTAGTTATGTTAGTATTATTGCATTTCCATAGTACTTACTCTTGATGGACCTGTTATGCTCCTCCTCCTCCTGCTGTTTCTGCAGGAGCTCTGTCTCCTCCTGCTGCTTGTGTTTCAGCATCTCCTGAAGAACCTGCAGCTCCTTCTGCTTCTGCAACCTCAACTCCTTCAGCTGCTCCAACAAACTGTTCTCCAACTCCTCCTTCTCACACCGCAAACACTCCAATCGGGCCACAGGCCCCACTAGTGACACAGAACCACACACACACACAGACACAGACAAACACACACACACAGACACACACACACACACACACACACACACACACACACACACAGAGAGATAAACATGTATAAATGTATAAGAATTTGTGGATAAAATTATTATGAGATTATTTATAATGAAACGACTACACTACACAGCCACTTCTTCCTTTTATTTACATATTATACAGATATTTACAGATATTTACATTTTATTTACCCGCGTGCGTCTCTCTTCTCCAACATAGCGGAGAGATATGAAAGGATAAAAGGGGAAAAGAATAAAATGCACGTCGGTTTTAAATTCGCAGGCTACCTGCGCTGAAGGCGTGGAAAACGAGCACGTGACGGAAAGGCTTCCGTACCCGATGGGTCCAAATCACATGCCCAGCAAAGTAGCCTTAAACCTGGACACACAATGGAGACCATTTGACCCTTTAAATAATACTACAACCAGACACATACAGGTGCGCACATATACACAGATACACATTCTGTTTAAATTTCTTCACATCTGCAGACTAGAGTAAGCTGAGGGTATAGTGTTAAACCAGGAACTACATAAACAGTATATAGTATATATACAGAGGATATAATGTTAAACCAGGTACTACATACAGAGTATATAGTTTGACCAAAAGTTCGTGCTGATCTTTGATCTCCTGGTTCTTCATCTCCAGCGCCACTTTCAGACTCAATGTCCTCCTCTATGGGCTGGTATAAGCCACACATACGAATCATCACTACAGCCAGTACAATGGAAAGGTGGGAATGTGTACTGAATGTGTACTGACGTTATAAGTGAAAGGTGGAGCTACTGGTGGATGTGTACTGACACTATAAGGGATCTCTACCTGCAGTGACAGTCTGAGCTTCTCAAGTTCTTCCTCCAGAGATTTCTTCTCCTGTTCACAGGCCATTTTCATATCTGCCAGAGCAAGTATCATTACTGCTGGATATAACATGGATTGTATATACTACATAATTACTACTGAATATATAAAATATAATATATATAGTACTATACATATATTAGTATCACTTTTATTGGAGCCTAAAGGCTAACATTCATTATTAGTTATGTTAGTATTATTGCATTTCCATAGTACTTACTCTTGATGGACCTGTTATGCTCCTCCTCCTCCTGCTGTTTCTGCAGGAGCTCTGTCTCCTCCTGCTGCTTGTGTTTCAGCATCTCCTGAAGAACCTGCAGCTCCTTCTGCTTCTGCAACCTCAACTCCTTCAGCTGCTCCAACAAACTGTTCTCCAACTCCTCCTTCTCACACCGCAAACACTCCAATCGGGCCACAGGCCCCACTAGTGACACAGAACCACACACACACACACACACACACAAAGAGAGAGATAAACATGTATAAATGTATAAGAATTTGTGGATAAAATTATTATGAGATTATTTATAATCAAACGACTACACTACACAACCACATCTTCCTTTTATTTACATATTATACAGATATTTAGAGATATTTACATTTTATTTACCCGCGTGCGTCTCTCTTCTCCAAGGTAGCGGAGAGATATGAAAGGATAAAAGGGGAAAAGAATAAAATGCACGTCGGTTTTAAATTCGCAGGCTACCTGCGCTGAAGGCGTGGAAAACGAGCACGTGACGGAAAGGCTTCCGTACCCGATGGGTCCAAATCACATGCCCAGCAAAGTAGCCTTAAACCTGGACACGCAATGGAGAGCATTTGACCCTTTAAAATCATACTACAACCAGACTTCCAGGCCCAAGAGGTCACACAGCCATGCCCAGCAAAGTAGCTCTGGGCCTGGGCACACTTCACGCAGTTTGACCGTTTAAATAAAACTAGAAACAGACTTCCTGGCCCAAGAGGTCACAGTCATACCCAGCAAAGTACGTTTAAACCTGGAAACAAATCAGATCCTTTCTGTCATTCAAAGGAATGGGCCTGCAACTCACAACCACATCCCCAGTGAAGCGCACCGTCACCCAGCCACACTACCCCACCTTGCCCGTCCTGGAACAACCACACCTCCAGGGCACCACATGCCAATCTCTCATGCCCAGCAAACTGCAACCTCACGCAGCCAGGCCACACACTGTCTCCCCTTGTACAGTCCAAGGACGAACTCCTCCACAAACCTGGTGTTCACGCGCACACACGCAATTACAACGAATTGGTGGAGAACTTTGAAACAAACGTGCTGACTTTGAATACTCACATCTAGGCTGGGCCAGGTCCAAATGGCCTGCAGCTCGGTGCGCATTAACTGCTTGACTGTCCGTCACGAACGCCACCTGCCAAGCGTTCGTTCCGTCCCTGGCGGATTTTAAAAAATCGTAGCGTGATAACGATGGTTCCGATCCGCGTGCCGCTTAAAGGCGATTACAGGGGAGATGCAACCCTTTCCAAAGAACCATGAAAAGACTTTCTACTCCCAAGGAAACGAGATATTAAGCCGCAATGACATCCGACGCGCGCATTTGCTCCGCCGCGCACCACATTTAAAAAAATCATAGCGTGAAAACCGTGGGTTCGATCCGCGTGCAGCTCGAAGGCGATTACAGGGGAGATGCAGCCCTTTCCAAAGAGCCATGAAAAGACTTTCTACTCCCAAGGAGACAGGAGATATTAAGCCGAAATGACGTCCGACGCGCGCATTTCCTCCGCCGCGCACCACCTTTAAAAAAATCATAGCGTGAAAACCGTGGGTTCGATCCGAGTGCCGCTCGAAGGCGATTACAGGGGAGATGCAGCCCTTTCCAAAGAGGCATGAACAGACTTCCTACTCCCAAGGAGCCCAAAGATATTAAGCCGCAAATACGTCCTACGCGCGTCTTTTCTACGCCGCGCACCACATTTAAAAAATCGTATCGGAAGAACGGTGGGTCCAATCCGCGTGCCGCTTAAAGGCGATTACAAGGGAGATGCAAACCTTTCCAAAGAGCCATGAAAAGACTTTCTACTCCCAAGGAGACAAGAGATATTAAGCCGAAATGACGTCCGACGCGCGCATTTCCTCCGCCGCGCACCACATTTAAAAAAATCATAGCTTGAAAACCGTGGGTTCGATCCGCGTGCCGCTCGAAGGCGATTACAGGGGAGATGCAGCCCTTTCCAAAGAGCCATGAACAGACTTTCTACACCCAATGAGACAAGAGATATTAAGCCGCAAATACGTCCGGCGCGAGTCTTTTCTCTGCCGCGCAACACATTTAAAAAAAATCGTAGCGTGAAAAACGTGGGTTCGATCCGCGTGCCGCTCGAAGGCGAATACAGGGGAGATGCATCCCTTTCAAAAGAGCCATGAACAGACTTTCTACTCCCAAGGAGACCAGAAATATTAACATATAAAGCGTTACGCTCCAGTCGGATGAACGAGAAACGCTTGTACAATTGCAACGAATTGGAGGAGAAAGTTTAAACAAACGCGCTGACTTTGAACGCTCACATCTAGGCCGGGCCAACTCCAAATGGCGTGCAACTCGGTGCGCATCACCTCCATGACTGTCCCTAACGAACGCCACCTGCCACGCTTTCGGCCCGTCCCTGGCGGCATTAAAAAATCGTAGCGTGATAACGATGGTTCTGATGCGCGTGCCGCTCGAAGGCGATTACAGGGGAGATACAGCCCTTTCCAAAGAGCCATGAACAGACTTTCTACTCCCAAGGAGACAAGAGATATTACGCGCATTTTCTCCGACGCGCACCACGTTTAAAAAATCGTAGCGTGAGAACGGTGGGTCCGATCCGCGTGCCGCTTAAAGGCGATTACAGGGGAGATGCATCCCTTTCCAAAGAGCCATGAACAGACTTTCTACTCCCAAGGAGACCAGAGATATTAACAGATAAAGCGTTACGCTCCAGTCGGATGAGCGAGAAACGCTTGTACAATTGCAACGAATTGGAGGAGAAAGTTTAAACAAACGCGCTGACTTTGAAGGCTCACATCTAGGCCGGGCCAGGTCCAAATGGCCTGCAACTCGGTCCGCATCACGTCCATGACTTTTCCTAACGAACGCCACCTGCCAAGCTTTCGGCCCGTCCCTGTCGGCATTAAAAAATCGTAGCGTGATAAGGATGGTTCCGATCCGCGTGCCGCGCGAAGGCGATTACAGGGGAGATGCAGCCCTTTCCAAAGAACCATGAAAAGACTTTCTACTCCCAAGGAGACAAGAGATATTAAGCCGCAATGACGTCCGACGCGCGCATTTTCTCCGCCGCGCAGCACATTTTAAAAAATCATAGCGTGAAAACCGTGGGTTCGATCCACGTGCCGCTCGAAGGCGATTACAAGGGAGATGCAAACCTTTCCAAAGAGCCATGAAAAGACTTTCTACTCCCAAGGAGACAAGAGATATTAAGCCGCAATGACGTCCGACGCGCGCATTTTCTCCGACGCGCAACACATTTAAAAAAAATCATAGCGTGAAAACCGTGGGTTCGATCCGCGTGCCGCTCGAAGGCGATTACAGGGGAGATGCAGCCCTTTCCAAAGAGCCATGAACAGACCTTCTACTCCCAATGAGACAAGAGATATCAAGCCGCAAATACGTCCGGCGCGCGTCTATTCTCCGCCGCGCAACACATTTAAAAAAAATCGTAGCGTGAAAACCGTGGGTTCGATCCGCGTGCCGCTTAAAGGCGATTACAGGGGAGATGCAGCCCTTTCCAAAGAGCCATGAAAAGACTTTCTACTCCCAAGGAGACAAGAGATATTAAGCCGAAATGACGTCCGACGCGCGCATTTCCTCCGCCGCGCACCACAATTAAAAAAATCATAGCGTGAAAACCGTGGGTTCGATCCGCGTGCCGCTCGAAGGCGATTACAGAGGAGATGCAGCCCTTTCCAAAGAGGCATGAACAGACTTCCTACTCCCAAGGAGCCCAAAGATATTAAGCCGCAAATACGTCCTACGCGCGTCTTTTCTACGCCGCGCACCACATTTAAAAAATCGTATCGGAAGAACGGTGGGTCCAATCCGCGTGCCGCTTAAAGGCGATTACAAGGGAGATGCAAACCTTTCCAAAGAGCCATGAAAAGACTTTCTACTCCCAAGGAGACAATAGATATTAAGCCGAAATGACGTCCGACGCGCGCATTTTCTCCGCCGCGGACCACATTTAAAAAAATCATAGCGTGAAAACCGTGGGTTCGATCCGCGTGCCGCTCGAAGGCGATTACAGCGGAGATGCAGCCCTTTCCAAAGAGCCATGAAAAGACTTTCTACTCCCAAGGAGACAAGAGATATTAAGCCGAAATGACGTCCGAAGCGCGCATTTCCTCCGCCGCGCACCACATTTAAAAAAAATCATAGCGTGAAAACCGTGGGTTCGATCCGCGTGCCGCTCGAAGGGGATTACAGGGGAGATGCAGCCCTTTCCAAAGAGCCATAAACAGACTTTCTACACCCAATGAGACAAGAGATATTAAGCCGCAAATACGTCCGGCGCGCGTCTTTTCTCCGCCGCGCAACACATTTAAAAAAAATCGTAGCGTGAAAACCGTGGGTTCGATCCGCGTGCCGCTCGAAGGCGATTACAGGGGAGATGCAGCCCTTTCCAAAGAGCCATGAACAGACTTTCTACTCCCAATGAGACAAGAGATATCAAGCCGCAAATACGTCCGGCGCGCGTCTATTCTCCGCCGCGCAACACATTTAAAAAAAATCGTAGCGTGAAAACCGTGGGTTCGATCCGCGTGCCGCTTAAAGGCGATTACAGGGGAGATGCAGCCCTTTCCAAAGAGCCATGAAAAGACTTTCTACTCCCAAGGAGACAAGAGATATTAAGCCGAAATGACGTCCGACGCGCGCATTTCCTCCGCCGCGCACCACATTTAAAAAAATCATAGCGCGAAAACCGTGGGTTCGATCCGCGTGCCGCTCGAAGGCGATTACAGGGGAGATGCAGCCCTTTCCAAAGAGGCATGAACAGACTTCCTACTCCCAAGGAGCCCAAAGATATTAAGCCGCAAATACGTCCTACGCGCGTCTTTTCTACGCCGCGCACCACATTTAAAAAATCGTATCGGAAGAACGGTGGGTCCAATCCGCGTGCCGCTTAAAGGCGATTACAAGGGAGATGCAAACCTTTCCAAAGAGCCATGAAAAGACTTTCTACTCCCAAGGAGACAATAGATATTAAGCCGAAATGACGTCCGACGCGCGCATTTTCTCCGCCGCTCACCACATTTAAAAAAATCATAGCGTGAAAACCGTGGGTTCGATCCGCGTGCCGCTCGAAGGCGATTACAGCGGAGATGCAGCCCTTTCCAAAGAGCCATGAAAAGACTTTCTACTCCCAAGGAGACAAGAGATATTAAGCCGAAATGACGTCCGACGCGCGCATTTCCTCCGCCGCGCACCACATTTAAAAAAATCATAGCTTGAAAACCGTGGGTTCGATCCGCGTGCCGCTCGAAGGCGATTACAGGGGAGATGCAGCCCTTTCCAAAGAGCCATGAACAGACTTTCTACACCCAATGAGACAAGAGATATTAAGCCGCAAATACGTCCGGCGCGCGTCTTTTCTCTGCCGCGCAACACATTTAAAAAAAATCGTAGCGTGAAAAACGTGGGTTCGATCCGCGTGCCGCTCGAAGGCGATTACAGGGGAGATGCATCCCTTTCAAAAGAGCCATGAACAGACTTTCTACTCCCAAGGAGACCAGAAATATTAACATATAAAGCGTTACGCTCCAGTCGGATGAACGAGAAACGCTTGTACAATTGCAACGAATTGGAGGAGAAAGTTTAAACAAACGCGCTGACTTTGAACGCTCACATCTAGGCCGGGCCAACTCCAAATGGCGTGCAACTCGGTGCGCATCACCTCCATGACTGTCCCTAACGAACGCCACCTGCCACGCTTTCGGCCCGTCCCTGGCGGCATTAAAAAATCGTAGCGTGATAACGATGGTTCCGATGCGCGTGCCGCTCGAAGGCGATTACAGGGGAGATACAGCCCTTTCCAAAGAGCCATGAACAGACTTTCTACTCCCAAGGAGACAAGAGATATTACGCGCATTTTCTCCGACGCGCACCACATTTAAAAAATCGTAGCGTGAGAACGGTGGGTCCGATCCGCGTGCCGCTTAAAGGCGATTACAGGGGAGATGCATCCCTTTCCAAAGAACCATGAAAAGACTTTCTACTCCCAAGGAGACAAGAGATATTAAGCCGCAATGACGTCCGACGCGCGCATTTTCTCCGCCGCGCAGCACATTTAAAAAAATCATAGCGTGAAAACCGTGGGTTCGATCCGCGTGCCGCTCGAAGGGGATTACAGGGGAGATGCAGCCCTTTCCAAAGAGCCATAAACAGACTTTCTACACCCAATGAGACAAGAGATATTAAGCCGCAAATACGTCCGGCGCGCGTCTTTTCTCCGCCGCGCAACACATTTAAAAAAAATCGTAGCGTGAAAACCGTGGGTTCGATCCGCGTGCCGCTCGAAGGCGATTACAGGGGAGATGCAGCCCTTTCCAAAGAGCCATGAACAGACTTTCTACTCCCAATGAGACAAGAGATATCAAGCCGCAAATACGTCCGGCGCGCGTCTATTCTCCGCCGCGCAACACATTTAAAAAAAATCGTAGCGTGAAAACCGTGGGTTCGATCCGCGTGCCGCTTAAAGGCGATTACAGGGGAGATGCAGCCCTTTCCAAAGAGCCATGAAAAGACTTTCTACTCCCAAGGAGACAAGAGATATTAAGCCGAAATGACGTCCGACGCGCGCATTTCCTCCGCCGCGCACCACATTTAAAAAAATCATAGCGCGAAAACCGTGGGTTCGATCCGCGTGCCGCTCGAAGGCGATTACAGGGGAGATGCAGCCCTTTCCAAAGAGGCATGAACAGACTTCCTACTCCCAAGGAGCCCAAAGATATTAAGCCGCAAATACGTCCTACGCGCGTCTTTTCTACGCCGCGCACCACATTTAAAAAATCGTATCGGAAGAACGGTGGGTCCAATCCGCGTGCCGCTTAAAGGCGATTACAAGGGAGATGCAAACCTTTCCAAAGAGCCATGAAAAGACTTTCTACTCCCAAGGAGACAATAGATATTAAGCCGAAATGACGTCCGACGCGCGCATTTTCTCCGCCGCTCACATTTAAAAAAATCATAGCGTGAAAACCGTGGGTTCGATCCGCGTGCCGCTCGAAGGCGATTACAGCGGAGATGCAGCCCTTTCCAAAGAGCCATGAAAAGACTTTCTACTCCCAAGGAGACAAGAGATATTAAGCCGAAATGACGTCCGACGCGCGCATTTCCTCCGCCGCGCACCACATTTAAAAAAATCATAGCTTGAAAACCGTGGGTTCGATCCGCGTGCCGCTCGAAGGCGATTACAGGGGAGATGCAGCCCTTTCCAAAGAGCCATGAACAGACTTTCTACACCCAATGAGACAAGAGATATTAAGCCGCAAATACGTCCGGCGCGCGTCTTTTCTCTGCCGCGCAACACATTTAAAAAAAATCGTAGCGTGAAAAACGTGGGTTCGATCCGCGTGCCGCTCGAAGGCGATTACAGGGGAGATGCATCCCTTTCAAAAGAGCCATGAACAGACTTTCTACTCCCAAGGAGACCAGAAATATTAACATATAAAGCGTTACGCTCCAGTCGGATGAACGAGAAACGCTTGTACAATTGCAACGAATTGGAGGAGAAAGTTTAAACAAACGCGCTGACTTTGAACGCTCACATCTAGGCCGGGCCAACTCCAAATGGCGTGCAACTCGGTGCGCATCACCTCCATGACTGTCCCTAACGAACGCCACCTGCCACGCTTTCGGCCCGTCCCTGGCGGCATTAAAAAATCGTAGCGTGATAACGATGGTTCCGATGCGCGTGCCGCTCGAAGGCGATTACAGGGGAGATACAGCCCTTTCCAAAGAGCCATGAACAGACTTTCTACTCCCAAGGAGACAAGAGATATTACGCGCATTTTCTCCGACGCGCACCACATTTAAAAAATCGTAGCGTGAGAACGGTGGGTCCGATCCGCGTGCCGCTTAAAGGCGATTACAGGGGAGATGCATCCCTTTCCAAAGAACCATGAAAAGACTTTCTACTCCCAAGGAGACAAGAGATATTAAGCCGCAATGACGTCCGACGCGCGCATTTTCTCCGCCGCGCAGCACATTTAAAAAAATCATAGCGTGAAAACCGTGGGTTCGATCCACGTGCCGCTCGAAGGCGATTACAGGGGAGATGCAGCCCTTTCCAAAGAGGCATGAACAGACTTCCTACTCCCAAGGAGCCCAAAGATATTAAGCCGCAAATACGTCCTACGCGCGTCTTTTCTACGCCGCGCACCACATTTAAAAAATCGTATCGGAAGAACGGTGGGTCCAATCCGCGTGCCGCTTAAAGGCGATTACAAGGGAGATGCAAACCTTTCCAAAGAGCCATGAAAAGACTTTCTACTCCCAAGGAGACAATAGATATTAAGCCGAAATGACGTCCGACGCGCGCATTTTCTCCGCCGCTCACCACATTTAAAAAAATCATAGCGTGAAAACCGTGGGTTCGATCCGCGTGCCGCTCGAAGGCGATTACAGCGGAGATGCAGCCCTTTCCAAAGAGCCATGAAAAGACTTTCTACTCCCAAGGAGACAAGAGATATTAAGCCGAAATGACGTCCGACGCGCGCATTTCCTCCGCCTCGCACCACATTTAAAAAAATCATAGCTTGAAAACCGTGGGTTCGATCCGCGTGCCGCTCGAAGGCGATTACAGGGGAGATGCAGCCCTTTCCAAAGAGCCATGAACAGACTTTCTACACCCAATGAGACAAGAGATATTAAGCCGCAAATACGTCCGGCGCGCGTCTTTTCTCTGCCGCGCAACACATTTAAAAAAAATCGTAGCGTGAAAAACGTGGGTTCGATCCGCGTGCCGCTCGAAGGCGATTACAGGGGAGATGCATCCCTTTCAAAAGAGCCATGAACGGACTTTCTACTCCCAAGGAGACCAGAAATATTAACATATAAAGCGTTACGCTCCAGTCGGATGAACGAGAAACGCTTGTACAATTGCAACGAATTGGAGGAGAAAGTTTAAACAAACGCGCTGACTTTGAACGCTCACATCTAGGCCGGGCCAACTCCAAATGGCGTGCAACTCGGTGCGCATCACCTCCATGACTGTCCCTAACGAACGCCACCTGCCACGCTTTCGGCCCGTCCCTGGCGGCATTAAAAAATCGTAGCGTGATAACGATGGTTCCGATGCGCGTGCCGCTCGAAGGCGATTACAGGGGAGATACAGCCCTTTCCAAAGAGCCATGAACAGACTTTCTACTCCCAAGGAGACAAGAGATATTACGCACATTTTCTCCGACGCGCACCACGTTTAAAAAATCGTAGCGTGAGAACGGTGGGTCCGATCCGCGTGCCGCTTAAAGGCGATTACAGGGGAGATGCATCCCTTTCCAAAGAGCCATGAACAGACTTTCTACTCCCAAGGAGACCAGAGATATTAACAGATAAAGCGTTACGCTCCAGTCGGATGAGCGAGAAACGCTTGTACAATTGCAACGAATTGGAGGAGAAAGTTTAAACAAACGCGCTGACTTTGAAGGCTCACATCTAGGCCGGGCCAGGTCCAAATGGCCTGCAACTCGGTCCGCATCACGTCCATGACTTTTCCTAACGAACGCCACCTGCCAAGCTTTCGGCTCGTCCCTGTCGGCATTAAAAAATCGTAGCGTGATAAGGATGGTTCCGATCCGCGTGCCGCGCGAAGGCGATTACAGGGGAGATGCAGCCCTTTCCAAAGAACCATGAAAAGACTTTCTACTCCCAAGGAGACAAGAGATATTAAGCCGCAATGACGTCCGACGCGCGCATTTTCTCCGCCGCGCAGCACATTTAAAAAAATCATAGCGTGAAAACCGTGGGTTCGATCCACGTGCCGCTCGAAGGCGATTACAGGGGAGATGCAGCCCTTTCCAAAGAGGCATGAACAGACTTCCTACTCCCAAGGAGCCAAAAGATATTAAGCCGCAAATACGTCCTACGCGCGTCTTTTCTACGCCGCGCACCACATTTAAAAAATCGTATCGGAAGAACGGTGGGTCCAATCCGCGTGCCGCTTAAAGGCGATTACAAGGGAGATGCAAACCTTTCCAAAGAGCCATGAAAAGACTTTCTACTCCCAAGGAGACAATAGATATTAAGCCGAAATGACGTCCGACGCGCGCATTTTCTCCGACGCGCACCACATTTAAAAAAATCATAGCGTGAAAACCGTGGGTTCGATCCGCGTGCCGCTCGAAGGCGATTACAGCGGAGATGCAGCCCTTTCCAAAGAGCCATGAAAAGACTTTCTACTCCCAAGGAGACAAGAGATATTAAGCCGCAATGACGTCCGACGCGCGCATTTTCTCCGACGCGCAACACATTTAAAAAAAATCGTAGCGTGAAAACCGTGGGTTCGATCCGCGTGCCGCTTAAAGGCGATTACAGGGGAGATGCAGCCCTTTCCAAAGAGCCATGAAAAGACTTTCTACTCCCAAGGAGACAAGAGATATTAAGCCGAAATGACGTCCGACGCGCGCATTTCCTCCGCCGCGCACCACATTTAAAAAAATCATAGCTTGAAAACCGTGGGTTCGATCCGCGTGCCGCTCGAAGGCGATTACAGGGGAGATGCAGCCCTTTCCAAAGAGCCATGAACAGACTTTCTACACCCAATGAGACAAGAGATATTAAGCCGCAAATACGTCCGGCGCGCGTCTTTTCTCTGCCGCGCAACACATTTAAAAAAAATCGTAGCGTGAAAAACGTGGGTTCGATCCGCGTGCCGCTCGAAGGCGATTACAGGGGAGATGCATCCCTTTCAAAAGAGCCATGAACAGACTTTCTACTCCCAAGGAGACCAGAAATATTAACATATAAAGCGTTACGCTCCAGTCGGATGAACGAGAAACGCTTGTACAATTGCAACGAATTGGAGGAGAAAGTTTAAACAAACGCGCTGACTTTGAACGCTCACATCTAGGCCGGGCCAACTCCAAATGGCGTGCAACTCGGTGCGCATCACCTCCATGACTGTCCCTAACGAACGCCACCTGCCACGCTTTCGGCCCGTCCCTGGCGGCATTAAAAAATCGTAGCGTGATAACGATGGTTCCGATGCGCGTGCCGCTCGAAGGCGATTACAGGGGAGATACAGCCCTTTCCAAAGAGCCATGAACAGACTTTCTACTCCCAAGGAGACAAGAGATATTACGCGCATTTTCTCCGACGCGCACCACATTTAAAAAATCGTAGCGTGAGAACGGTGGGTCCGATCCGCGTGCCGCTTAAAGGCGATTACAGGGGAGATGCATCCCTTTCCAAAGAACCATGAAAAGACTTTCTACTCCCAAGGAGACAAGAGATATTAAGCCGCAATGACGTCCGACGCGCGCATTTTCTCCGCCGCGCAGCACATTTAAAAAAATCATAGCGTGAAAACCGTGGGTTCGATCCACGTGCCGCTCGAAGGCGATTACAGGGGAGATGCAGCCCTTTCCAAAGAGGCATGAACAGACTTCCTACTCCCAAGGAGCCCAAAGATATTAAGCCGCAAATACGTCCTACGCGCGTCTTTTCTACGCCGCGCACCACATTTAAAAAATCGTATCGGAAGAACGGTGGGTCCAATCCGCGTGCCGCTTAAAGGCGATTACAAGGGAGATGCAAACCTTTCCAAAGAGCCATGAAAAGACTTTCTACTCCCAAGGAGACAATAGATATTAAGCCGAAATGACGTCCGACGCGCGCATTTTCTCCGCCGCTCACCACATTTAAAAAAATCATAGCGTGAAAACCGTGGGTTCGATCCGCGTGCCGCTCGAAGGCGATTACAGCGGAGATGCAGCCCTTTCCAAAGAGCCATGAAAAGACTTTCTACTCCCAAGGAGACAAGAGATATTAAGCCGAAATGACGTCCGACGCGCGCATTTCCTCCGCCTCGCACCACATTTAAAAAAATCATAGCTTGAAAACCGTGGGTTCGATCCGCGTGCCGCTCGAAGGCGATTACAGGGGAGATGCAGCCCTTTCCAAAGAGCCATGAACAGACTTTCTACACCCAATGAGACAAGAGATATTAAGCCGCAAATACGTCCGGCGCGCGTCTTTTCTCTGCCGCGCAACACATTTAAAAAAAATCGTAGCGTGAAAAACGTGGGTTCGATCCGCGTGCCGCTCGAAGGCGATTACAGGGGAGATGCATCCCTTTCAAAAGAGCCATGAACGGACTTTCTACTCCCAAGGAGACCAGAAATATTAACATATAAAGCGTTACGCTCCAGTCGGATGAACGAGAAACGCTTGTACAATTGCAACGAATTGGAGGAGAAAGTTTAAACAAACGCGCTGACTTTGAACGCTCACATCTAGGCCGGGCCAACTCCAAATGGCGTGCAACTCGGTGCGCATCACCTCCATGACTGTCCCTAACGAACGCCACCTGCCACGCTTTCGGCCCGTCCCTGGCGGCATTAAAAAATCGTAGCGTGATAACGATGGTTCCGATGCGCGTGCCGCTCGAAGGCGATTACAGGGGAGATACAGCCCTTTCCAAAGAGCCATGAACAGACTTTCTACTCCCAAGGAGACAAGAGATATTACGCACATTTTCTCCGACGCGCACCACGTTTAAAAAATCGTAGCGTGAGAACGGTGGGTCCGATCCGCGTGCCGCTTAAAGGCGATTACAGGGGAGATGCATCCCTTTCCAAAGAGCCATGAACAGACTTTCTACTCCCAAGGAGACCAGAGATATTAACAGATAAAGCGTTACGCTCCAGTCGGATGAGCGAGAAACGCTTGTACAATTGCAACGAATTGGAGGAGAAAGTTTAAACAAACGCGCTGACTTTGAAGGCTCACATCTAGGCCGGGCCAGGTCCAAATGGCCTGCAACTCGGTCCGCATCACGTCCATGACTTTTCCTAACGAACGCCACCTGCCAAGCTTTCGGCTCGTCCCTGTCGGCATTAAAAAATCGTAGCGTGATAAGGATGGTTCCGATCCGCGTGCCGCGCGAAGGCGATTACAGGGGAGATGCAGCCCTTTCCAAAGAACCATGAAAAGACTTTCTACTCCCAAGGAGACAAGAGATATTAAGCCGCAATGACGTCCGACGCGCGCATTTTCTCCGCCGCGCAGCACATTTAAAAAAATCATAGCGTGAAAACCGTGGGTTCGATCCACGTGCCGCTCGAAGGCGATTACAGGGGAGATGCAGCCCTTTCCAAAGAGGCATGAACAGACTTCCTACTCCCAAGGAGCCAAAAGATATTAAGCCGCAAATACGTCCTACGCGCGTCTTTTCTACGCCGCGCACCACATTTAAAAAATCGTATCGGAAGAACGGTGGGTCCAATCCGCGTGCCGCTTAAAGGCGATTACAAGGGAGATGCAAACCTTTCCAAAGAGCCATGAAAAGACTTTCTACTCCCAAGGAGACAATAGATATTAAGCCGAAATGACGTCCGACGCGCGCATTTTCTCCGACGCGCACCACATTTAAAAAAATCATAGCGTGAAAACCGTGGGTTCGATCCGCGTGCCGCTCGAAGGCGATTACAGCGGAGATGCAGCCCTTTCCAAAGAGCCATGAAAAGACTTTCTACTCCCAAGGAGACAAGAGATATTAAGCCGCAATGACGTCCGACGCGCGCATTTTCTCCGACGCGCAACACATTTAAAAAAAATCGTAGCGTGAAAACCGTGGGTTCGATCCGCGTGCCGCTTAAAGGCGATTACAGGGGAGATGCAGCCCTTTCCAAAGAGCCATGAAAAGACTTTCTACTCCCAAGGAGACAAGAGATATTAAGCCGAAATGACGTCCGACGCGCGCATTTCCTCCGCCGCGCACCACATTTAAAAAAATCATAGCGTGAAAACCGTGGGTTCGATCCGCGTGCCGCTCGAAGGCGATTACAGGGGAGATGCAGCCCTTTCCAAAGAGGCATGAACAGACTTCCTACTCCCAAGGAGCCCAAAGATATTAAGCCGCAAATACGTCCTACGCGCGTCTTTTCTACGCCGCGCACCACATTTAAAAAATCGTATCGGAAGAACGGTGGGTCCAATCCGCGTGCCGCTTAAAGGCGATTACAAGGGAGATGCAAACCTTTCCAAAGAGCCATGAAAAGACTTTCTACTCCCAAGGAGACAATAGATATTAAGCCGAAATGACGTCCGACGCGCGCATTTTCTCCGCCGCTCACCACATTTAAAAAAATCATAGCGTGAAAACCGTGGGTTCGATCCGCGTGCCGCTCGAAGGCGATTACAGCGGAGATGCAGCCCTTTCCAAAGAGCCATGAAAAGACTTTCTACTCCCAAGGAGACAAGAGATATTAAGCCGAAATGACGTCCGACGCGCGCATTTCCTCCGCCGCGCACCACATTTAAAAAAATCATAGCTTGAAAACCGTGGGTTCGATCCGCGTGCCGCTCGAAGGCGATTACAGGGGAGATGCAGCCCTTTCCAAAGAGCCATGAACAGACTTTCTACACCCAATGAGACAAGAGATATTAAGCCGCAAATACGTCCGGCGCGCGTCTTTTCTCCGCCGCGCAACACATTTAAAAAAAATCGTAGCGTGAAAAACGTGGGTTCGATCCGCGTGCCGCTCGAAGGCGATTACAGGGGAGATGCATCCCTTTCAAAAGAGCCATGAACAGACTTTCTACTCCCAAGGAGACCAGAAATATTAACATATAAAGCGTTACGCTCCAGTCGGATGAACGAGAAACGCTTGTACAATTGCAACGAATTGGAGGAGAAAGTTTAAACAAACGCGCTGACTTTGAACGCTCACATCTAGGCCGGGCCAACTCCAAATGGCGTGCAACTCGGTGTGCATCACCTCCATGACTGTCCCTAACGAACGCCACCTGCCACGCTTTCGGCCTATCCCTGGCGGCATTAAAAAATCGTAGCGTGATAACGATGGTTCCGATGCGCGTGCCGCTCAAAGGCGATTACAGGGGAGATACAGCCCTTTCCAAAGAGCCATGAACAGACTTTCTACTCCCAAGGAGACAAGAGATATTACGCGCATTTTCTCCGACGCGCACCACGTTTAAAAAATCGTAGCGTGAGAACGGTGGGTCCGATCCGCGTGCTGCTTAAAGGCGATTACAGGGGAGATGCAGCCCTTTCCAAAGAGCCATGAAAAGACTTTCTACTCCCAAGGAGACAAGAGATATTAAGCCGAAATGACGTCCGACGCGCGCATTTCCTCCGCCGCGCACCACATTTAAAAAAATCATAGCGTGAAAACCGTGGGTTCGATCCGCGTGCCGCTCGAAGGCGATTACAGAGGAGATGCAGCCCTTTCCAAAGAGGCATGAACAGACTTCCTACTCCCAAGGAGCCCAAAGATATTAAGCCGCAAATACGTCCTACGCGCGTCTTTTCTACGCCGCGCACCACATTTAAAAAATCGTATCGGAAGAACGGTGGGTCCAATCCGCGTGCCGCTTAAAGGCGATTACAAGGGAGATGCAAACCTTTCCAAAGAGCCATGAAAAGACTTTCTACTCCCAAGGAGACAATAGATATTAAGCCGAAATGACGTCCGACGCGCGCATTTTCTCCGCCGCGCACCACATTTAAAAAAATCATAGCGTGAAAACCGTGGGTTCGATCCGCGTGCCGCTCGAAGGCGATTACAGCGGAGATGCAGCCCTTTCCAAAGAGCCATGAAAAGACTTTCTACTCCCAAGGAGACAAGAGATATTAAGCCGAAATGACGTCCGACGCGCGCATTTCCTCCGCCGCGCACCACATTTAAAAAAATCATAGCGTGAAAACCGTGGGTTCGATCCGCGTGCCGCTCGAAGGCGATTACAGGGGAGATGCAGCCCTTTCCAAAGAGGCATGAACAGACTTCCTACTCCCAAGGAGCCCAAAGATATTAAGCCGCAAATACGTCCTACGCGCGTCTTTTCTACGCCGCGCACCACATTTAAAAAATCGTATCGGAAGAACGGTGGGTCCAATCCGCGTGCCGCTTAAAGGCGATTACAAGGGAGATGCAAACCTTTCCAAAGAGCCATGAAAAGACTTTCTACTCCCAAGGAGACAATAGATATTAAGCCGAAATGACGTCCGACGCGCGCATTTTCTCCGCCGCTCACCACATTTAAAAAAATCATAGCGTGAAAACCGTGGGTTCGATCCGCGTGCCGCTCGAAGGCGATTACAGCGGAGATGCAGCCGTTTCCAAAGAGCCATGAAAAGACTTTCTACTCCCAAGGAGACAAGAGATATTAAGCCGAAATGACGTCCGACGCGCGCATTTCCTCCGCCGCGCACCACATTTAAAAAAATCATAGCTTGAAAACCGTGGGTTCGATCCGCGTGCCGCTCGAAGGCGATTACAGGGGAGATGCAGCCCTTTCCAAAGAGCCATGAACAGACTTTCTACACCCAATGAGACAAGAGATATTAAGCCGCAAATACGTCCGGCGCGCGTCTTTTCTCTGCCGCGCAACACATTTAAAAAAAATCGTAGCGTGAAAAACGTGGGTTCGATCCGCGTGCCGCTCGAAGGCGATTACAGGGGAGATGCATCCCTTTCAAAAGAGCCATGAACAGACTTTCTACTCCCAAGGAGACCAGAAATATTAACATATAAAGCGTTACGCTCCAGTCGGATGAACGAGAAACGCTTGTACAATTGCAACGAATTGGAGGAGAAAGTTTAAACAAACGCGCTGACTTTGAACGCTCACATCTAGGCCGGGCCAACTCCAAATGGCGTGCAACTCGGTGCGCATCACCTCCATGACTGTCCCTAACGAACGCCACCTGCCACGCTTTCGGCCCGTCCCTGGCGGCATTAAAAAATCGTAGCGTGATAACGATGGTTCCGATGCGCGTGCCGCTCGAAGGCGATTACAGGGGAGATACAGCCCTTTACAAAGAGCCATGAACAGACTTTCTACTCCCAAGGAGACAAGAGATATTACGCGCATTTTCTCCGACGCGCACCACGTTTAAAAAATCGTAGCGTGAGAACGGTGGGTCCGATCCGCGTGCCGCTTAAAGGCGATTACAGGGGAGATGCATCCCTTTCCAAAGAGCCATGAACAGACTTTCTACTCCCAAGGAGACCAGAGATATTAACAGATAAAGCGTTACGCTCCAGTCGGATGAGCGAGAAACGCTTGTACAATTGCAACGAATTGGAGGAGAAAGTTTAAACAAACGCGCTGACTTTGAAGGCTCACATCTAGGCCGGGCCAGGTCCAAATGGCCTGCAACTCGGTCCGCATCACGTCCATGACTTTTCCTAACGAACGCCACCTGCCAAGCTTTCGGCCCGTCCCTGTCGGCATTAAAAAATCGTAGCGTGATAAGGATGGTTCCGATCCGCGTGCCGCGCGAAGGCGATTACAGGGGAGATGCAGCCCTTTCCAAAGAACCATGAAAAGACTTTCTACTCCCAAGGAGACAATAGATATTAAGCCGAAATGACGTCCGACGCGCGCATTTTCTCCGCCGCTCACCACATTTAAAAAAATCATAGCGTGAAAACCGTGGGTTCGATCCGCGTGCCGCTCGAAGGCGATTACAGCGGAGATGCAGCCCTTTCCAAAGAGCCATGAAAAGACTTTCTACTCCCAAGGAGACAAGAGATATTAAGCCGAAATGACGTCCGACGCGCGCATTTCCTCCGCCTCGCACCACATTTAAAAAAATCATAGCTTGAAAACCGTGGGTTCGATCCGCGTGCCGCTCGAAGGCGATTACAGGGGAGATGCAGCCCTTTCCAAAGAGCCATGAACAGACTTTCTACACCCAATGAGACAAAAGATATTAAGCCGCAAATACGTCCGGCGCGCGTCTTTTCTCTGCCGCGCAACACATTTAAAAAAAATCGTAGCGTGAAAAACGTGGGTTCGATCCGCGTGCCGCTCGAAGGCGATTACAGGGGAGATGCATCCCTTTCAAAAGAGCCATGAACGGACTTTCTACTCCCAAGGAGACCAGAAATATTAACATATAAAGCGTTACGCTCCAGTCGGATGAACGAGAAACGCTTGTACAATTGCAACGAATTGGAGGAGAAAGTTTAAACAAACGCGCTGACTTTGAACGCTCACATCTAGGCCGGGCCAACTCCAAATGGCGTGCAACTCGGTGCGCATCACCTCCATGACTGTCCCTAACGAACGCCACCTGCCACGCTTTCGGCCCGTCCCTGGCGGCATTAAAAAATCGTAGCGTGATAACGATGGTTCCGATGCGCGTGCCGCTCGAAGGCGATTACAGGGGAGATACAGCCCTTTCCAAAGAGCCATGAACAGACTTTCTACTCCCAAGGAGACAAGAGATATTACGCACATTTTCTCCGACGCGCACCACGTTTAAAAAATCGTAGCGTGAGAACGGTGGGTCCGATCCGCGTGCCGCTTAAAGGCGATTACAGGGGAGATGCATCCCTTTCCAAAGAGCCATGAACAGACTTTCTACTCCCAAGGAGACCAGAGATATTAACAGATAAAGCGTTACGCTCCAGTCGGATGAGCGAGAAACGCTTGTACAATTGCAACGAATTGGAGGAGAAAGTTTAAACAAACGCGCTGACTTTGAAGGCTCACATCTAGGCCGGGCCAGGTCCAAATGGCCTGCAACTCGGTCCGCATCACGTCCATGACTTTTCCTAACGAACGCCACCTGCCAAGCTTTCGGCTCGTCCCTGTCGGCATTAAAAAATCGTAGCGTGATAAGGATGGTTCCGATCCGCGTGCCGCGCGAAGGCGATTACAGGGGAGATGCAGCCCTTTCCAAAGAACCATGAAAAGACTTTCTACTCCCAAGGAGACAAGAGATATTAAGCCGCAATGACGTCCGACGCGCGCATTTTCTCCGCCGCGCAGCACATTTAAAAAAATCATAGCGTGAAAACCGTGGGTTCGATCCACGTGCCGCTCGAAGGCGATTACAGGGGAGATGCAGCCCTTTCCAAAGAGGCATGAACAGACTTCCTACTCCCAAGGAGCCCAAAGATATTAAGCCGCAAATACGTCCTACGCGCGTCTTTTCTACGCCGCGCACCACATTTAAAAAATCGTATCGGAAGAACGGTGGGTCCAATCCGCGTGCCGCTTAAAGGCGATTACAAGGGAGATGCAAACCTTTCCAAAGAGCCATGAAAAGACTTTCTACTCCCAAGGAGACAATAGATATTAAGCCGAAATGACGTCCGACGCGCGCATTTTCTCCGACGCGCACCACATTTAAAAAAATCATAGCGTGAAAACCGTGTGTTCGATCCGCGTGCCGCTCGAAGGCGATTACAGCGGAGATGCAGCCCTTTCCAAAGAGCCATGAAAAGACTTTCTACTCCCAAGGAGACAAGAGATATTAAGCCGCAATGACGTCCGACGCGCGCATTTTCTCCGACGCGCAACACATTTAAAAAAAATCGTAGCGTGAAAACCGTGGGTTCGATCCGCGTGCCGCTTAAAGGCGATTACAGGGGAGATGCAGCCCTTTCCAAAGAGCCATGAAAAGACTTTCTACTCCCAAGGAGACAAGAGATATTAAGCCGAAATGACGTCCGACGCGCGCATTTCCTCCGCCGCGCACCACATTTAAAAAAATCATAGCGTGAAAACCGTGGGTTCGATCCGCGTGCCGCTCGAAGGCGATTACAGGGGAGATGCAGCCCTTTCCAAAGAGGCATGAACAGACTTCCTACTCCCAAGGAGCCCAAAGATATTAAGCCGCAAATACGTCCTACGCGCGTCTTTTCTACGCCGCGCACCACATTTAAAAAATCGTATCGGAAGAACGGTGGGTCCAATCCGCGTGCCGCTTAAAGGCGATTACAAGGGAGATGCAAACCTTTCCAAAGAGCCATGAAAAGACTTTCTACTCCCAAGGAGACAATAGATATTAAGCCGAAATGACGTCCGACGCGCGCATTTTCTCCGCCGCTCACCACATTTAAAAAAATCATAGCGTGAAAACCGTGGGTTCGATCCGCGTGCCGCTCGAAGGCGATTACAGCGGAGATGCAGCCCTTTCCAAAGAGCCATGAAAAGACTTTCTACTCCCAAGGAGACAAGAGATATTAAGCCGAAATGACGTCCGACGCGCGCATTTCCTCCGCCGCGCACCACATTTAAAAAAATCATAGCTTGAAAACCGTGGGTTCGATCCGCGTGCCGCTCGAAGGCGATTACAGGGGAGATGCAGCCCTTTCCAAAGAGCCATGAACAGACTTTCTACACCCAATGAGACAAGAGATATTAAGCCGCAAATACGTCCGGCGCGCGTCTTTTCTCCGCCGCGCAACACATTTAAAAAAAATCGTAGCGTGAAAAACGTGGGTTCGATCCGCGTGCCGCTCGAAGGCGATTACAGGGGAGATGCATCCCTTTCAAAAGAGCCATGAACAGACTTTCTACTCCCAAGGAGACCAGAAATATTAACATATAAAGCATTACGCTCCAGTCGGATGAACGAGAAACGTTTGTACAATTGCAACGAATTGGAGGAGAAAGTTTAAACAAACGCGCTGACTTTGAACGCTCACATCTAGGCCGGGCCAACTCCAAATGGCGTGCAACTCGGTGCGCATCACCTCCATGACTGTCCCTAACGAACGCCACCTGCCACGCTTTCGGCCCGTCCCTGGCGGCATTAAAAAATCGTAGCGTGATAACGATGGTTCCGATGCGCGTGCCGCTCGAAGGCGATTACAGGGGAGATACAGCCCTTTCCAAAGAGCCATGAACAGACTTTCTACTTCCAAGGAGACAAGAGATATTACGCGCATTTTCTCCGACGCGCACCACGTTTAAAAAATCGTAGCGTGAGAACGGTGGGTCCGATCCGCGTGCCGCTTAAAGGCGATTACAGGGGAGATGCATCCCTTTCCAAAGAGCCATGAACAGACTTTCTACTCCCAAGGAGACCAGAGATATTAACAGATAAAGCGTTACGCTCCAGTCGGATGAGCGAGAAACGCTTGTACAATTGCAACGAATTGGAGGAGAAAGTTTAAACAAACGCGCTGACTTTGAAGGCTCACATCTAGGCCGGGCCAGGTCCAAATGGCCTGCAACTCGGTCCGCATCACGTCCATGACTTTTCCTAACGAACGCCACCTGCCAAGCTTTCGGCCCGTCCCTGTCGGCATTAAAAAATCGTAGCGTGATAAGGATGGTCCCGATCCGCGTGCCGCGCGAAGGCGATTACAGGGGAGATGCAGCCCTTTCCAAAGAACCATGAAAAGACTTTCTACTCCCAAGGAGACAAGAGATATTAAGCCGAAATGACGTCCGACGCGCGCATTTCCTCCGCCGCGCACCACATTTAAAAAAATCATAGCGCGAAAACCGTGGGTTCGATCCGCGTGCCGCTCGAAGGCGATTACAGGGGAGATGCAGCCCTTTCCAAAGAGGCATGAACAGACTTCCTACTCCCAAGGAGCCCAAAGATATTAAGCCGCAAATACGTCCTACGCGCGTCTTTTCTACGCCGCGCACCACATTTAAAAAATCGTATCGGAAGAACGGTGGGTCCAATCCGCGTGCCGCTTAAAGGCGATTACAAGGGAGATGCAAACCTTTCCAAAGAGCCATGAAAAGACTTTCTACTCCCAAGGAGACAATAGATATTAAGCCGAAATGACGTCCGACGCGCGCATTTTCTCCGCCGCTCACCACATTTAAAAAAATCATAGCGTGAAAACCGTGGGTTCGATCCGCGTGCCGCTCGAAGGCGATTACAGCGGAGATGCAGCCCTTTCCAAAGAGCCATGAAAAGACTTTCTACTCCCAAGGAGACAAGAGATATTAAGCCGAAATGACGTCCGACGCGCGCATTTCCTCCGCCGCGCACCACATTTAAAAAAATCATAGCTTGAAAACCGTGGGTTCGATCCGCGTGCCGCTCGAAGGCGATTACAGGGGAGATGCAGCCCTTTCCAAAGAGCCATGAACAGACTTTCTACACCCAATGAGACAAGAGATATTAAGCCGCAAATACGTCCGGCGCGCGTCTTTTCTCTGCCGCGCAACACATTTAAAAAAAATCGTAGCGTGAAAAACGTGGGTTCGATCCGCGTGCCGCTCGAAGGCGATTACAGGGGAGATGCATCCCTTTCAAAAGAGCCATGAACAGACTTTCTACTCCCAAGGAGACCAGAAATATTAACATATAAAGCGTTACGCTCCAGTCGGATGAACGAGAAACGCTTGTACAATTGCAACGAATTGGAGGAGAAAGTTTAAACAAACGCGCTGACTTTGAACGCTCACATCTAGGCCGGGCCAACTCCAAATGGCGTGCAACTCGGTGCGCATCACCTCCATGACTGTCCCTAACGAACGCCACCTGCCACGCTTTCGGCCCGTCCCTGGCGGCATTAAAAAATCGTAGCGTGATAACGATGGTTCCGATGCGCGTGCCGCTCGAAGGCGATTACAGGGGAGATACAGCCCTTTCCAAAGAGCCATGAACAGACTTTCTACTCCCAAGGAGACAAGAGATATTACGCACATTTTCTCCGACGCGCACCACGTTTAAAAAATCGTAGCGTGAGAACGGTGGGTCCGATCCGCGTGCCGCTTAAAGGCGATTACAGGGGAGATGCATCCCTTTCCAAAGAGCCATGAACAGACTTTCTACTCCCAAGGAGACCAGAGATATTAACAGATAAAGCGTTACGCTCCAGTCGGATGAGCGAGAAACGCTTGTACAATTGCAACGAATTGGAGGAGAAAGTTTAAACAAACGCGCTGACTTTGAAGGCTCACATCTAGGCCGGGCCAGGTCCAAATGGCCTGCAACTCGGTCCGCATCACGTCCATGACTTTTCCTAACGAACGCCACCTGCCAAGCTTTCGGCCCGTCCCTGTCGGCATTAAAAAATCGTAGCGTGATAAGGATGGTTCCGATCCGCGTGCCGCGCGAAGGCGATTACAGGGGAGATGCAGCCCTTTCCAAAGAACCATGAAAAGACTTTCTACTCCCAAGGAGACAATAGATATTAAGCCGAAATGACGTCCGACGCGCGCATTTTCTCCGCCGCTCACCACATTTAAAAAAATCATAGCGTGAAAACCGTGGGTTCGATCCGCGTGCCGCTCGAAGGCGATTACAGCGGAGATGCAGCCCTTTCCAAAGAGCCATGAAAAGACTTTCTACTCCCAAGGAGACAAGAGATATTAAGCCGAAATGACGTCCGACGCGCGCATTTCCTCCGCCTCGCACCACATTTAAAAAAATCATAGCTTGAAAACCGTGGGTTCGATCCGCGTGCCGCTCGAAGGCGATTACAGGGGAGATGCAGCCCTTTCCAAAGAGCCATGAACAGACTTTCTACACCCAATGAGACAAAAGATATTAAGCCGCAAATACGTCCGGCGCGCGTCTTTTCTCTGTCGCGCAACACATTTAAAAAAAATCGTAGCGTGAAAAACGTGGGTTCGATCCGCGTGCCGCTCGAAGGCGATTACAGGGGAGATGCATCCCTTTCAAAAGAGCCATGAACGGACTTTCTACTCCCAAGGAGACCAGAAATATTAACATATAAAGCGTTACGCTCCAGTCGGATGAACGAGAAACGCTTGTACAATTGCAACGAATTGGAGGAGAAAGTTTAAACAAACGCGCTGACTTTGAACGCTCACATCTAGGCCGGGCCAACTCCAAATGGCGTGCAACTCGGTGCGCATCACCTCCATGACTGTCCCTAACGAACGCCACCTGCCACGCTTTCGGCCCGTCCCTGGCGGCATTAAAAAATCGTAGCGTGATAACGATGGTTCCGATGCGCGTGCCGCTCGAAGGCGATTACAGGGGAGATACAGCCCTTTCCAAAGAGCCATGAACAGACTTTCTACTCCCAAGGAGACAAGAGATATTACGCACATTTTCTCCGACGCGCACCACGTTTAAAAAATCGTAGCGTGAGAACGGTGGGTCCGATCCGCGTGCCGCTTAAAGGCGATTACAGGGGAGATGCATCCCTTTCCAAAGAGCCATGAACAGACTTTCTACTCCCAAGGAGACCAGAGATATTAACAGATAAAGCGTTACGCTCCAGTCGGATGAGCGAGAAACGCTTGTACAATTGCAACGAATTGGAGGAGAAAGTTTAAACAAACGCGCTGACTTTGAAGGCTCACATCTAGGCCGGGCCAGGTCCAAATGGCCTGCAACTCGGTCCGCATCACGTCCATGACTTTTCCTAACGAACGCCACCTGCCAAGCTTTCGGCTCGTCCCTGTCGGCATTAAAAAATCGTAGCGTGATAAGGATGGTTCCGATCCGCGTGCCGCGCGAAGGCGATTACAGGGGAGATGCAGCCCTTTCCAAAGAACCATGAAAAGACTTTCTACTCCCAAGGAGACAAGAGATATTAAGCCGCAATGACGTCCGACGCGCGCATTTTCTCCGCCGCGCAGCACATTTAAAAAAAATCATAGCGTGAAAACCGTGGGTTCGATCCACGTGCCGCTCGAAGGCGATTACAGGGGAGATGCAGCCCTTTCCAAAGAGGCATGAACAGACTTCCTACTCCCAAGGAGCCCAAAGATATTAAGCCGCAAATACGTCCTACGCGCGTCTTTTCTACGCCGCGCACCACATTTAAAAAATCGTATCGGAAGAACGGTGGGTCCAATCCGCGTGCCGCTTAAAGGCGATTACAAGGGAGATGCAAACCTTTCCAAAGAGCCATGAAAAGACTTTCTACTCCCAAGGAGACAATAGATATTAAGCCGAAATGACGTCCGACGCGCGCATTTTCTCCGACGCGCACCACATTTAAAAAAATCATAGCGTGAAAACCGTGTGTTCGATCCGCGTGCCGCTCGAAGGCGATTACAGCGGAGATGCAGCCCTTTCCAAAGAGCCATGAAAAGACTTTCTACTCCCAAGGAGACAAGAGATATTAAGCCGCAATGACGTCCGACGCGCGCATTTTCTCCGACGCGCAACACATTTAAAAAAAATCGTAGCGTGAAAACCGTGGGTTCGATCCGCGTGCCGCTTAAAGGCGATTACAGGGGAGATGCAGCCCTTTCCAAAGAGCCATGAAAAGACTTTCTACTCCCAAGGAGACAAGAGATATTAAGCCGAAATGACGTCCGACGCGCGCATTTCCTCCGCCGCGCACCACATTTAAAAAAATCATAGCGTGAAAACCGTGGGTTCGATCCGCGTGCCGCTCGAAGGCGATTACAGGGGAGATGCAGCCCTTTCCAAAGAGGCATGAACAGACTTCCTACTCCCAAGGAGCCCAAAGATATTAAGCCGCAAATACGTCCTACGCGCGTCTTTTCTACGCCGCGCACCACATTTAAAAAATCGTATCGGAAGAACGGTGGGTCCAATCCGCGTGCCGCTTAAAGGCGATTACAAGGGAGATGCAAACCTTTCCAAAGAGCCATGAAAAGACTTTCTACTCCCAAGGAGACAATAGATATTAAGCCGAAATGACGTCCGACGCGCGAATTTTCTCCGCCGCTCACCACATTTAAAAAAATCATAGCGTGAAAACCGTGGGTTCGATCCGCGTGCCGCTCGAAGGCGATTACAGCGGAGATGCAGCCCTTTCCAAAGAGCCATGAAAAGACTTTCTACTCCCAAGGAGACAAGAGATATTAAGCCGAAATGACGTCCGACGCGCGCATTTCCTCCGCCGCGCACCACATTTAAAAAAATCATAGCTTGAAAACCGTGGGTTCGATCCGCGTGCCGCTCGAAGGCGATTACAGGGGAGATGCAGCCCTTTCCAAAGAGCCATGAACAGACTTTCTACACCCAATGAGACAAGAGATATTAAGCCGCAAATACGTCCGGCGCGCGTCTTTTCTCCGCCGCGCAACACATTTAAAAAAAATCGTAGCGTGAAAAACGTGGGTTCGATCCGCGTGCCGCTCGAAGGCGATTACAGGGGAGATGCATCCCTTTCAAAAGAGCCATGAACAGACTTTCTACTCCCAAGGAGACCAGAAATATTAACATATAAAGCATTACGCTCCAGTCGGATGAACGAGAAACGTTTGTACAATTGCAACGAATTGGAGGAGAAAGTTTAAACAAACGCGCTGACTTTGAACGCTCACATCTAGGCCGGGCCAACTCCAAATGGCGTGCAACTCGGTGCGCATCACCTCCATGACTGTCCCTAACGAACGCCACCTGCCACGCTTTCGGCCCGTCCCTGGCGGCATTAAAAAATCGTAGCGTGATAACGATGGTTCCGATGCGCGTGCCGCTCGAAGGCGATTACAGGGGAGATACAGCCCTTTCCAAAGAGCCATGAACAGACTTTCTACTCCCAAGGAGACAAGAGATATTACGCGCATTTTCTCCGACGCGCACCACGTTTAAAAAATCGTAGCGTGAGAACGGTGGGTCCGATCCGCGTGCCGCTTAAAGGCGATTACAGGGGAGATGCATCCCTTTCCAAAGAGCCATGAACAGACTTTCTACTCCCAAGGAGACCAGAGATATTAACAGATAAAGCGTTACGCTCCAGTCGGATGAGCGAGAAACGCTTGTACAATTGCAACGAATTGGAGGAGAAAGTTTAAACAAACGCGCTGACTTTGAAGGCTCACATCTAGGCCGGGCCAGGTCCAAATGGCCTGCAACTCGGTCCGCATCACGTCCATGACTTTTCCTAACGAACGCCACCTGCCAAGCTTTCGGCCCGTCCCTGTCGGCATTAAAAAATCGTAGCGTGATAAGGATGGTCCCGATCCGCGTGCCGCGCGAAGGCGATTACAGGGGAGATGCAGCCCTTTCCAAAGAACCATGAAAAGACTTTCTACTCCCAAGGAGACAAGAGATATTAAGCCGAAATGACGTCCGACGCGCGCATTTCCTCCGCCGCGCACCACATTTAAAAAAATCATAGCGCGAAAACCGTGGGTTCGATCCGCGTGCCGCTCGAAGGCGATTACAGGGGAGATGCAGCCCTTTCCAAAGAGGCATGAACAGACTTCCTACTCCCAAGGAGCCCAAAGATATTAAGCCGCAAATACGTCCTACGCGCGTCTTTTCTACGCCGCGCACCACATTTAAAAAATCGTATCGGAAGAACGGTGGGTCCAATCCGCGTGCCGCTTAAAGGCGATTACAAGGGAGATGCAAACCTTTCCAAAGAGCCATGAAAAGACTTTCTACTCCCAAGGAGACAATAGATATTAAGCCGAAATGACGTCCGACGCGCGCATTTTCTCCGCCGCTCACCACATTTAAAAAAATCATAGCGTGAAAACCGTGGGTTCGATCCGCGTGCCGCTCGAAGGCGATTACAGCGGAGATGCAGCCCTTTCCAAAGAGCCATGAAAAGACTTTCTACTCCCAAGGAGACAAGAGATATTAAGCCGAAATGACGTCCGACGCGCGCATTTCCTCCGCCGCGCACCACATTTAAAAAAATCATAGCTTGAAAACCGTGGGTTCGATCCGCGTGCCGCTCGAAGGCGATTACAGGGGAGATGCAGCCCTTTCCAAAGAGCCATGAACAGACTTTCTACACCCAATGAGACAAGAGATATTAAGCCGCAAATACGTCCGGCGCGCGTCTTTTCTCTGCCGCGCAACACATTTAAAAAAAATCGTAGCGTGAAAAACGTGGGTTCGATCCGCGTGCCGCTCGAAGGCGATTACAGGGGAGATGCATCCCTTTCAAAAGAGCCATGAACAGACTTTCTACTCCCAAGGAGACCAGAAATATTAACATATAAAGCGTTACGCTCCAGTCGGATGAACGAGAAACGCTTGTACAATTGCAACGAATTGGAGGAGAAAGTTTAAACAAACGCGCTGACTTTGAACGCTCACATCTAGGCCGGGCCAACTCCAAATGGCGTGCAACTCGGTGCGCATCACCTCCATGACTGTCCCTAACGAACGCCACCTGCCACGCTTTCGGCCCGTCCCTGGCGGCATTAAAAAATCGTAGCGTGATAACGATGGTTCCGATGCGCGTGCCGCTCGAAGGCGATTACAGGGGAGATACAGCCCTTTCCAAAGAGCCATGAACAGACTTTCTACTCCCAAGGAGACAAGAGATATTACGCGCATTTTCTCCGACGCGCACCACATTTAAAAAATCGTAGCGTGAGAACGGTGGGTCCGATCCGCGTGCCGCTTAAAGGCGATTACAGGGGAGATGCATCCCTTTCCAAAGAACCATGAAAAGACTTTCTACTCCCAAGGAGACAAGAGATATTAAGCCGCAATGACGTCCGACGCGCGCATTTTCTGCGCCGCGCAGCACATTTAAAAAAATCATAGCGTGAAAACCGTGGGTTCGATCCGCGTGCCGCTCGAAGGGGATTACAGGGGAGATGCAGCCCTTTCCAAAGAGCCATAAACAGACTTTCTACACCCAATGAGACAAGAGATATTAAGCCGCAAATACGTCCGGCGCGCGTCTTTTCTCCGCCGCGCAACACATTTAAAAAAAATCGTAGCGTGAAAACCGTGGGTTCGATCCGCGTGCCGCTCGAAGGCGATTACAGGGGAGATGCAGCCCTTTCCAAAGAGCCATGAACAGACTTTCTACTCCCAATGAGACAAGAGATATCAAGCCGCAAATACGTCCGGCGCGCGTCTATTCTCCGCCGCGCAACACATTTAAAAAAAATCGTAGCGTGAAAACCGTGGGTTCGATCCGCGTGCCGCTTAAAGGCGATTACAGGGGAGATGCAGCCCTTTCCAAAGAGCCATGAAAAGACTTTCTACTCCCAAGGAGACAAGAGATATTAAGCCGAAATGACGTCCGACGCGCGCATTTCCTCCGCCGCGCACCACATTTAAAAAAATCATAGCGCGAAAACCGTGGGTTCGATCCGCGTGCCGCTCGAAGGCGATTACAGGGGAGATGCAGCCCTTTCCAAAGAGGCATGAACAGACTTCCTACTCCCAAGGAGCCCAAAGATATTAAGCCGCAAATACGTCCTACGCGCGTCTTTTCTACGCCGCGCACCACATTTAAAAAATCGTATCGGAAGAACGGTGGGTCCAATCCGCGTGCCGCTTAAAGGCGATTACAAGGGAGATGCAAACCTTTCCAAAGAGCCATGAAAAGACTTTCTACTCCCAAGGAGACAATAGATATTAAGCCGAAATGACGTCCGACGCGCGCATTTTCTCCGCCGCTCACCACATTTAAAAAAATCATAGCGTGAAAACCGTGGGTTCGATCCGCGTGCCGCTCGAAGGCGATTACAGCGGAGATGCAGCCCTTTCCAAAGAGCCATGAAAAGACTTTCTACTCCCAAGGAGACAAGAGATATTAAGCCGAAATGACGTCCGACGCGCGCATTTCCTCCGCCGCGCACCACATTTAAAAAAATCATAGCTTGAAAACCGTGGGTTCGATCCGCGTGCCGCTCGAAGGCGATTACAGGGGAGATGCAGCCCTTTCCAAAGAGCCATGAACAGACTTTCTACACCCAATGAGACAAGAGATATTAAGCCGCAAATACGTCCGGCGCGCGTCTTTTCTCTGCCGCGCAACACATTTAAAAAAAATCGTAGCGTGAAAAACGTGGGTTCGATCCGCGTGCCGCTCGAAGGCGATTACAGGGGAGATGCATCCCTTTCAAAAGAGCCATGAACAGACTTTCTACTCCCAAGGAGACCAGAAATATTAACATATAAAGCGTTACGCTCCAGTCGGATGAACGAGAAACGCTTGTACAATTGCAACGAATTGGAGGAGAAAGTTTAAACAAACGCGCTGACTTTGAACGCTCACATCTAGGCCGGGCCAACTCCAAATGGCGTGCAACTCGGTGCGCATCACCTCCATGACTGTCCCTAACGAACGCCACCTGCCACGCTTTCGGCCCGTCCCTGGCGGCATTAAAAAATCGTAGCGTGATAACGATGGTTCCGATGCGCGTGCCGCTCGAAGGCGATTACAGGGGAGATACAGCCCTTTCCAAAGAGCCATGAACAGACTTTCTACTCCCAAGGAGACAAGAGATATTACGCGCATTTTCTCCGACGCGCACCACATTTAAAAAATCGTAGCGTGAGAACGGTGGGTCCGATCCGCGTGCCGCTTAAAGGCGATTACAGGGGAGATGCATCCCTTTCCAAAGAACCATGAAAAGACTTTCTACTCCCAAGGAGACAAGAGATATTAAGCCGCAATGACGTCCGACGCGCGCATTTTCTCCGCCGCGCAGCACATTTAAAAAAATCATAGCGTGAAAACCGTGGGTTCGATCCACGTGCCGCTCGAAGGCGATTACAGGGGAGATGCAGCCCTTTCCAAAGAGGCATGAACAGACTTCCTACTCCCAAGCAGCCCAAAGATATTAAGCCGCAAATACGTCCTACGCGCGTCTTTTCTACGCCGCGCACCACATTTAAAAAATCGTATCGGAAGAACGGTGGGTCCAATCCGCGTGCCGCTTAAAGGCGATTACAAGGGAGATGCAAACCTTTCCAAAGAGCCATGAAAAGGCTTTCTACTCCCAAGGAGACAATAGATATTAAGCCGAAATGACGTCCGACGCGCGCATTTTCTCCGCCGCGCACCACATTTAAAAAAATCATAGCGTGAAAACCGTGGGTTCGATCCGCGTGCCGCTCGAAGGCGATTACAGCGGAGATGCAGCCCTTTCCAAAGAGCCATGAAAAGACTTTCTACTCCCAAGGAGACAAGAGATATTAAGCCGAAATGACGTCCGACGCGCGCATTTCCTCCGCCGCGCACCACATTTAAAAAAATCATAGCGTGAAAACCGTGGGTTCGATCCGCGTGCCGCTCGAAGGCGATTACAGGGGAGATGCAGCCCTTTCCAAAGAGGCATGAACAGACTTCCTACTCCCAAGGAGCCCAAAGATATTAAGCCGCAAATACGTCCTACGCGCGTCTTTTCTACGCCGCGCACCACATTTAAAAAATCGTATCGGAAGAACGGTGGGTCCAATCCGCGTGCCGCTTAAAGGCGATTACAAGGGAGATGCAAACCTTTCCAAAGAGCCATGAAAAGACTTTCTACTCCCAAGGAGACAATAGATATTAAGCCGAAATGACGTCCGACGCGCGCATTTTCTCCGCCGCTCACCACATTTAAAAAAATCATAGCGTGAAAACCGTGGGTTCGATCCGCGTGCCGCTCGAAGGCGATTACAGCGGAGATGCAGCCCTTTCCAAAGAGCCATGAAAAGACTTTCTACTCCCAAGGAGACAAGAGATATTAAGCCGAAATGACGTCCGACGCGCGCATTTCCTCCGCCTCGCACCACATTTAAAAAAATCATAGCTTGAAAACCGTGGGTTCGATCCGCGTGCCGCTCGAAGGCGATTACAGGGGAGATGCAGCCCTTTCCAAAGAGCCATGAACAGACTTTCTACACCCAATGAGACAAGAGATATTAAGCCGCAAATACGTCCGGCGCGCGTCTTTTCTCTGCCGCGCAACACATTTAAAAAAAATCGTAGCGTGAAAAACGTGGGTTCGATCCGCGTGCCGCTCGAAGGCGATTACAGGGGAGATGCATCCCTTTCAAAAGAGCCATGAACGGACTTTCTACTCCCAAGGAGACCAGAAATATTAACATATAAAGCGTTACGCTCCAGTCGGATGAACGAGAAACGCTTGTACAATTGCAACGAATTGGAGGAGAAAGTTTAAACAAACGCGCTGACTTTGAACGCTCACATCTAGGCCGGGCCAACTCCAAATGGCGTGCAACTCGGTGCGCATCACCTCCATGACTGTCCCTAACGAACGCCACCTGCCACGCTTTCGGCCCGTCCCTGGCGGCATTAAAAAATCGTAGCGTGATAACGATGGTTCCGATGCGCGTGCCGCTCGAAGGCGATTACAGGGGAGATACAGCCCTTTCCAAAGAGCCATGAACAGACTTTCTACTCCCAAGGAGACAAGAGATATTACGCACATTTTCTCCGACGCGCACCACGTTTAAAAAATCGTAGCGTGAGAACGGTGGGTCCGATCCGCGTGCCGCTTAAAGGCGATTACAGGGGAGATGCATCCCTTTCCAAAGAGCCATGAACAGACTTTCTACTCCCAAGGAGACCAGAGATATTAACAGATAAAGCGTTACGCTCCAGTCGGATGAGCGAGAAACGCTTGTACAATTGCAACGAATTGGAGGAGAAAGTTTAAACAAACGCGCTGACTTTGAAGGCTCACATCTAGGCCGGGCCAGGTCCAAATGGCCTGCAACTCGGTCCGCATCACGTCCATGACTTTTCCTAACGAACGCCACCTGCCAAGCTTTCGGCTCGTCCCTGTCGGCATTAAAAAATCGTAGCGTGATAAGGATGGTTCCGATCCGCGTGCCGCGCGAAGGCGATTACAGGGGAGATGCAGCCCTTTCCAAAGAACCATGAAAAGACTTTCTACTCCCAAGGAGACAAGAGATATTAAGCCGCAATGACGTCCGACGCGCGCATTTTCTCCGCCGCGCAGCACATTTAAAAAAATCATAGCGTGAAAACCGTGGGTTCGATCCACGTGCCGCTCGAAGGCGATTACAGGGGAGATGCAGCCCTTTCCAAAGAGGCATGAACAGACTTCCTACTCCCAAGGAGCCAAAAGATATTAAGCCGCAAATACGTCCTACGCGCGTCTTTTCTACGCCGCGCACCACATTTAAAAAATCGTATCGGAAGAACGGTGGGTCCAATCCGCGTGCCGCTTAAAGGCGATTACAAGGGAGATGCAAACCTTTCCAAAGAGCCATGAAAAGACTTTCTACTCCCAAGGAGACAATAGATATTAAGCCGAAATGACGTCCGACGCGCGCATTTTCTCCGACGCGCACCACATTTAAAAAAATCATAGCGTGAAAACCGTGGGTTCGATCCGCGTGCCGCTCGAAGGCGATTACAGCGGAGATGCAGCCCTTTCCAAAGAGCCATGAAAAGACTTTCTACTCCCAAGGAGACAAGAGATATTAAGCCGCAATGACGTCCGACGCGCGCATTTTCTCCGACGCGCAACACATTTAAAAAAAATCGTAGCGTGAAAACCGTGGGTTCGATCCGCGTGCCGCTTAAAGGCGATTACAGGGGAGATGCAGCCCTTTCCAAAGAGCCATGAAAAGACTTTCTACTCCCAAGGAGACAAGAGATATTAAGCCGAAATGACGTCCGACGCGCGCATTTCCTCCGCCGCGCACCACATTTAAAAAAATCATAGCGTGAAAACCGTGGGTTCGATCCGCGTGCCGCTCGAAGGCGATTACAGGGGAGATGCAGCCCTTTCCAAAGAGGCATGAACAGACTTCCTACTCCCAAGGAGCCCAAAGATATTAAGCCGCAAATACGTCCTACGCGCGTCTTTTCTACGCCGCGCACCACATTTAAAAAATCGTATCGGAAGAACGGTGGGTCCAATCCGCGTGCCGCTTAAAGGCGATTACAAGGGAGATGCAAACCTTTCCAAAGAGCCATGAAAAGACTTTCTACTCCCAAGGAGACAATAGATATTAAGCCGAAATGACGTCCGACGCGCGCATTTTCTCCGCCGCTCACCACATTTAAAAAAATCATAGCGTGAAAACCGTGGGTTCGATCCGCGTGCCGCTCGAAGGCGATTACAGCGGAGATGCAGCCCTTTCCAAAGAGCCATGAAAAGACTTTCTACTCCCAAGGAGACAAGAGATATTAAGCCGAAATGACGTCCGACGCGCGCATTTCCTCCGCCGCGCACCACATTTAAAAAAATCATAGCTTGAAAACCGTGGGTTCGATCCGCGTGCCGCTCGAAGGCGATTACAGGGGAGATGCAGCCCTTTCCAAAGAGCCATGAACAGACTTTCTACACCCAATGAGACAAGAGATATTAAGCCGCAAATACGTCCGGCGCGCGTCTTTTCTCCGCCGCGCAACACATTTAAAAAAAATCGTAGCGTGAAAAACGTGGGTTCGATCCGCGTGCCGCTCGAAGGCGATTACAGGGGAGATGCATCCCTTTCAAAAGAGCCATGAACAGACTTTCTACTCCCAAGGAGACCAGAAATATTAACATATAAAGCGTTACGCTCCAGTCGGATGAACGAGAAACGCTTGTACAATTGCAACGAATTGGAGGAGAAAGTTTAAACAAACGCGCTGACTTTGAACGCTCACATCTAGGCCGGGCCAACTCCAAATGGCGTGCAACTCGGTGTGCATCACCTCCATGACTGTCCCTAACGAACGCCACCTGCCACGCTTTCGGCCTATCCCTGGCGGCATTAAAAAATCGTAGCGTGATAACGATGGTTCCGATGCGCGTGCCGCTCAAAGGCGATTACAGGGGAGATACAGCCCTTTCCAAAGAGCCATGAACAGACTTTCTACTCCCAAGGAGACAAGAGATATTACGCGCATTTTCTCCGACGCGCACCACGTTTAAAAAATCGTAGCGTGAGAACGGTGGGTCCGATCCGCGTGCTGCTTAAAGGCGATTACAGGGGAGATGCAGCCCTTTCCAAAGAGCCATGAAAAGACTTTCTACTCCCAAGGAGACAAGAGATATTAAGCCGAAATGACGTCCGACGCGCGCATTTCCTCCGCCGCGCACCACATTTAAAAAAATCATAGCGTGAAAACCGTGGGTTCGATCCGCGTGCCGCTCGAAGGCGATTACAGAGGAGATGCAGCCCTTTCCAAAGAGGCATGAACAGACTTCCTACTCCCAAGGAGCCCAAAGATATTAAGCCGCAAATACGTCCTACGCGCGTCTTTTCTACGCCGCGCACCACATTTAAAAAATCGTATCGGAAGATCGGTGGGTCCAATCCGCGTGCCGCTTAAAGGCGATTACAAGGGAGATGCAAACCTTTCCAAAGAGCCATGAAAAGACTTTCTACTCCCAAGGAGACAATAGATATTAAGCCGAAATGACGTCCGACGCGCGCATTTTCTCCGCCGCGCACCACATTTAAAAAAATCATAGCGTGAAAACCGTGGGTTCGATCCGCGTGCCGCTCGAAGGCGATTACAGCGGAGATGCAGCCCTTTCCAAAGAGCCATGAAAAGACTTTCTACTCCCAAGGAGACAAGAGATATTAAGCCGAAATGACGTCCGACGCGCGCATTTCCTCCGCCGCGCACCACATTTAAAAAAATCATAGCGTGAAAACCGTGGGTTCGATCCGCGTGCCGCTCGAAGGCGATTACAGGGGAGATGCAGCCCTTTCCAAAGAGGCATGAACAGACTTCCTACTCCCAAGGAGCCCAAAGATATTAAGCCGCAAATACGTCCTACGCGCGTCTTTTCTACGCCGCGCACCACATTTAAAAAATCGTATCGGAAGAACGGTGGGTCCAATCCGCGTGCCGCTTAAAGGCGATTACAAGGGAGATGCAAACCTTTCCAAAGAGCCATGAAAAGACTTTCTACTCCCAAGGAGACAATAGATATTAAGCCGAAATGACGTCCGACGCGCGCATTTTCTCCGCCGCTCACCACATTTAAAAAAATCATAGCGTGAAAACCGTGGGTTCGATCCGCGTGCCGCTCGAAGGCGATTACAGCGGAGATGCAGCCGTTTCCAAAGAGCCATGAAAAGACTTTCTACTCCCAAGGAGACAAGAGATATTAAGCCGAAATGACGTCCGACGCGCGCATTTCCTCCGCCGCGCACCACATTTAAAAAAATCATAGCTTGAAAACCGTGGGTTCGATCCGCGTGCCGCTCGAAGGCGATTACAGGGGAGATGCAGCCCTTTCCAAAGAGCCATGAACAGACTTTCTACACCCAATGAGACAAGAGATATTAAGCCGCAAATACGTCCGGCGCGCGTCTTTTCTCTGCCGCGCAACACATTTAAAAAAAATCGTAGCGTGAAAAACGTGGGTTCGATCCGCGTGCCGCTCGAAGGCGATTACAGGGGAGATGCATCCCTTTCAAAAGAGCCATGAACAGACTTTCTACTCCCAAGGAGACCAGAAATATTAACATATAAAGCGTTACGCTCCAGTCGGATGAACGAGAAACGCTTGTACAATTGCAACGAATTGGAGGAGAAAGTTTAAACAAACGCGCTGACTTTGAACGCTCACATCTAGGCCGGGCCAACTCCAAATGGCGTGCAACTCGGTGCGCATCACCTCCATGACTGTCCCTAACGAACGCCACCTGCCACGCTTTCGGCCCGTCCCTGGCGGCATTAAAAAATCGTAGCGTGATAACGATGGTTCCGATGCGCGTGCCGCTCGAAGGCGATTACAGGGGAGATACAGCCCTTTACAAAGAGCCATGAACAGACTTTCTACTCCCAAGGAGACAAGAGATATTACGCGCATTTTCTCCGACGCGCACCACGTTTAAAAAATCGTAGCGTGAGAACGGTGGGTCCGATCCGCGTGCCGCTTAAAGGCGATTACAGGGGAGATGCATCCCTTTCCAAAGAGCCATGAACAGACTTTCTACTCCCAAGGAGACCAGAGATATTAACAGATAAAGCGTTACGCTCCAGTCGGATGAGCGAGAAACGCTTGTACAATTGCAACGAATTGGAGGAGAAAGTTTAAACAAACGCGCTGACTTTGAAGGCTCACATCTAGGCCGGGCCAGGTCCAAATGGCCTGCAACTCGGTCCGCATCACGTCCATGACTTTTCCTAACGAACGCCACCTGCCAAGCTTTCGGCCCGTCCCTGTCGGCATTAAAAAATCGTAGCGTGATAAGGATGGTTCCGATCCGCGTGCCGCGCGAAGGCGATTACAGGGGAGATGCAGCCCTTTCCAAAGAACCATGAAAAGACTTTCTACTCCCAAGGAGACAATAGATATTAAGCCGAAATGACGTCCGACGCGCGCATTTTCTCCGCCGCTCACCACATTTAAAAAAATCATAGCGTGAAAACCGTGGGTTCGATCCGCGTGCCGCTCGAAGGCGATTACAGCGGAGATGCAGCCCTTTCCAAAGAGCCATGAAAAGACTTTCTACTCCCAAGGAGACAAGAGATATTAAGCCGAAATGACGTCCGACGCGCGCATTTCCTCCGCCTCGCACCACATTTAAAAAAATCATAGCTTGAAAACCGTGGGTTCGATCCGCGTGCCGCTCGAAGGCGATTACAGGGGAGATGCAGCCCTTTCCAAAGAGCCATGAACAGACTTTCTACACCCAATGAGACAAAAGATATTAAGCCGCAAATACGTCCGGCGCGCGTCTTTTCTCTGCCGCGCAACACATTTAAAAAAAATCGTAGCGTGAAAAACGTGGGTTCGATCCGCGTGCCGCTCGAAGGCGATTACAGGGGAGATGCATCCCTTTCAAAAGAGCCATGAACGGACTTTCTACTCCCAAGGAGACCAGAAATATTAACATATAAAGCGTTACGCTCCAGTCGGATGAACGAGAAACGCTTGTACAATTGCAACGAATTGGAGGAGAAAGTTTAAACAAACGCGCTGACTTTGAACGCTCACATCTAGGCCGGGCCAACTCCAAATGGCGTGCAACTCGGTGCGCATCACCTCCATGACTGTCCCTAACGAACGCCACCTGCCACGCTTTCGGCCCGTCCCTGGCGGCATTAAAAAATCGTAGCGTGATAACGATGGTTCCGATGCGCGTGCCGCTCGAAGGCGATTACAGGGGAGATACAGCCCTTTCCAAAGAGCCATGAACAGACTTTCTACTCCCAAGGAGACAAGAGATATTACGCGCATTTTCTCCGACGCGCACCACGTTTAAAAAATCGTAGCGTGAGAACGGTGGGTCCGATCCGCGTGCCGCTTAAAGGCGATTACAGGGGAGATGCATCCCTTTCCAAAGAGCCATGAACAGACTTTCTACTCCCAAGGAGACCAGAGATATTAACAGATAAAGCGTTACGCTCCAGTCGGATGAGCGAGAAACGCTTGTACAATTGCAACGAATTGGAGGAGAAAGTTTAAACAAACGCGCTGACTTTGAAGGCTCACATCTAGGCCGGGCCAGGTCCAAATGGCCTGCAACTCGGTCCGCATCACGTCCATGACTTTTCCTAACGAACGCCACCTGCCAAGCTTTCGGCCCGTCCCTGTCGGCATTAAAAAATCGTAGCGTGATAACGATGGTTCCGATCCGCGTGCCGCGCGAAGGCGATTACAGGGGAGATGCAGCCCTTTCCAAAGAACCATGAAAAGACTTTCTACTCCCAAGGAGACAAGAGATATTAAGCCGCAATGACGTCCGACGCGCGCATTTTCTCCGCCGCGCAGCACATTTAAAAAAATCATAGCGTGAAAACCGTGGGTTCGATCCGCGTGCCGCTCGAAGGCGATTACAGGGGAGATGGAGCCCTTTCCAAAGAGGCATGAACAGACTTCCTACTCCCAAGGAGCCCAAAGATATTAAGCCGCAAATACGTCCTACGCGCGTCTTTTCTACGCCGCGCACCACATTTAAAAAATCGTAGCGTAAGAACGGTGGGTCCGATCCGCGTGCCGCTTAAAGGCGATTACAGGGGAGATGCAAACCTTTCCAAAGAGCCATGAAAAGACTTTCTACTCCCAAGGAGACAAGAGATATTAAGCCGCAATGACGTCCGACGCGCGCATTTTCTCCGACGCGCAACACATTTAAAAAAATCATAGCGTGAAAACCGTGGGTTCGATCCGCGTGCCGCTCGAAGGCGATTACAGGGGAGATGCAGCCCTTTCCAAAGAGCCATGAACAGACTTTCTACACCCAATGAGACAAGAGATATCAAGCCGCAAATACGTCCGGCGCGCGTCTATTCTCCGCCGCGCAACACATTTAAAAAAAATCGTAACGTGAAAACCGTGGGTTCGATCCGCGTGCCGCTTAAAGGCGATTACAGGGGAGATGCAGCCCTTTCCAAAGAGCCATGAAAAGACTTTCTACTCCCAAGGAGACAAGAGATATTAAGCCGAAATGACGTCCTACGCGCGTCTTTTCTACGCCGCGCACCACATTTAAAAAATCGTATCGGAAGAACGGTGGGTCCAATCCGCGTGCCGCTTAAAGGCGATTACAAGGGAGATGCAAACCTTTCCAAAGAGCCATGAACAGACTTTCTACACCCAATGAGACAAGAGATATTAAGCCGCAAATACGTCCGGCGCGCGTCTTTTCTCCGCCGCGCAACACATTTAAAAAAAATCGTAGCGTGAAAAACGTGGGTTCGATCCGCGTGCCGCTCGAAGGCGATTACAGGGGAGATACAGCCCTTTCCAAAGAGCCATGAACAGACTTTCTACTCCCAAGGAGACAAGAGATATTAAGCCGCAATGACGTCCTACGCGCGTCTTTTCTACGCCGCGCACCACATTTAAAAAATCGTATCGGAAGAACGGTGGGTCCAATCCGCGTGCCGCTTAAAGGCGATTACAAGGGAGATGCAAACCTTTCCAAAGAGCCATGAAAAGACTTTCTACTCCCAAGGAGACAATAGATATTAAGCCGAAATGACGTCCGACGCGCGCATTTTCTCCGCCGCGCACCACATTTAAAAAAATCATAGCGTGAAAACCGTGGGTTCGATCCGCGTGCCGCTCGAAGGCGATTACAGCGGAGATGCAGCCCTTTCCAAAGAGCCATGAAAAGACTTTCTACTCCCAAGGAGACAAGAGATATTAAGCCGAAATGACGTCCGACGCGCGCATTTCCTCCGCCGCGCACCACATTTAAAAAAATCATAGCGTGAAAACCGTGGGTTCGATCCGCGTGCCGCTCGAAGGCGATTACAGGGGAGATGCAGCCCTTTCAAAAGAGCCATGAACAAACTTTCTACACCCAATGAGACAAGAGATATTAAGCCGCAAATACGTCCGGCGCGCGTCTTTTCTCCGCCGCGCAACACATTTAAAAAAAATCGTAGCGTGAAAAACGTGGGTTCGATCCGCGTGCCGCTCGAAGGCGATTACAGGGGAGATGCATCCCTTTCAAAAGAGCCATGAACAGACTTTCTACTCCCAAGGAGACCAGAAATATTAACATATAAAGCGTTACGCTCCAGTCGGATGAACGAGAAACGCTTGTACAATTGCAACGAATTGGAGGAGAAAGTTTAAACAAACGCGCTGACTTTGAACGCTCACATCTAGGCCGGGCCAACTCCAAATGGCGTGCAACTCGGTGCGCATCACCTCCATGACTGTCCCTAACGAACGCCACCTGCCACGCTTTCGGCCCGTCCCTGGCGGCATTAAAAAATCGTAGCGTGATAACGATGGTTCCGATGCGCGTGCCGCTCGAAGGCGATTACAAGGGAGATACAGCCCTTTCCAAAGAGCCATGAACAGACTTTCTACTCCCAAGGAGACAAGAGATATTACGCGCATTTTCTCCGACGCGCACCACGTTTAAAAAATCGTAGCGTGAGAACGGTGGGTCCGATCCGCGTGCCGCTTAAAGGCGATTACAGGGGAGATGCATCCCTTTCCAAAGAGCCATGAACAGACTTTCTACTCCCAAGGAGACCAGAGATATTAACAGATAAAGCGTTACGCTCCAGTCGGATGAGCGAGAAACGCTTGTACAATTGCAACGAATTGGAGGAGAAAGTTTAAACAAACGCGCTGACTTTGAAGGCTCACATCTAGGCCGGGCCAGGTCCAAATGGCCTGCAACTCGGTCCGCATCACGTCCATGACTTTTCCTAACGAACGCCACCTGCCAAGCTTTCGGCCCGTCCCTGTCGGCATTAAAAAATCGTAGCGTGATAACGATGGTTCCGATCCGCGTGCCGCGCGAAGGCGATTACAGGGGAGATGCAGCCCTTTCCAAAGAACCATGAAAAGACTTTCTACTCCCAAGGAGACAAGAGATATTAAGCCGCAATGACGTCCGACGCGCGCATTTTCTCCGCCGCGCAGCACATTTAAAAAAATCATAGCGTGAAAACCGTGGGTTCGATCCGCGTGCCGCTCGAAGGCGATTACAGGGGAGATGGAGCCCTTTCCAAAGAGGCATGAACAGACTTCCTACTCCCAAGGAGCCCAAAGATATTAAGCCGCAAATACGTCCTACGCGCGTCTTTTCTACGCCGCGCACCACATTTAAAAAATCGTAGCGTAAGAACGGTGGGTCCGATCCGCGTGCCGCTTAAAGGCGATTACAGGGGAGATGCAAACCTTTCCAAAGAGCCATGAAAAGACTTTCTACTCCCAAGGAGACAAGAGATATTAAGCCGCAATGACGTCCGACGCGCGCATTTTCTCCGACGCGCAACACATTTAAAAAAATCATAGCGTGAAAACCGTGGGTTCGATCCGCGTGCCGCTCGAAGGCGATTACAGGGGAGATGCAGCCCTTTCCAAAGAGCCATGAACAGACTTTCTACACCCAATGAGACAAGAGATATCAAGCCGCAAATACGTCCGGCGCGCGTCTATTCTCCGCCGCGCAACACATTTAAAAAAAATCGTAACGTGAAAACCGTGGGTTCGATCCGCGTGCCGCTTAAAGGCGATTACAGGGGAGATGCAGCCCTTTCCAAAGAGCCATGAAAAGACTTTCTACTCCCAAGGAGACAAGAGATATTAAGCCGAAATGACGTCCTACGCGCGTCTTTTCTACGCCGCGCACCACATTTAAAAAATCGTATCGGAAGAACGGTGGGTCCAATCCGCGTGCCGCTTAAAGGCGATTACAAGGGAGATGCAAACCTTTCCAAAGAGCCATGAACAGACTTTCTACACCCAATGAGACAAGAGATATTAAGCCGCAAATACGTCCGGCGCGCGTCTTTTCTCCGCCGCGCAACACATTTAAAAAAAATCGTAGCGTGAAAAACGTGGGTTCGATCCGCGTGCCGCTCGAAGGCGATTACAGGGGAGATACAGCCCTTTCCAAAGAGCCATGAACAGACTTTCTACTCCCAAGGAGACAAGAGATATTAAGCCGCAATGACGTCCTACGCGCGTCTTTTCTACGCCGCGCACCACATTTAAAAAATCGTATCGGAAGAACGGTGGGTCCAATCCGCGTGCCGCTTAAAGGCGATTACAAGGGAGATGCAAACCTTTCCAAAGAGCCATGAAAAGACTTTCTACTCCCAAGGAGACAATAGATATTAAGCCGAAATGACGTCCGACGCGCGCATTTTCTCCGCCGCGCACCACATTTAAAAAAATCATAGCGTGAAAACCGTGGGTTCGATCCGCGTGCCGCTCGAAGGCGATTACAGCGGAGATGCAGCCCTTTCCAAAGAGCCATGAAAAGACTTTCTACTCCCAAGGAGACAAGAGATATTAAGCCGAAATGACGTCCGACGCGCGCATTTCCTCCGCCGCGCACCACATTTAAAAAAATCATAGCGTGAAAACCGTGGGTTCGATCCGCGTGCCGCTCGAAGGCGATTACAGGGGAGATGCAGCCCTTTCAAAAGAGCCATGAACAAACTTTCTACACCCAATGAGACAAGAGATATTAAGCCGCAAATACGTCCGGCGCGCGTCTTTTCTCCGCCGCGCAACACATTTAAAAAAAATCGTAGCGTGAAAAACGTGGGTTCGATCCGCGTGCCGCTCGAAGGCGATTACAGGGGAGATGCATCCCTTTCAAAAGAGCCATGAACAGACTTTCTACTCCCAAGGAGACCAGAAATATTAACATATAAAGCGTTACGCTCCAGTCGGATGAACGAGAAACGCTTGTACAATTGCAACGAATTGGAGGAGAAAGTTTAAACAAACGCGCTGACTTTGAACGCTCACATCTAGGCCGGGCCAACTCCAAATGGCGTGCAACTCGGTGCGCATCACCTCCATGACTGTCCCTAACGAACGCCACCTGCCACGCTTTCGGCCCGTCCCTGGCGGCATTAAAAAATCGTAGCGTGATAACGATGGTTCCGATGCGCGTGCCGCTCGAAGGCGATTACAAGGGAGATACAGCCCTTTCCAAAGAGCCATGAACAGACTTTCTACTCCCAAGGAGACAAGAGATATTACGCGCATTTTCTCCGACGCGCACCACGTTTAAAAAATCGTAGCGTGAGAACGGTGGGTCCGATCCGCGTGCCGCTTAAAGGCGATTACAGGGGAGATGCATCCCTTTCCAAAGAGCCATGAACAGACTTTCTACTCCCAAGGAGACCAGAGATATTAACAGATAAAGCGTTACGCTCCAGTCGGATGAGCGAGAAACGCTTGTACAATTGCAACGAATTGGAGGAGAAAGTTTAAACAAACGCGCTGACTTTGAAGGCTCACATCTAGGCCGGGCCAGGTCCAAATGGCCTGCAACTCGGTCCGCATCACGTCCATGACTTTTCCTAACGAACGCCACCTGCCAAGCTTTCGGCCCGTCCCTGTCGGCATTAAAAAATCGTAGCGTGATAACGATGGTTCCGATCCGCGTGCCGCGCGAAGGCGATTACAGGGGAGATGCAGCCCTTTCCAAAGAACCATGAAAAGACTTTCTACTCCCAAGGAGACAAGAGATATTAAGCCGCAATGACGTCCGACGCGCGCATTTTCTCCGCCGCGCAGCACATTTAAAAAAATCATAGTGTGAAAACCGTGGGTTCGATCCACGTGCCGCTCGAAGGCGATTACAGGGGAGATGCAGCCCTTTCCAAAGAGCCATGAACAGACTTCCTACTCCCAAGGAGCCCAAAGATATTAAGCCGCAAATACGTCCTACGCGCGTCTTTTCCACGCCGCGCACCACATTTAAAAAATCGTATCGGAAGAACGGTGGGTCCAATCCGCGTGCCGCTTAAAGGCGATTACAAGGGAGATGCAAACCTTTCCAAAGAGCCATGAAAAGACTTTCTACTCCCAAGGAGACAATAGATATTAAGCCGAAATGACGTCCGACGCGCGCATTTTCTCCGACGCGCACCACATTTAAAAAAATCATAGCGTGAAAACCGTGGGTTCGATCCGCGTGCCGCTCGAAGGCGATTACAGCGGAGATGCAGCCCTTTCCAAAGAGCCATGAAAAGACTTTCTACTCCCAAGGAGACAAGAGATATTAAGCCGAAATGACGTCCGACGTGCGCATTTCCTCCGCCGCGCACCACATTTAAAAAAATCATAGGGTGAAAACCGTGGGTTCGATCCGCGTGCCGCTCGAAGGCGATTACAGGGGAGATGCAGCCCTTTCCAAAGAGCCATGAACAGACTTTCTACACCCAATGAGACAAGAGATATTAAGCCGCAAATACGTCCGGCGCGCGTCTTTTCTCCGCCGCGCAACACATTTAAAAAAAATCGTAGCGTGAAAAACGTGGGTTCGATCCGCGTGCCGCTCGAAGGCGATTACAGGGGAGATGCATCCCTTTCAAAAGAGCCATGAACAGACTTTCTACTCCCAAGGAGACAAGAGATATTACGCGCATTTTCTCCGACGCGCACCACGTTTAAAAAATCGTAGCGTGAGAACGGTGGGTCCGATCCGCGTGCCGCTTAAAGGCGATTACAGGGGAGATGCAACCCTTTCCAAAGAACCATGAAAAGACTTTCTACTCCCAAGGAGACAAGAGATATTAAGCTGCAATGACGTCCGACGCGCGCATTTTCTCCGCCGCGCAGCACATTTAAAAAAATCATAGCGTGAAAACCGTGGGTTCGATCCGCGTGCCGCTCGAAGGCGATTACAGGGGAGATGGAGCCCTTTCCAAAGAGGCATGAACAGACTTCCTACTCCCAAGGAGCCCAAAGATATTAAGCCGCAAATACGTCCTACGCGCGTCTTTTCTACGCCGCGCACCACATTTAAAAAATCGTAGCGTAAGAACGGTGGGTCCGATCCGCGTGCCGCTTAAAGGCGATTACAGGGGAGATGCAAACCTTTCCAAAGAGCCATGAAAAGACTTTCTACTCCCAAGGAGACAAGAGATATTAAGCCGCAATGACGTCCGACGCGCGCATTTTCTCCGACGCGCAACACATTTAAAAATATCATAGCGTGAAAACCGTGGGTTCGATCCGCGTGCCGCTCGAAGGCGATTACAGGGGAGATGCAGCCCTTTCCAAAGAGCCATGAACAGACTTTCTACTCCCAATGAGACAAGAGATATCAAGCCGCAAATACGTCCGGCGCGCGTCTATTCTCCGCCGCGCAACACATTTAAAAAAAATCGTAACGTGAAAACCGTGGGTTCGATCCGCGTGCCGCTTAAACGCGATTACAGGGGAGATGCAGCCCTTTCCAAAGAGCCATGAAAAGACTTTCTACTCCCAAGGAGACAAGAGATATTAAGCCGAAATGACGTCCTACGCGCGTCTTTTCTACGCCGCGCACCACATTTAAAAAATCGTATCGGAAGAACGGTGGGTCCAATCCGCGTGCCGCTTAAAGGCGATTACAAGGGAGATGCAAACCTTTCCAAAGAGCCATGAACAGACTTTCTACACCCAATGAGACAAGAGATATTAAGCCGCAAATACGTCCGGCGCGCGTCTTTTCTCCGCCGCGCAACACATTTAAAAAAAATCGTAGCGTGAAAAACGTGGGTTCGATCCGCGTGCCGCTCGAAGGCGATTACAGGGGAGATGCATCCCTTTCAAAAGAGCCATGAACAGACTTTCTACTCCCAAGGAGACAAGAGATATTACGCGCATTTTCTCCGACGCGCACCACGTTTAAAAAATCGTAGCGTGAGAACGGTGGGTCCGATCCGCGTGCCGCTTAAAGGCGATTACAGGGGAGATGCAACCCTTTCCAAAGAACCATGAAAAGACTTTCTACTCCCAAGGAGACAAGAGATATTAAGCTGCAATGACGTCCGACGCGCGCATTTTCTCCGCCGCGCAGCACATTTAAAAAAATCATAGCGTGAAAACCGTGGGTTCGATCCGCGTGCCGCTCGAAGGCGATTACAGGGGAGATGGAGCCCTTTCCAAAGAGGCATGAACAGACTTCCTACTCCCAAGGAGCCCAAAGATATTAAGCCGCAAATACGTCCTACGCGCGTCTTTTCTACGCCGCGCACCACATTTAAAAAATCGTAGCGTAAGAACGGTGGGTCCGATCCGCGTGCCGCTTAAAGGCGATTACAGGGGAGATGCAAACCTTTCCAAAGAGCCATGAAAAGACTTTCTACTCCCAAGGAGACAAGAGATATTAAGCCGCAATGACGTCCGACGCGCGCATTTTCTCCGACGCGCAACACATTTAAAAATATCATAGCGTGAAAACCGTGGGTTCGATCCGCGTGCCGCTCGAAGGCGATTACAGGGGAGATGCAGCCCTTTCCAAAGAGCCATGAACAGACTTTCTACTCCCAATGAGACAAGAGATATCAAGCCGCAAATACGTCCGGCGCGCGTCTATTCTCCGCCGCGCAACACATTTAAAAAAAATCGTAACGTGAAAACCGTGGGTTCGATCCGCGTGCCGCTTAAACGCGATTACAGGGGAGATGCAGCCCTTTCCAAAGAGCCATGAAAAGACTTTCTACTCCCAAGGAGACAAGAGATATTAAGCCGAAATGACGTCCTACGCGCGTCTTTTCTACGCCGCGCACCACATTTAAAAAATCGTATCGGAAGAACGGTGGGTCCAATCCGCGTGCCGCTTAAAGGCGATTACAAGGGAGATGCAAACCTTTCCAAAGAGCCATGAACAGACTTTCTACTCCCAAGGAGACAAGAGATATTACGCGCATTTTCTCCGACGCGCACCACGTTTAAAAAATCGTAGCGTGAGAACGGTGGGTCCGATCCGCGTGCCGCTTAAAGGCGATTACAGGGGAGATGCATCCCTTTCCAAAGAGCCATGAACAAACTTTCTACTCCCAAGGAGACCAGAGATATTAACAGATAAAGCGTTACGCTCCAGTCGGATGAGCGAGAAACGCTTGTACAATTGCAACGAATTGGAGGAGAAAGTTTAAACAAACGCGCTGACTTTGAAGGCTCACATCTAGGCCGGGCCAGGTCCAAATGGCCTGCAACTCGGTCCGCATCACGTCCATGACTTTTCCTAACGAACGCCACCTGCCAAGCTTTCGGCCCGTCCTTGTGGGCATTAAAAAATCGTAGCGTGATAACGATGGTTCCGATCCGCGTGCCGCGCGAAGGCGATTACAGGGGAGATGCAGCCCTTTCCAAAGAACCATGAAAAGACTTTCTACTCCCAAGGAGACAAGAGATATTAAGCCGCAATGACGTCCGACGCGCGCATTTTCTCCGCCGCGCAGCACATTTAAAAAAATCATAGCGTGAAAACCGTGGGTTCGATCCGCGTGCCGCTCGAAGGCGATTACAGGGGAGATGGAGCCCTTTCCAAAGAGGCATGAACAGACTTCCTACTCCCAAGGAGCCCAAAGATATTAAGCCGCAAATACGTCCTACGCGCGTCTTTTCTACGCCGCGCACCACATTTAAAAAATCGTAGCGTAAGAACGGTGGGTCCGATCCGCGTGCCGCTTAAAGGCGATTACAGGGAAGATGCAAACCTTTCCAAAGAGCCATGAACAGACTTTCTACTCCCAATGAGACAAGAGATATTAAGCCGCAAATACGTCCGGCGCGCGTCTTTTCTCCGCCGCGCAACACATTTAAAAAAAATCGTAGCGTGAAAAACGTGGGTTCGATCCGCGTGCCGCTCGAAGGCGATTACAGGGGAGATGCATCCCTTTCAAAAGAGCCATGAACAGACTTCCTACTCCCAAGGAGCCCAAAGATATTAAGCCGCAAATACGTCCTACGCAAGTCTTTTCTACACCGCGCACCACATTTAAAAAATCGTATCGGAAGAACGGTGGGTCCAATCCGCGTGCCGCTTAAAGGCGATTACAAGGGAGATGCAAACCTTTCCAAAGAGCCATGAAAAGACTTTCTACTCCCAAGGAGACAATAGATATTAAGCCGAAATGACGTCCGACGCGCGCATTTTCTCCGACGCGCACCACATTTAAAAAAATCATAGCGTGAAAACCGTGGGTTCGATCCGCGTGCCGCTCGAAGGCGATTACAGCGGAGATGCAGCCCTTTCCAAAGAGCCATGAAAAGACTTTCTACTCCCAAGGAGACAAGAGATATTAAGCCGAAATGACGTCCGACGCGCGCATTTTCTCCGCCGCGCACCACATTTAAAAAAATCATAGCGTGAAAACCGTGGGTTCGATCCGCGTGCCGCTCGAAGGCGATTACAGCGGAGATGCAGCCCTTTCCAAAGAGCCATGAACAGACTTTCTACACGCAATGAGACAAGAGATATTAAGCCGCAAATACGACCGGCGCGCGTCTTTTCTCCGCCGCGCAACACATTTAAAAAAAATCGTAGCGTGAAAAACGTGGGTTCGATCCGCGTGCCGCTCGAAGGCGATTACAGGGGAGATGCATCCCTTTCAAAAGAGCCATGAACAGACTTTCTACTCCCAAGGAGACCAGAAATATTAACATATAAAGCGTTACGCTCCAGTCGGATGAACGAGAAACGCTTGTACAATTGCAACGAATTGGAGGAGAAAGTTTAAACAAATGCGCTGACTTTGAACGCTCACATCTAGGCCGGGCCAACTCCAAATGGCGTGCAACTCGGTGTGCATCACCTCCATGACTGTCCCTAACGAACGCCACCTGCCACGCTTTCGGCCTATCCCTGGCGGCATTAAAAAATCGTAGCGTGATAACGATGGTTCCGATGCGCGTGCCGCTCGAAGGCGATTACAGGGGAGATACAGCCCTTTCCAAAGAGCCATGAACAGACTTTCTACTCCCAAGGAGACAAGAGATATTACGCGCATTTTCTCCGACGCGCACCACGTTTAAAAAATCGTAGCGTAAGAACGGTGGGTCCGATCCGCGTGCCGCTTAAAGGCGATTACAGGGGAGATGCAAACCTTTCCAAAGAGCCATGAAAAGACTTTCTACTCCCAAGGAGACAAGAGATATTAAGCCGCAATGACGTCCGACGCGCGCATTTTCTCCGCCGCGCAACACATTTAAAAAAAATCGTAGCGTGAAAACCGTGGGTTCGATCCGCGTGCCGCTTAAAGGCGATTACAGGGGAGATGCAGCCCTTTCCAAAGAGCCATGAAAAGACTTTCTACTCCCAAGGAGACAAGAGATATTAAGCCGAAATGACGTCCGACGCGCGCATTTCCTCCGCCGCGCAGCACATTTAAAAAAATCATAGCGTGAAAACCGTGGGTTCGATCCGCGTGCCGCTCGAAGGCGATTACAGGGGAGATGCAGCCCTTTCCAAAGAGCCATGAACAGACTTCCTACTCCCAAGGAGACAAGAGATATTAACATATAAAGCGTTACGCTCCAGTCGGATGAGCGAGAAACGCTTGAGCAGTTGCAACGAATTGGAGGAGAAAGTTTAAACAAACGCGCTGACTTTGAACGCTCACATCTAGGTCTGGCCAAGTCCAAATGGCGTGCAACTCGGTGCGCATCACCTCCATGACTGTCCCTAACAAACGCCACCTGCCAAGCTTTCGGCCCGTCCCTGGCGGCTTTAAAAAATCGTAGCGTGATAACCGTGGGTCCAATCCGCTTGAAGCTCGAAGGCGATTAGAGGGGAGATGCAGCCCTTTCCAAAGAGCCATGAACAGACTTCCTACTCCCAAGGAGACAAGAGATATTAAGCCACAAATACGTCCGGACCGCGTCTTTTCTCCGCAGCTCACCACATTTAAAAAAATCGTAGCGTGAAAACCGTGGGTTCGATATAGTATACATACAGAGTATATAGTTTGACCAAAAGATCGTGCTGATCTTTGATCTCCTGGTTCTTCATCTCCAGCGCCACTTTCAGACTCATAATGTCCTCCTCTATGGGCTGGTATAACACAGACACGAATCATCACTACAGCCAGTACAATGGAAAGGTGGGAATGTGTACTGAATGTGTACTGACGTTATAAGTGAGAGGTGGTGGTACTGGTGGATGTGTACTGACACTATAAGGGATCTCTACCTGCAGTGACAGTTTGAGCTTCTCAAGTTCTTCCTCCAGAGATTTCTTCTCCTGTTCACAGGCCATTTTCATATCTGCCAGAGCAAGTATCATTACTGCTGGATATAACACAGATTGTATATACTACATAATTACTGCTGAATATATAAAATATAATATATATAGTACTATACATATATTAGTGTCACTTTTATTGGAGCCTAAAGGCTAACATTCATTATTAGTTATGTTAGTATTATTGCATTTCCATAGTACTTACTCTTGATGGACCTGTTATGCTCCTCCTCCTCCTGCTGTTTCTGCAGGAGCTCTGTCTCCTCCTGCTGCTTGTGTTTCAGCATCTCCTGAAGAACCTGCAGCTCCTTCTGCTTCTGCAACCTCAACTCCTTCAGCTGCTCAAACAAACTGTTCTCCAACTCCTCCTTCTCACACCGCAAACACTCCAATCGGGCCACAGGCCCCACTAGTGACACAGAACCACACACACACACACACAGACACACACACACACACACACACACACACACACACACACACACACAAAGAGAGAGATAAACATGTATAAATGTATAAGAATTTGTGGATAAAATTATTATGAGATTATTTATAATGAAACGACTACACTACACAACCACTTCTTCCTTTTATTTACATATTATACAGATATTTAGAGATATTTACATTTTATTTACCCGCGTGCGTCTCTCTTCTCCAAGGTAGCGGAGAGATATGAAGGGATAAAAGGGGAAAAGAATAAAATGCACGTCGGTTTTAAATTCGCAGGCTACCTGCGCTGAAGGCGTGGAAAACGAGCACGTGACGGAAAGGCTTCCGTACCCGATGGGTCCAAATCACATGCCAAGCAAAGTAGCCTTAAACCTGGACACACAATGGAGACCATTTGACCCTTTAAAATCATACTACAACCAGACTTCCAGGCCCAAGAGGTCACACAGTCATGCCCAGCAAAGTAGCTCTGGGCCTGGGCACACTTCACGCAGTTTGACCCTTTAAATAATACTACAACCAGACACATACAGGTGGGCACATATACACAGATACACATTCTGTTTAATTTCTTCACATCTGCAGACTAGAGTAAGCTGAGGGTATAGTGTTAAACCAGGTGCTACATAAACAGTATATAGTATATATACAGAGGATATAGTGTTAAACCAGGTACTACATACAGAGTATATAGTATACATACAGAGTATATAGTTTGACCAAAAGATCGTGCTGATCTTTGATCTCCTGGTTCTTCATCTCCAGCGCCACTTTCAGACTCATAATGTCCTCCTCTATGGGCTGGTATAACCCACACACACGAATCATCACTACAGCCAGTACAATGGAAAGGTGGGAATGTGTACTGAATGTGTACTGACTTTATAAGTGAAAGGTGGAGGTACTGGTGGATGTGTACTGACACTAGAAGGGATCTCTACCTGCAGTGACAGTCTGAGCTTCTCAAGTTCTTCCTCCAGAGATTTCTTCTCCTGTTCACAGGCCATTTTCATATCTGCCAGAGCAAGTATCATTACTCCTGGATATAACACAGATTGTATATACTACATAATTACTACTGAATATATAAAATATAATATATATAGTACTATACATATATTAGTATCACTTTTATTGTAGCCTAAAGGCTAACATTCATTATTAGTTATGTTAGTATTATTGCATTTCCATAGTACTTACTCTTGATGGACCTGTTATGCTCCTCCTCCTCCTGCTGTTTCTGCAGGAGCTCTGTGTCTCCTCCTGCTGCTTGTGTTTCAGCATCTCCTGAAGAACCTGCAGCTCCTTCTGCTTCTGCAACCTCAACTCCTTCAGTTGCTCCAACAAACTGTTCTCCAACTCCTCCTTCTCACTCCGAAAACACTCCAATCGGGCCACAGGCCCCACTAGTGACACAGAACCCCACACACACACACACAGAGATAAACATGTATAAATGTATAAGAATTTGTGGATAAAATTATTATGAGATTATTTATAATCAAACGACTACACTACACAACCACTTCTTCCTTTTATTTACATATTATACAGATATTTACAGATATTTACCCGTGTGCGTCTCTCTTCTCCAAGGTAGCGGAGAGATATGAAAGGATAAAAGGGGAAAAGAATAAAATGCACGTCGGTTTTAAATTCGCAGGCTACCTGCGCTGAAGGCGTGGAAAACGAGCACGTAACGGACAGGCTTCCGTACCCGATGGGTCCAAATCACATGCCCAGCAAAGTAGCCTTAAACCTGGACACACAATGGAGACCATTTGACCCTTTAAAATCATACTACAACCAGACTTCCAGGCCCAAGAGGTCACACAGTCATGCCCAGCAAAGTAGCTCTGGGCCTGGGCACACTTCACGCAGTTTGACCCTTTAACCAAAACTAGAAACAGACCTGCAAGCCCAGGAGCTCACAGAATCATACCCAGTAAAGTAGCTAGCTAGCTTTCAGCTCAGTAACCGTAGCTAGCTAGCTAGCTATCAGCTCAGTAAACCATACAATCAAATGTCCACCAAGCATTTAAACCGCAAGCATTTAAACCACTAGATACCGCTAGTTACCGGCTGCACGGTTAACAGTGCAAAGCCATTACCAAGCTACCTAGCTAGCTAGCTAGCTACCGGAAGCACTTTTAACAGTGCAAAGTCAGTAGCTAGCTAGTAGTAGCTACTGTAGCTAGCTAGCTACCGGAAGCACTTTTCACAGTGCAAAGTCAGTAGCTAGCTAGTAGTAGCTACTGTAGCTAGCTAGCTACCGGAAGCACTTTTAACAGTGCAAAGTCAGTAGCTAGCTAGTAGTAGCTACTGTAGCTAGCTAGCTACTGACTTTGCACTGTTAACCTTGCAGCCGGTAGCTCGCTAGCTAGCTAGCAGCTCAGTAACCGTACAAATTCGCCTGCTGCTGAAAACTGTCAAGTTGTATTTATAGCTTTCGTTTTAGTTCTCTCAGCTTACTTATTTGGTTTTTTTGTGTGTGTGTTTTTTTCAGGGAAGTTTAATAATTTCTTAGAAATCTTGGAACATTTTGCCAGTTGGCATCTAGGAAAGCCTTTCTGCCCACAGACAATAAACACAAGCCAGAATTCCTCAAACAGGAATGAATCTACTAATTTAGTAACATTTCAGGCACATGAGTGGAGGAACTAGCAAATTCTAAATGATGAAATCGAAGCTGATAAAAATCCATGAAAATATAAACTGGTCATGAAAAAATGCTTGTGAATTGAAAATGTAAGTGATAGGATTAAAACAGTCTTGATTTGATATATTTTTAAAAATCAAATATCAAGTTTGATCATTCATGACCAAGGGAGTTTCTATGAGGGTGTAAACAACAAATGCATGTGAACTAAATACTACAGTGGTATATAATTAAATAATTGGAATAACTTTGTGTCACGTCATTTAACGTTTAACTCAAGCCGTTTGTGTTACCGGACTCTTTTATCACTTAACATTAGTAACTGTTTTAGTTGCCTTGTTTATCCAATAACATTCATTAATTAATCAATCCATGGTTTAACCCAAGCAATTTTCGTTACTTCCGCCTCTCGACGCAAAAATGTCAATCAGAACGTTGCGCCCGCAAACTTCAAATAAACGATAAATAAGGCAAGTAATAAAAATGGATAAAGTTGAAAGATAAGTTGATTAAACTTGAGTCAAATAAAACTACTTATCAGTCAAAACGTCAATTCATATGCATTTTATTGACTCAAAATTTAATTTACGTGCATTTTAATCAGCCATATTTTTGGTGTATAGACCTGAGTTTTGTCGTTGAAGAGAATAAAAGAATCCGTCGTGTAAACTTACGCCATCTGCAGGCTGAGATGGTGTTGGGTTGACCCGGATGTGACGTTTGCCAAGCTGATGACATATCACGATATTAATTGTGAGATTTCCTTACCATCTTTGCTCTTCGCAGAAGGGCACAGTGCGGTTTACAGGGCACAGTTTGACCCTTTAAATAATACTACAACCAGACTTCCAGGCACAAGAGGTCACACAGTCATGCCCAGCAAGGTTGCTTTAAACGTGGGCACACTTCAGACCGTTTCACTCTTTAAATCGTTCAAAGCACCAGATTTCAAGGCCCAAGAGGTCACAGAATCATGCCCAGCAAAGTAGCTCTGGGCCTGGGCACACTTCATGCAGTTTGACCCTTTAAATAATACTACAACCAGACTTCCAGGCACAAGAGGTCACACAGTCATGCCCAGCAAAGTAGCTCTGGGCCTGGGCACACTTCATGCAGTTTGACCCTTTAAATAATACTACAACCAGACTTCCAGGCACAAGAGGTCACACAGTCATGCACAGCAAAGTAGTGCTGGGCCAGGGCACACTTCATGTACTTTGTGCCTTTAAATAATACTACAACCAGACTTCCAAGCCGAAGAGGTCACAGAGTCATGCCCAGCAAAGTCGCTATGGGCCTGGGCAGACCATGCAATTTGACCCTTTAACCAAAACTAGAAACAGAACTCAAAGCCCAGGAGGTCACAGAATCATGCCCATCAAAGTAGCTCTGGGCCTGTGTACACTTCAGGCCATTTCACCTTTTATATAATGGAAACACCAGACCTCCAGGCCCAAGAGGTCACACAGTCATGCCCAGAAAAGTAACTCTGGGCCTATACACACTTCACGCAGTTTGACCGTTTAAATAAAACTAGAAACAGACTTCCTGGCCCAAGAGGTCACACAGTCATGCCCAGCAAAGTAGCCTTAAACCTGGACACACAATGGAGACCATTTGACCCTTTAAAATCATACTACAACCAGACTTCCAGGCCCAAGAGGTCACACAGTCATGCCCAGCAAAGTAGCTCTGGGCCTGGGCACACTTCACGCAGTTTGACCGTTTAAATAAAACTAGAAACAGACTTCCTGGCCCAAGAGGTCACACAGTCATGCCCATCAAAGTAGCTCTGGGCCTGGGCACACTTCACGCAGTTTGACCCTTTAAATAATACTACAACCAGACACATACAGGTGCGCACATATACACAGATACACATTCTGTTTAATTTCTTCACATCTGCAGACTAGAGTAAGCTGAGGGTATAGTGTTAAACCAGGTACTACATAAACAGAGTATATAGTATACATACAGAGTATATAGTTTGACCAAAAGATCGTGCTGATCTTTGATCTCCTGGTTCTTCATCTCCAGCGCCACTTTCAGACTCATAAAGTCCTCCTCTATGGGCTGGTATAACACACACACGAATCATCACTACAGCCAGTACAATGGAAAGGTGGGAATGTGTACTGAATGTGTACTGACGTTATAAGTGAGAGGTGGAGGTACTGGTGGATGTGTACTGACACTATAAGGGATCTCTACCTGCAGTGACAGTCTGAGCTTCTCAAGTTCTTCCTCCAGAGATTTCTTCTCCTGTTCACAGGCCATTTTCATATCTGCCAGAGCAAGTATCATTACTGCTGGATATAACACAGATTGTATATACTACATAATTACTACTGAATATATAAAATATAATATATATAGTACTATACATATATTAGTATCACTTTTATTGGAGCCTAAAGGCTAACATTCATTATTAGTTATGTTAGTATTATTGCATTTCCATAGTACTTACTCTTGATGGACCTGTTATGCTCCTCCTCCTCCTGCTGTTTCTGCAGGAGCTCTGTCTCCTCCTGCTGCTTGTGATTCAGCATCTCCTGAAGAACCTGCAGCTCCTTCTGCTTCTGCAACCTCAACTCCTTCGGCTGCTCCAACAAACTGTTCTCCAACTCCTCCTTCTCACACCGCAAACACTCCAATCGGACCACAGGCCCCACTAGTGACACAGAACCACACACACACACAGACACACACACACACACACACACACACAGAGAGAGATAAACATGTATAAATGTATAAGAATTTGTGGATAAAATTATTATGAGATTATTTATAATCAAACGACTACACTACACAACAACATCTTCCTTTCATTTACATATTATACAGATATTTAGAGATATTTACATTTTATTTACCCGCGTGCGTCTCTCTTCTCCAAGGTAGCGGAGAGATATGAAAGGATAAAAGGGGAAAAGAATAAAATGCACGTCGGTTTTAAATTCGCAGGCTACCTACGCTGAAGGCGTGGAAAACGAGCACGTGACGGAAAGGCTTCCGTACCCGATGGGTCCAAATCACATGCCCAGCAAAGTAGCCTTAAACCTGGACACACAATGGAGACCATTTGACCCTTTAAAATCATACTACAACCAGACTTCCAGGCCCAAGAGGTCACACAGTCATGCCCAGCAAAGTAGCTCTGGGCATGGGCACACTTCACGCAGTTTGAACATTTAAATAAAAGTAGAAACAGACTTCCTGGCCCAAGAGGTCACACAGTCATGCCCAGCAAGGATGCTTTAAACGTGGGCACACTTCAGACCGTTTCACTCTTTAAATCATTCAAAGCACCACATTTCAAGGCCCAAGAGGTCACAGAATCATGCCCATCAAAGTAGCTCTGGGCCTGGGCACACTTCATGCAGTTTGACCCTTTAAATAATACTACAACCAGACACATACAGGTGCGCACATATACACAGATGCACATTCTGTTTAATTTCTTCACATCTGCAGACTAGAGTAAGCTGAGGGTATAGTGTTAAACCAGGTACTACATAAACAGTATATAATATATAAACAGAGGATATAATGTTAAACCAGGTACTACATACAGAGTATATAGTTTGACCAAAAGATCGTGGTGATCTTTGATCTCCTGGTTCTTCATCTCCAGCGCCACTTTCAGACTCATAATGTCCTCCTCTATGGGCTGGTATAACACACACACGAATCATCACTACAGCCAGTACAATGGAAAGGTGGGAATGTGTACTGAATGTGTACTGACGTTATAAGTGAAAGGTGGAGCTACTGGTGGATGTGTACTGACACTATAAGGGATCTCTACCTGCAGTGACAGTCTGAGCTTCTCAAGTTCTTCCTCCAGAGATTTCTTCTCCTGTTCACAGGCCATTTTCATATCTGCCAGAACAAGTATCATTACTGCTGGATATAACACAGATTGTATATACTACATAATTACTACTGAATATACAAAATATAATATATATAGTACTATACATATATTAGTATCACTTTTATTGGAGCCTAAAGGCTAACATTCATTATTAGTTATGTTAGTATTATTGCATTTCCATAGTACTTACCCTTGAGGGACCTGTTATGCTCCTCCTCCTCCTGCTGTTTCTGCAGGAGCTCTGTCTCCTCCTGCTGCTTGTGTTTCAGCATCTCCTGAAGAACCTGCAGCTCCTTCTGCTTCTGCAACCTCAACTCCTTCAGCTGCTCCAACAAACTGTTCTCCAACTCCTCCTTCTCACACCGCAAACACTCCAATCGGGCCACAGGCCCCACTAGTGACACAGAACCACACACACACACACACAGACACACACACACACACACACACACGCACACAAAGAGAGAGATAAACATGTATAAATGTATAAGAATTTGTGGATAAAATTATTATGAGATTATTTATAATGAAACGACTACACTACACAGCCACTTCTTCCTTTTATTTACATATTATACAGATATTTACAGATATTTACATTTTATTTACCCGCGTGCGTCTCTCTTCTCCAAGATAGCGGAGAGATATGAAAGGATAAAAGGGGAAAAGAATAAAATGCACGTCGGTTTTAAATTCGCAGGCTACCTGCGCTGAAGGCGTGGAAAACGAGCACGTGACGGAAAGGCTTCCGTACCCGATGGGTCCAAATCACATGCCCAGCAAAGTAGCCTTAAACCTGGACACACAATGGAGACCATTTGACCCTTTAAATAATACTACAACCAGACACATACAGGTGCGCACATATACACAGATACACATTCTGTTTAAATTTCTTCACATCTGCAGACTAGAGTAAGCTGAGGGTATAGTGTTAAACCAGGAACTACATAAACAGTATATAGTATATATACAGAGGATATAATGTTAAACCAGGTACTACATACAGAGTATATAGTATACATACAGAGTATATAGTTTGACCAAAAGTTCGTGCTGATCTTTGATCTCCTGGTTCTTCATCTCCAGCGCCACTTTCAGACTCAATGTCCTCCTCTATGGGCTGGTATAACACACACACGAATCATCACTACAGCCAGTACAATGGAAAGGTGGGAATGTGTACTGAATGTGTACTGACGTTATAAGTGAAAGGTGGAGCTACTGGTGGATGTGTACTGACACTATAAGGGATCTCTACCTGCAGTGACAGTCTGAGCTTCTCAAGTTCTTCCTCCAGAGATTTCTTCTCCTGTTCACAGGCCATTTTCATATCTGCCAGAGCAAGTATCATTACTGCTGGATATAACACAGATTGTATATACTACATAATTACTACTGAATATATAAAATATAATATATATAGTACTATACATATATTAGTATCACTTTTATTGGAGCCTAAAGGCTAACATTCATTATTAGTTATGTTAGTATTATTGCATTTCCATAGTACTTACCCTTGAGGGACCTGTTATGCTCCTCCTCCTCCTGCTGTTTCTGCAGGAGCTCTGTCTCCTCCTGCTGCTTGTGTTTCAGCATCTCCTGAAGAACCTGCAGCTCCTTCTGCTTCTGCAACCTCAACTCCTTCAGCTGCTCCAACAAACTGTTCTCCAACTCCTCCTTCTCACACCGCAAACACTCCAATCGGGCCACAGGCCCCACTAGTGACACAGAACCACACACACACACACACAGACACACACACACACACACACACACACACACACACACAAAGAGAGAGATAAACATGTATAAATGTATAAGAATTTGTGGATAAAATTATTATGAGATTATTTATAATCAAACGACTACACTACACAACCACATCTTCCTTTTATTTACATATTATACAGATATTTAGAGATATTTACATTTTATTTACCCGCGTGCGTCTCTCTTCTCCAAGGTAGCGGAGAGATATGAAAGGATAAAAGGGGAAAAGAATAAAATGCACGTCCGTTTTAAATTCGCAGGCTACCTGCGCTGAAGGCGTGGAAAACGAGCACGTGACGGAAAGGCTTCCGTACCCGATGGGTCCAAATCACATGCCCAGCAAAGTAGCCTTAAACCTGGACACACAATGGAGACCATTTGACCCTTTAAAATCATACTACAAGCAGACACATACAGGTGCGCACATATACACAGATACACATTCTGTTTAAATTTCTTCACATCTGCAGACTAGAGTAAGCTGAGGGTATAGTGTTAAACCAGGTACTACATAAACAGTATATAGTATATATACAGAGGATATAGTGTTAAACCAGGTACTACATACAGAGTATATAGTATATATACAGAGTATATAGTTTGACCAAAAGATCGTGCTGATCTTTGATCTCCTGGTTCTTCATCTCCAGCGCCACTTTCAGACTCATAAAGTCCTCCTCTATGGGCTGGTATAACACACACACGAATCATCAATACAGCCAGTACAATGGAAAGGTGGGAATGTGTACTGAATGTGTACTGACGTTATAAGTGAAAGGTGGAGGTACTGGTGGATGTGTACTGACACTATAAGGGATCTCTACCTGCAGTGACAGTCTGAGCTTCTCAAGTTCTTCCTCCAGAGATTTCTTCTCCTGTTCACAGGCTATTTTCATATCTGCCAGAGCAAGTATCATTACTGCTGGATATAACACAGATTGTATATACTACATAATTACTACTGAATATATAAAATATAATATATATAGTACTATACATTTATTAGTATCACTTTTATTGGAGCCTAAAGGCTAACATTCATTATTAGTTATGTTAGTATTATTGCATTTCCATAGTACTTACTCTTGATGGACCTGTTATGCTCCTCCTCCTCCTGCTGCTTGTGTTTCAGCATCTCCTGAAGAACCTGCAGCTCCTTCTGCTTCTGCAACCTCAACTCCTTCAGCTGCTCCAACAAACTGTTCTCAAACTCCTCCTTCTCACACCGCAAACACTCCAATCGGGCCACAGGCCCCACTAGTGACACAGAACCACACACACACACAGACACAGACAAACACACACACACACACACACACACACACACACACACACACACACACACACAGAGAGAGATAAACATGTATAAATGTATAATAATTTGTGGATAAAATTATTATGAGATTATTTATAATCAAACGACTACACTACACAACCACTTCTTCCTTTTATTTACATATTATACAGATATTTACAGATATTTACATTTTATTTACCCGCGTGCGTCTCTCTTCTCCAAGGTAGCGGAGAGATATGAAAGGATAAAAGGGGAAAAGAATAAAATGCACGTCGGTTTTAAATTCGCAGGCTACCTGCGCTGAAGGCGTGGAAAACGAGCACGTGACGGAAAGGCTTCCGTACCCGATGGGTCCAAATCACATGCCCAGCAAAGTAGCCTTAAACCTGGACACACAATGGAGACCATTTGACCCTTTAAAATCATACTACAAGCAGACTTCCAGGCCCAAGAGGTCACACAGTCATGCCCAGCAAAGTACCTCTGGGCCTGGGCACACTTCACGCAGTTTGACCGTTTAAATAAAACTAGAAACAGACTTCCTGGCCCAAGAGGTCACACAGTCATGCCCAGCAAGGTTGCTTTAAACGTGGGCACGTTATAAGTGAGAGGTGGAGGTACTGGTGGATGTGTACTGACACTATAAGGGATCTCTACCTGCAGTGACAGTCTGAGCTTCTCAAGTTCTTCCTCCAGAGATTTCTTCTCCTGTTCACAGGCCATTTTCATATCTGCCAGAGCAAGTATCATTACTGCTGGATATAACACAGATTGTATATACTACATAATTACTACTGAATATATAAAATATAATATATATAGTACTATACATATATTAGTATCACTTTTATTGGAGCCTAAAGGCTAACATTCATTATTAGTTATGTTAGTATTATTGCATTTCCATAGTACTTACTCTTGATGGACCTGTTATGCTCCTCCTCCTCCTGCTGTTTCTGCAGGAGCTCTGTCTCCTCCTGCTGCTTGTGATTCAGCATCTCCTGAAGAACCTGCAGCTCCTTCTGCTTCTGCAACCTCAACTCCTTCGGCTGCTCCAACAAACTGTTCTCCAACTCCTCCTTCTCACACCGCAAACACTCCAATCGGACCACAGGCCCCACTAGTGACACAGAACCACACACACACACAGACACACACACACACACACACACACACAGAGAGAGATAAACATGTATAAATGTATAAGAATTTGTGGATAAAATTATTATGAGATTATTTATAATCAAACGACTACACTACACAACAACATCTTCCTTTTATTTACATATTATACAGATATTTAGAGATATTTACATTTTATTTACCCGCGTGCGTCTCTCTTCTCCAAGGTAGCGGAGAGATATGAAAGGATAAAAGGGGAAAAGAATAAAATGCACGTCGGTTTTAAATTCGCAGGCTACCTACGCTGAAGGCGTGGAAAACGAGCACGTGACGGAAAGGCTTCCGTACCCGATGGGTCCAAATCACATGCCCAGCAAAGTAGCCTTAAACCTGGACACACAATGGAGACCATTTGACCCTTTAAAATCATACTACAACCAGACTTCCAGGCCCAAGAGGTCACACAGTCATGCCCAGCAAAGTAGCTCTGGGCATGGGCACACTTCACGCAGTTTGAACATTTAAATAAAAGTAGAAACAGACTTCCTGGCCCAAGAGGTCACACAGTCATGCCCAGCAAGGATGCTTTAAACGTGGGCACACTTCAGACCGTTTCACTCTTTAAATCATTCAAAGCACCACATTTCAAGGCCCAAGAGGTCACAGAATCATGCCCATCAAAGTAGCTCTGGGCCTGGGCACACTTCATGCAGTTTGACCCTTTAAATAATACTACAACCAGACACATACAGGTGCGCACATATACACAGATGCACATTCTGTTTAATTTCTTCACATCTGCAGACTAGAGTAAGCTGAGGGTATAGTGTTAAACCAGGTACTACATAAACAGTATATAATATATAAACAGAGGATATAATGTTAAACCAGGTACTACATACAGAGTATATAGTTTGACCAAAAGATCGTGGTGATCTTTGATCTCCTGGTTCTTCATCTCCAGCGCCACTTTCAGACTCATAATGTCCTCCTCTATGGGCTGGTATAACACACACACGAATCATCACTACAGCCAGTACAATGGAAAGGTGGGAATGTGTACTGAATGTGTACTGACGTTATAAGTGAAAGGTGGAGCTACTGGTGGATGTGTACTGACACTATAAGGGATCTCTACCTGCAGTGACAGTCTGAGCTTCTCAAGTTCTTCCTCCAGAGATTTCTTCTCCTGTTCACAGGCCATTTTCATATCTGCCAGAGCAAGTATCATTACTGCTGGATATAACACAGATTGTATATACTACATAATTACTACTGAATATATAAAATATAATATATATAGTACTATACATATATTAGTATCACTTTTATTGGAGCCTAAAGGCTAACATTCATTATTAGTTATGTTAGTATTATTGCATTTCCATAGTACTTACCCTTGAGGGACCTGTTATGCTCCTCCTCCTCCTGCTGTTTCTGCAGGAGCTCTGTCTCCTCCTGCTGCTTGTGTTTCAGCATCTCCTGAAGAACCTGCAGCTCCTTCTGCTTCTGCAACCTCAACTCCTTCAGCTGCTCCAACAAACTGTTCTCCAACTCCTCCTTCTCACACCGCAAACACTCCAATCGGGCCACAGGCCCCACTAGTGACACAGAACCACACACACACACACACAGACACACACACACACACACACACACGCACACAAAGAGAGAGATAAACATGTATAAATGTATAAGAATTTGTGGATAAAATTATTATGAGATTATTTATAATGAAACGACTACACTACACAGCCACTTCTTCCTTTTATTTACATATTATACAGATATTTACAGATATTTACATTTTATTTACCCGCGTGCGTCTCTCTTCTCCAAGATAGCGGAGAGATATGAAAGGATAAAAGGGGAAAAGAATAAAATGCACGTCGGTTTTAAATTCGCAGGCTACCTGCGCTGAAGGCGTGGAAAACGAGCACGTGACGGAAAGGCTTCCGTACCCGATGGGTCCAAATCACATGCCCAGCAAAGTAGCCTTAAACCTGGACACACAATGGAGACCATTTGACCCTTTAAATAATACTACAACCAGACACATACAGGTGCGCACATATACACAGATACACATTCTGTTTAAATTTCTTCACATCTGCAGACTAGAGTAAGCTGAGGGTATAGTGTTAAACCAGGAACTACATAAACAGTATATAGTATATATACAGAGGATATAATGTTAAACCAGGTACTACATACAGAGTATATAGTATACATACAGAGTATATAGTTTGACCAAAAGTTCGTGCTGATCTTTGATCTCCTGGTTCTTCATCTCCAGCGCCACTTTCAGACTCAATGTCCTCCTCTATGGGCTGGTATAACACACACACGAATCATCACTACAGCCAGTACAATGGAAAGGTGGGAATGTGTACTGAATGTGTACTGACGTTATAAGTGAAAGGTGGAGCTACTGGTGGATGTGTACTGACACTATAAGGGATCTCTACCTGCAGTGACAGTCTGAGCTTCTCAAGTTCTTCCTCCAGAGATTTCTTCTCCTGTTCACAGGCCATTTTCATATCTGCCAGAGCAAGTATCATTACTGCTGGATATAACACAGATTGTATATACTACATAATTACTACTGAATATATAAAATATAATATATATAGTACTATACATATATTAGTATCACTTTTATTGGAGCCTAAAGGCTAACATTCATTATTAGTTATGTTAGTATTATTGCATTTCCATAGTACTTACTCTTGATGGACCTGTTATGCTCCTCCTCCTCCTGCTGTTTCTGCAGGAGCTCTGTCTCCTCCTGCTGCTTGTGTTTCAGCATCTCCTGAAGAACCTGCAGCTCCTTCTGCTTCTGCAACCTCAACTCCTTCAGCTGCTCCAACAAACTGTTATCCAACTCCTCCTTCTCACACCGCAAACACTCCAATCGGGCCACAGGCCCCACTAGTGACACAGAACCACACACACACACACACACAGAGAGAGATAAACATGTATAAATGTATAAGAATTTGTGGATAAAATTATTATGAGATTATTTATAATCAAACGACTACACTACACAACCACATCTTCCTTTTATTTACATATTATACAGATATTTAGAGATATTTACATTTTATTTACCCGCGTGCGTCTCTCTTCTCCAAGGTAGCGGAGAGATATGAAAGGATAAAAGGGGAAAAGAATAAAATGCACGTCCGTTTTAAATTCGCAGGCTACCTGCGCTGAAGGCGTGGAAAACGAGCACGTGACGGAAAGGCTTCCGTACCCGATGGGTCCAAATCACATGCCCAGCAAAGTAGCCTTAAACCTGGACACACAATGGAGACCATTTGACCCTTTAAAATCATACTACAACCAGACTTCCAGGCCCAAGAGGTCACACAGTCATGCCCAGCAAAGTAGCTCTGGGCCTGGGCACACTTCACGCAGTTTGACAGTTTAAATAAAACTAGAAACAGACTTCCTGGCCCAAGAGGTCACACAGTCATGCCCAGCAAGGTTACTTTAAACGTGAGCACACTTCAGACCGTTTCACTCTTTAAATCGTTCAAAGCACCACATTTCAAGGCCCAAGAGGTCACACAGTCATGCCCAGCAAAGTAGCTCTGGGCCTGGGCACACTTCATGCAATTTGACCCTTTAAATAATACTACAACCAGACTTCCAGGCACAAGAGGTCACACAGTCATGCCCAGCAAGGTTACTTTAAACGTGGGCACACTTCAGACCGTTTCACTCTTTAAATCATTCAAAGCACCACATTTCAAGGCCCAAGAGGTCACAGAATCATGCCCATCAAAGTAGCTCTGGGCCTGGGCACACTTCACGCAGTTTGACCGTTTAAATAAAACTAGAAACAGACTTCCTGGCCAAAGAGGTCACAGTCATACCCAGCAAAGTACGTTTAAACCTGGAAACAAATCAGATCCTTTCTGTCATTCAAAGGAATGGGCCTGCAACTCACAACCACATCCCCAGTGAAGCGCACCGTCACCCAGCCACACTACCCCACCTTGCCCGTCCTGGAACAACCACACCTCCAGGGCACCACATGCCAATCTCTCATGCCCAGCAAACTGCAACCTCACGCAGCCAGGCCACACACTGTCTCCCCTTGTACCGTCCAGGGACGAACTCCTAAACAAACCTGGTGTTCACGCGCACACACGCAATTACAACGAATTGGTGGAGAACTTTGAAACAAACGTGCTGACTTTGAATACTCACATCTAGGCTGGGCCAGGTCCAAATGGCCTGCAGCTCGGTGCGCATTAACTGCTTGACTGTCCGTCACCAACACCACCTGCCAAGCGTTCGTTCCGTCCCTGGCGGATTTTAAAAAATCGTAGCGTGAGAACGATGGTTCCGATCCACGTGCCGCTTAAAGGCGATTACAGGGGAGATGCAGCCCTTTCCAAAGAGCCATGAAAAGACTTTCTACTCCCAATGAGACAAGAGACATTAAGCCGAAATGACGTCCGACGCGCGCATTTTCTCCGGGGCGCACCACATTTAAAAAAATCATAGCGTGAAAACCGTGGGTTCGATCCGCGTGCCGCTCGAAGGCGATTACAGGGGAGATGCAGCCCTTTCCAAAGAGCCATGAACAGACTTTCTACTCCCAAGGAGCCCAAAGATATTAAGCCGCAAATACGTCCTACGCGCGTCTTTTCTACGCCGCGCACCACATTTAAAAAATCGTAGCGTAAGAACGGTGGGTCCGATCCGCGTGCCGCTTAAAGGCGATTACAGGGGAGATGCAACCCTTTCCAAAGAGCCATGAACAGACTTTCTACACCCAATGAGACAAGAGATATCAAGCCGCAAATACGTCCGGCGCGCGTCTTTTCTATGCCGCGCACCACATTTAAAAAAATCATAGCGTGAAAACCGTGGGTTCGATCCGCGTGCCGCTCGAAGGCGATTACAGCGGAGATGCAGCCCTTTCCTAAGAGCCATGAAAAGACTTTCTACTCCCAAGGAGACAAGAGATATTAAGCCGAAATGACGTCCGACGCGCGCATTTCCTCCGCCGCGCACCACATTTAAAAAAATCATAGCGTGAAAACCGTGGGTTCGATCCGCGTGCCGCTCGAAGGCGATTACAGGTGAGATGCAGCCCTTTCCAAAGAGGCATGAACAGACTTCCTACTCCCAAGGAGCCCAAAGATATTAAGCCGCAAATACGTCCTACGCGCGTCTTTTCTACGCCGCGCACCACATTTAAAAAATCGTATCGGAAGAACGGTGGGTCCAATCCGCGTGCCGCTTAAAGGCGATTACAAGGGAGATGCAAACCTTTCCAAAGAGCCATGAAAAGACTTTCTACTCCCAAGGAGACAATAGATATTAAGCCGAAATGACGTCCGACGCGCGCATTTTCTCCGCCGCGCACCACATTTAAAAAAATCATAGCGTGAAAACCGTGGGTTCGATCCGCGTGCCGCTCGAAGGCGATTACAGGGGAGATGCATCCCTTTCAAAAGAGCCATGAACAGACTTTCTACTCCCAAGGAGACCAGAAATATTAACATATAAAGCGTTACGCTCCAGTCGGATGAACGAGAAACGCTTGTACAATTGCAACGAATTGGAGGAGAAAGTTTAAACAAACGCGCTGACTTTGAACGCTCACATCTAGGCCGGGCCAACTCCAAATGGCGTGCAACTCGGTGCGCATCACCTCCATGACTGTCCCTAACGAACGCCACCTGCCACGCTTTCGGCCCGTCCCTGGCGGCATTAAAAAATCGTAGCGTGATAACGATGGTTCCGATGCGCGTGCCGCTCGAAGGCGATTACAGGGGAGATACAGCCCTTTCCAAAGAGCCATGAACAGACTTTCTACTCCCAAGGAGACAAGAGATATTACGCGCATTTTCTCCGACGCGCACCACGTTTAAAAAATCGTAGCGTGAGAACGGTGGGTCCGATCCGCGTGCCGCTTAAAGGCGATTACAGGGGAGATGCATCCCTTTCCAAAGAGCCATGAACAGACTTTATACTCCCAAGGAGACCAGAGATATTAACAGATAAAGCGTTACGCTCCAGTCGGATGAGAGAGAAACGCTTGTACAATTGCAACGAATTGGAGGAGAAAGTTTAAACAAACGCGCTGACTTTGAAGGCTCACATCTAGGCCGGGCCAGGTCCAAATGGCCTGCAACTCGGTCCGCATCACGTCCATGACTTTTCCTAACGAACGCCACCTGCCAAGCTTTCGGCCCGTCCCTGTCGGCATTAAAAAATCGTAGCGTGATAACGATGGTTCCGATCCGCGTGCCGCGCGAAGGCGATTACAGGGGAGATGCAGCCCTTTCCAAAGAACCATGAAAAGACTTTCTACTCCCAAGGAGACAAGAGATATTAAGCCGCAATGACGTCCGACGCGCGCATTTTCTCCGCTGCGCAGCACATTTAAAAAAATCATAGCGTGAAAACCGTGGGTTCGATCCACGTGCCGCTCGAAGGCGATTACAGGGGAGATGCAGCCCTTTCCAAAGAGGCATGAACAGACTTCCTACTCCCAAGGAGCCCAAAGATATTAAGCCGCAAATACGTCCTACGCGCGTCTTTTCTACGCCGCGCACCACATTTAAAAAATCGTATCGGAAGAACGGTGGGTCCAATCCCCGTGCCGCTTAAAGGCGATTACAAGGGAGATGCAAACCTTTCCAAAGAGCCATGAAAAGACTTTCTACTCCCAAGGAGACAATAGATATTAAGCCGAAATGACGTCCGACGCGCGCATTTTCTCCGACGCGCACCACATTTAAAAAAATCATAGCGTGAAAACCGTGGGTTCGATCCGCGTGCCGCTCGAAGGCGATTACAGCGGAGATGCAGCCCTTTCCAAAGAGCCATGAAAAGACTTTCTACTCCCAAGGAGACAAGAGATATTAAGCCGAAATGACGTCCGACGCGCGCATTTCCTCCGCCGCGCACCACATTTAAAAAAATCATAGCGTGAAAACCGTGGGTTCGATCCGCGTGCCGCTCGAAGGCGATTACAGGGGAGATGCAGCCCTTTCCAAAGAGCCATGAACAGACTTTCTACACCCAATGAGACAAGAGATATTAAGCCGCAAATACGTCCGGCGCGCGTCTTTTCTCCGCCGCGCAACACATTTAAAAAAAATCGTAGCGTGAAAAACGTGGGTTCGATCCGCGTGCCGCTCGAAGGCGATTACAGGGGAGATGCATCCCTTTCAAAAGAGCCATGAACAGACTTTCTACTCCCAAGGAGACCAGAAATATTAACATATAAAGCGTTACGCTCCAGTCGGATGAACGAGAAACGCTTGTACAATTGCAACGAATTGGAGGAGAAAATTTAAACAAACGCGCTGACTTTGAACGCTCACATCTAGGCCGGGCCAACTCCAAATGGCGTGCAACTCGGTGCGCATCACCTCCATGACTGTCCCTAACGAACGCCACCTGCCACGCTTTCGGCCCGTCCCTGGCGGCATTAAAAAATCGTAGCGTGATAACGATGATTCCGATGCGCGTGCCGCTCGAAGGCGATTACAGGGGAGATACAGCCCTTTCCAAAGAGCCATGAACAGACTTTCTACTCCCAAGGAGACAAGAGATATTACGCGCATTTTCTCCGACGCGCACCACGTTTAAAAAATCGTAGCGTGAGAACGGTGGGTCCGATCCGCGTGCCGCTTAAAGGCGATTACAGGGGAGATGCATCCCTTTCCAAAGAGCCATGAACAGACTTTCTACTCCCAAGGAGACCAGAGATATTAACAGATAAAGCGTTACGCTCCAGTCGGATGAGCGAGAAACGCTTGTACAATTGCAACGAATTGGAGGAGAAAGTTTAAACAAACGCGCTGACTTTGAAGGCTCACATCTAGGCCGGGCCAGGTCCAAATGGCCTGCAACTCGGTCCGCATCACGTCCATGACTTTTCCTAACGAACGCCACCTGCCAAGCTTTCGGCCCGTCCCTGTCGGCATTAAAAAATCGTAGCGTGATAACGATGGTTCCGATCCGCGTGCCGCGCGAAGGCGATTACAGGGGAGATGCAGCCCTTTCCAAAGAACCATGAAAAGACTTTCTACTCCCAAGGAGACAAGAGATATTAAGCCGCAATGACGTCCGACGCGCGCATTTTCTCCGCCGCGCAGCACATTTAAAAAAATCATAGTGTGAAAACCGTGGGTTCGATCCACGTGCCGCTCGAAGGCGATTACAGGGGAGATGCAGCCCTTTCCAAAGAGCCATGAACAGACTTCCTACTCCCAAGGAGCCCAAAGATATTAAGCCGCAAATACGTCCTACGCGCGTCTTTTCCACGCCGCGCACCACATTTAAAAAATCGTATCGGAAGAACGGTGGGTCCAATCCGCGTGCCGCTTAAAGGCGATTACAAGGGAGATGCAAACCTTTCCAAAGAGCCATGAAAAGACTTTCTACTCCCAAGGAGACAATAGATATTAAGCCGAAATGAAGTCCGACGCGCGCATTTTCTCCGACGCGCACCACATTTAAAAAAATCATAGCGTGAAAACCGTGGGTTCGATCCGCGTGCCGATCGAAGGCGATTACAGCGGAGATGCAGCCCTTTCCAAAGAGCCATGAAAAGACTTTCTACTCCCAAGGAGACAAGAGATATTAAGCCGAAATGACGTCCGACGTGCGCATTTCCTCCGCCGCGCACCACATTTAAAAAAATCATAGCGTGAAAACCGTGGGTTCGATCCGCGTGCCGCTCGAAGGCGATTACAGGGGAGATGCAGCCCTTTCCAAAGAGCCATGAACAGACTTTCTACACCCAATGAGACAAGAGATATTAAGCCGCAAATACGTCCGGCGCGCGTCTTTTCTCCGCCGCGCAACACATTTAAAAAAAATCGTAGCGTGAAAAACGTGGGTTCGATCCGCGTGCCGCTCGAAGGCGATTACAGGGGAGATGCATCCCTTTCAAAAGAGCCATGAACAGACTTTCTACTCCCAAGGAGACCAGAAATATTAACATATAAAGCGTTACGCTCCAGTCGGATGAACGAGAAACGCTTGTACAACTGCAACGAATTGGAGGAGAAAGTTTAAACAAACGCGCTGACTTTGAACGCTCACATCTAGGCCGGGCCAACTCCAAATGGCGTGCAACTCGGTGTGCATCACCTCCATGACTGTCCCTAACGAACGCCACCTGCCACGCTTTCGGCCTATCCCTGGCGGCATTAAAAAATCGTAGCGTGATAACGATGGTTCCGATGCGCGTGCCGCTCGAAGGCGATTACAGGGGAGATACAGCCCTTTCCAAAGAGCCATGAACAGACTTTCTACTCCCAAGGAGACAAGAGATATTACGCGCATTTTCTCCGACGCGCACCACGTTTAAAAAATCGTAGCGTGAGAACGGTGGGTCCGATCCGCGTGCCGCTTAAAGGCGATTACAGGGGAGATGCAACCCTTTCCAAAGAACCATGAAAAGACTTTCTACTCCCAAGGAGACAAGAGATATTAAGCCGCAATGACGTCCGACGCGCGCATTTTCTCCGCCGCGCAGCACATTTAAAAAAATCATAGCGTGAAAACCGTGGGTTCGATCCGCGTGCCGCTCGAAGGCGATTACAGGGGAGATGGAGCCCTTTCCAAAGAGGCATGAACAGACTTCCTACTCCCAAGGAGCCCAAAGATATTAAGCCGCAAATACGTCCTACGCGCGTCTTTTCTACGCCGCGCACCACATTTAAAAAATCGTAGCGTAAGAACGGTGGGTCCGATCCGCGTGCCGCTTAAAGGCGATTACAGGGGAGATGCAAACCTTTCCAAAGAGCCATGAAAAGACTTTCTACTCCCAAGGAGACAAGAGATATTAAGCCGCAATGACGTCCGACGCGCGCATTTTCTCCGACGCGCAACACATTTAAAAAAATCATAGCGTGAAAACCGTGGGTTCGATCCGCGTGCCGCTCGAAGGCGATTACAGGGGAGATGCAGCCCTTTCCAAAGAGCCATGAACAGACTTTCTACTCCCAATGAGACAAGAGATATCAAGCCGCAAATACGTCCGGCGCGCGTCTATTCTCCGCCGCGCAACACATTTAAAAAAAATCGTAACGTGAAAACCGTGGGTTCGATCCGCGTGCCGCTTAAAGGCGATTACAGGGGAGATGCAGCCCTTTCCAAAGAGCCATGAAAAGACTTTCTACTCCCAAGGAGACAAGAGATATTAAGCCGAAATGACGTCCTACGCGCGCCTTTTCTACGCCGCGCACCACATTTAAAAAATCGTATCGGAAGAACGGTGGGTCCAATCCGCGTGCCGCTTAAAGGCGATTACAAGGGAGATGCAAACCTTTCCAAAGAGCCATGAACAGACTTTCTACACCCAATGAGACAAGAGATATTAAGCCGCAAATACGTCCGGCGCGCGTCTTTTCTCCGCCGCGCAACACATTTAAAAAAAATCGTAGCGTGAAAAACGTGGGTTCGATCCGCGTGCCGCTCGAAGGCGATTACAGGGGAGATGCATCCCTTTCCAAAGAGCCATGAACAGACTTTCTACTCCCAAGGAGACAAGAGATATTAAGCCGCAATGACGTCCTACGCGCGTCTTTTCTACGCCGCGCACCACATTTAAAAAATCGTATCGGAAGAACGGTGGGTCCAATCCGCGTGCCGCTTAAAGGCGATTACAAGGGAGATGCAAACCTTTCCAAAGAGCCATGAAAAGACTTTCTACTCCCAAGGAGACAATAGATATTAAGCCGAAATGACGTCAGACGCGCGCATTTTCTCCGCCGCGCACCACATTTAAAAAAATCATAGCGTGAAAACCGTGGGTTCGATCCGCGTGCCGCTCGAAGGCGATTACAGCGGAGATGCAGCCCTTTCCAAAGAGCCATGAAAAGACTTTCTACTCCCAAGGAGACAAGAGATATTAAGCCGAAATGACGTCCGACGCGCGCATTTCCTCCGCCGCGCACCACATTTAAAAAAATCATAGCGTGAAAACCGTGGGTTCGATCCGCGTGCCGCTCGAAGGCGATTACAGGGGAGATGCAGCCCTTTCAAAAGAGCCATGAACAAACTTTCTACACCCAATGAGACAAGAGATATTAAGCCGCAAATACGTCCGGCGCGCGTCTTTTCTCCGCCGCGCAACACATTTAAAAAAAATCGTAGCGTGAAAAACGTGGGTTCGATCCGCGTGCCGCTCGAAGGCGATTACAGGGGAGATGCATCCCTTTCAAAAGAGCCATGAACAGACTTTCTACTCCCAAGGAGACCAGAAATATTAACATATAAAGCGTTACGCTCCAGTCGGATGAACGAGAAACGCTTGTACAATTGCAACGAATTGGAGGAGAAAGTTTAAACAAACGCGCTGACTTTGAACGCTCACATCTAGGCCGGGCCAACTCCAAATGGCGTGCAACTCGGTGCGCATCACCTCCATGACTGTCCCTAACGAACGCCACCTGCCACGCTTTCGGCCCGTCCCTGGCGGCATTAAAAAATCGTAGCGTGATAACGATGGTTCCGATGCGCGTGCCGCTCGAAGGCGATTACAAGGGAGATACAGCCCTTTCCAAAGAGCCATGAACAGACTTTCTACTCCCAAGGAGACAAGAGATATTACGCGCATTTTCTCCGACGCGCACCACGTTTAAAAAATCGTAGCGTGAGAACGGTGGGTCCGATCCGCGTGCCGCTTAAAGGCGATTACAGGGGAGATGCATCCCTTTCCAAAGAGCCATGAACAGACTTTCTACTCCCAAGGAGACCAGAGATATTAACAGATAAAGCGTTACGCTCCAGTCGGATGAGCGAGAAACGCTTGTACAATTGCAACGAATTGGAGGAGAAAGTTTAAACAAACGCGCTGACTTTGAAGGCTCACATCTAGGCCGGGCCAGGTCCAAATGGCCTGCAACTCGGTCCGCATCACGTCCATGACTTTTCCTAACGAACGCCACCTGCCAAGCTTTCGGCCCGTCCCTGTCGGCATTAAAAAATCGTAGCGTGATAACGATGGTTCCGATCCGCGTGCCGCGCGAAGGCGATTACAGGGGAGATGCAGCCCTTTCCAAAGAACCATGAAAAGACTTTCTACTCCCAAGGAGACAAGAGATATTAAGCCGCAATGACGTCCGACGCGCGCATTTTCTCCGCCGCGCAGCACATTTAAAAAAATCATAGTGTGAAAACCGTGGGTTCGATCCACGTGCCGCTCGAAGGCGATTACAGGGGAGATGCAGCCCTTTCCAAAGAGCCATGAACAGACTTCCTACTCCCAAGGAGCCCAAAGATATTAAGCCGCAAATACGTCCTACGCGCGTCTTTTCCACGCCGCGCACCACATTTAAAAAATCGTATCGGAAGAACGGTGGGTCCAATCCGCGTGCCGCTTAAAGGCGATTACAAGGGAGATGCAAACCTTTCCAAAGAGCCATGAAAAGACTTTCTACTCCCAAGGAGACAATAGATATTAAGCCGAAATGACGTCCGACGCGCGCATTTTCTCCGACGCGCACCACATTTAAAAAAATCATAGCGTGAAAACCGTGGGTTCGATCCGCGTGCCGCTCGAAGGCGATTACAGCGGAGATGCAGCCCTTTCCAAAGAGCCATGAAAAGACTTTCTACTCCCAAGGAGACAAGAGATATTAAGCCGAAATGACGTCCGACGTGCGCATTTCCTCCGCCGCGCACCACATTTAAAAAAATCATAGGGTGAAAACCGTGGGTTCGATCCGCGTGCCGCTCGAAGGCGATTACAGGGGAGATGCAGCCCTTTCCAAAGAGCCATGAACAGACTTTCTACACCCAATGAGACAAGAGATATTAAGCCGCAAATACGTCCGGCGCGCGTCTTTTCTCCGCCGCGCAACACATTTAAAAAAAAATCGTAGCGTGAAAAACGTGGGTTCGATCCGCGTGCCGCTCGAAGGCGATTACAGGGGAGATGCATCCCTTTCAAAAGAGCCATGAACAGACTTTCTACTCCCAAGGAGACCAGAAATATTAACATATAAAGCGTTACGCTCCAGTCGGATGAACGAGAAACGCTTGTACAACTGCAACGAATTGGAGGAGAAAGTTTAAACAAACGCGCTGACTTTGAACGCTCACATCTAGGCCGGGCCAACTCCAAATGGCGTGCAACTCGGTGTGCATCACCTCCATGACTGTCCCTAACGAACGCCACCTGCCACGCTTTCGGCCTATCCCTGGCGGCATTAAAAAATCGTAGCGTGATAACGATGGTTCCGATGCGCGTGCCGCTCGAAGGCGATTACAGGGGAGATACAACCCTTTCCAAAGAGCCATGAACAGACTTTCTACTCCCAAGGAGACAAGAGATATTACGCGCATTTTCTCCGACGCGCACCACGTTTAAAAAATCGTAGCGTGAGAACGGTGGGTCCGATCCGTGTGCCGCTTAAAGGCGATTACAGGGGAGATGCATCCCTTTCCAAAGAGCCATGAACAGACTTTCTACTCCCAATGAGACAAGAGATATCAAGCCGCAAATACGTCCGGCGCGCGTCTATTCTCCGCCGCGCAACACATTTAAAAAAAATCGTAGCGTGAAAACCGTGGGTTCGATCCGCGTGCCGCTTAAAGGCGATTACAGGGGAGATGCAGCCCTTTCCAAAGAGCCATGAACAGACTTCCTACTCCCAAGGAGCCCAAAGATATTAAGCCGCAAATACGTCCTACGCGCGTCTTTTCTACGCCGCGCACCACATTTAAAAAATCGTAGCGTAAGAACGGTGGGTCCGATCCGCGTGCCGCTTAAAGGCGATTACAGGGAAGATGCAAACCTTTCCAAAGAGCCATGAACAGACTTTCTACTCCCAATGAGACAAGAGATATTAAGCCGCAAATACGTCCGGCGCGCGTCTTTTCTCCGCCGCGCAACACATTTAAAAAAAATCGTAGCGTGAAAAACGTGGGTTCGATCCGCGTGCCGCTCGAAGGCGATTACAGGGGAGATGCATCCCTTTCAAAAGAGCCATGAACAGACTTCCTACTCCCAAGGAGCCCAAAGATATTAAGCCGCAAATACGTCCTACGCGCGTCTTTTCTACGCCGCGCACCACATTTAAAAAATCGTATCGGAAGAACGGTGGGTCCAATCCGCGTGCCGCTTAAAGGCGATTACAAGGGAGATGCAAACCTTTCCAAAGAGCCATGAAAAGACTTTCTACTCCCAAGGAGACAATAGATATTAAGCCGAAATGACGTCCGACGCACGCATTTTCTCCGCCGCGCACCACATTTAAAAAAATCATAGCGTGAAAACCGTGGGTTCGATCCGCGTGCCGCTCGAAGGCGATTACAGGGGAGATGCATCCCTTTCAAAAGAGCCATGAACAGACTTTCTACTCCCAAGGAGACCAGAAATATTAACATATAAAGCGTTACGCTCCAGTCGGATGAACGAGAAACGCTTGTACAATTGCAACGAATTGGAGGAGAAAGTTTAAACAAACGCGCTGACTTTGAACGCTCACATCTAGGCCGGGCCAACTCCAAATGGCGTGCAACTCGGTGCGCATCACCTCCATGACTGTCCCTAACGAACGCCACCTGCCACGCTTTCGGCCCGTCCCTGGCGGCATTAAAAAATCGTAGCGTGATAACGATGGTTCCGATGCGCGTGCCGCTCGAAGGCGATTACAGGGGAGATACAGCCCTTTCCAAAGAGCCATGAACAGACTTTCTACTCCCAAGGAGACAAGAGATATTACGCGCATTTTCTCCGACGCGCACCACGTTTAAAAAATCGTAGCGTGAGAACGGTGGGTCCGATCCGCGTGCCGCTTAAAGGCGATTACAGGGGAGATGCATCCCTTTCCAAAGAGCCATGAACAGACTTTATACTCCCAAGGAGACCAGAGATATTAACAGATAAAGCGTTACGCTCCAGTCGGATGAGAGAGAAACGCTTGTACAATTGCAACGAATTGGAGGAGAAAGTTTAAACAAACGCGCTGACTTTGAAGGCTCACATCTAGGCCGGGCCAGGTCCAAATGGCCTGCAACTCGGTCCGCATCACGTCCATGACTTTTCCTAACGAACGCCACCTGCCAAGCTTTCGGCCCGTCCCTGTCGGCATTAAAAAATCGTAGCGTGATAACGATGGTTCCGATCCGCGTGCCGCGCGAAGGCGATTACAGGGGAGATGCAGCCCTTTCCAAAGAACCATGAAAAGACTTTCTACTCCCAAGGAGACAAGAGATATTAAGCCGCAATGACGTCCGACGCGCGCATTTTCTCCGCTGCGCAGCACATTTAAAAAAATCATAGCGTGAAAACCGTGGGTTCGATCCACGTGCCGCTCGAAGGCGATTACAGGGGAGATGCAGCCCTTTCCAAAGAGGCATGAACAGACTTCCTACTCCCAAGGAGCCCAAAGATATTAAGCCGCAAATACGTCCTACGCGCGTCTTTTCTACGCCGCGCACCACATTTAAAAAATCGTATCGGAAGAACGGTGGGTCCAATCCCCGTGCCGCTTAAAGGCGATTACAAGGGAGATGCAAACCTTTCCAAAGAGCCATGAAAAGACTTTCTACTCCCAAGGAGACAATAGATATTAAGCCGAAATGACGTCCGACGCGCGCATTTTCTCCGACGCGCACCACATTTAAAAAAATCATAGCGTGAAAACCGTGGGTTCGATCCGCGTGCCGCTCGAAGGCGATTACAGCGGAGATGCAGCCCTTTCCAAAGAGCCATGAAAAGACTTTCTACTCCCAAGGAGACAAGAGATATTAAGCCGAAATGACGTCCGACGCGCGCATTTCCTCCGCCGCGCACCACATTTAAAAAAATCATAGCGTGAAAACCGTGGGTTCGATCCGCGTGCCGCTCGAAGGCGATTACAGGGGAGATGCAGCCCTTTCCAAAGAGCCATGAACAGACTTTCTACACCCAATGAGACAAGAGATATTAAGCCGCAAATACGTCCGGCGCGCGTCTTTTCTCCGCCGCGCAACACATTTAAAAAAAATCGTAGCGTGAAAAACGTGGGTTCGATCCGCGTGCCGCTCGAAGGCGATTACAGGGGAGATGCATCCCTTTCAAAAGAGCCATGAACAGACTTTCTACTCCCAAGGAGACCAGAAATATTAACATATAAAGCGTTACGCTCCAGTCGGATGAACGAGAAACGCTTGTACAATTGCAACGAATTGGAGGAGAAAATTTAAACAAACGCGCTGACTTTGAACGCTCACATCTAGGCCGGGCCAACTCCAAATGGCGTGCAACTCGGTGCGCATCACCTCCATGACTGTCCCTAACGAACGCCACCTGCCACGCTTTCGGCCCGTCCCTGGCGGCATTAAAAAATCGTAGCGTGATAACGATGATTCCGATGCGCGTGCCGCTCGAAGGCGATTACAGGGGAGATACAGCCCTTTCCAAAGAGCCATGAACAGACTTTCTACTCCCAAGGAGACCAGAGATATTAACAGATAAAGCGTTACGCTCCAGTCGGATGAGCGAGAAACGCTTGTACAATTGCAACGAATTGGAGGAGAAAGTTTAAACAAACGCGCTGACTTTGAAGGCTCACATCTAGGCCGGGCCAACTCCAAATGGCGTGCAACTCGGTGCGCATCACCTCCATGACTGTCCCTAACGAACGCCACCTGCCACGCTTTCGGCCCGTCCCTGGCGGCATTAAAAAATCGTAGCGTGATAACGATGGTTCCGATGCGCGTGCCGCTCGAAGGCGATTACAGGGGAGATACAGCCCTTTCCAAAGAGCCATGAACAGACTTTCTACTCCCAAGGAGACCAGAGATATTAACAGATAAAGCGTTACGCTCCAGTCGGATGAGCGAGAAACGCTTGTATAATTGCAACGAATTGGAGGAGAAAGTTTAAACAAACGCGCTGACTTTGAAGGCTCACATCTAGGCCGGGCCAGGTCCAAATGGCCTGCAACTCGGTCCGCATCACGTCCATGACTTTTCCTAACGAACGCCACCTGCCAAGCTTTCGGCCCGTCCCTGTCGGCATTAAAAAATCGTAGCGTGATAACGATGGTTCCGATCCGCGTGCCGCGCGAAGGCGATTACAGGGGAGATGCAGCCCTTTCCAAAGAGGCATGAACAGACTTCCTACTCCCAAGGAGCCCAAAGATATTAAGCCGCAAATACGTCCTACGGGCGTCTTTTCTACGCCGCGCACCACATTTAAAAAATCGTATCGGAAGAACGGTGGGTCCAATCCGCGTGTCGCTTAAAGGCGATTACAAGGGAGATGCAAACCTTTCCAAAGAGCCATGAAAAGACTTTCTACTCCCAAGGAGACAATAGATATTATGCGCATTTTCTCCGACGCGCACCACGTTTAAAAAATAGTAGCGTGAGAACGGTGGGTCCGATCCGCGTGCCGCTTAAAGGCGATTACAGGGGAGATGCAACCCTTTCCAAAGAACCATGAAAAGACTTTCTACTCCCAAGGAGACAAGAGATATTAAGCCGCAATGACGTCCGACGCGCGCATTTTCTCCGCCGCGCAGCACATTTAAAAAAATCATAGCGTGAAAACCGTGGGTTCGATCCGCGTGCCGCTCGAAGGCGATTACAGGGGAGATGCAGCCCTTTCCAAAGAGGCATGAACAGACTTCCTACTCCCAAGGAGCCCAAAGATATTAAGCCGCAAATACGTCCTACGCGCGTCTTTTCTACGCCGCGCACCACATTTAAAAAATCGTATCGGAAGAACGGTGGGTCCAATCCGCGTGCCGCTTAAAGACGATTACAAGGGAGATGCAAACCTTTCCAAAGAGCCATGAAAAGACTTTCTACTCCCAAGGAGACAATAGATATTAAGCCGAAATGACGTCCGACGCGCGCATTTTCTCCGCCGCGCACCACATTTAAAAAAATCATAGCGTGAAAACCGTGGGTTCGATCCGCGTGCCGCTCGAAGGCGATTACAGCGGAGATGCAGCCCTTTCCAAAGAGCCATGAAAAGACTTTCTACTCCCAAGGAGACAAGAGATATTAAGCCGAAATGACGTCCGACGCGCGCATTTCCTCCGCCGCGCACCACATTTAAAAAAATCATAGCGTGAAAACCGTGGGTTCGATCCGCGTGCCGCTCGAAGGCGATTACAGGGGAGATGCAGCCCTTTCAAAAGAGCCATGAACAGACTTTCTACACCCAATGAGACAAGAGATATTAAGCCGCAAATACGTCCGGCGCGCGTCTTTTCTCCGCCGCGCAACACATTTAAAAAAAATCGTAGCGTGAAAAACGTGGGTTCGATCCGCGTGCCGCTCGAAGGCGATTACAGGGGAGATGCAGCCCTTTCAAAAGAGCCATGAACAGACTTTCTACTCCCAAGGAGACCAGAAATATTAACATATAAAGCGTTACGCTCCAGTCGGATGAACGAGAAACGCTTGTACAATTGCAACGAATTGGAGGAGAAAGTTTAAACAAACGCGCTGACTTTGAACGCTCACATCTAGGCCGGGCCAACTCCAAATGGCGTGCAACTCGGTGCGCATCACCTCCATGACTGTCCCTAACGAACGCCACCTGCCACGCTTTCGGCCCGTCCCTGGCGGCATTAAAAAATCGTAGCGTGATAACGATGGTTCCGATGCGCGTGCCGCTCGAAGGCGATTACAGGGGAGATACAGCCCTTTCCAAAGAGCCATGAACAGACTTTCTACTCCCAAGGAGACAAGAGATATTACGCGCATTTTCTCCGACGCGCACCACGTTTAAAAAATCGTAGCGTGAGAACGGTGGGTCCGATCCGCGTGCCGCTTAAAGGCGATTACAGGGGAGATGCATCCCTTTCCAAAGAGCCATGAACAGACTTTCTACTCCCAAGGAGACCAGAGATATTAACAGATAAAGCGTTACGCTCCAGTCGGATGAGCGAGAAACGCTTGTACAATTGCAACGAATTGGAGGAGAAAGTTTAAACAAACGCGCTGACTTTGAAGGCTCACATCTAGGCCGGGCCAGGTCCAAATGGCCTGCAACTCGGTCCGCATCACGTCCATGACTTTTCCTAACGAACGCCACCTGCCAAGCTTTCGGCCCGTCCCTGTCGGCATTAAAAAATCGTAGCGTGATAACGATGGTTCCGATCCGCGTGCCGCGCGAAGGCGATTACAGGGGAGATGCAGCCCTTTCCAAAGAACCATGAAAAGACTTTCTACTCCCAAGGAGACAAGAGATATTAAGCCGCAATGACGTCCGACGCGCGCATTTTCTCCGCCGCGCAGCACATTTAAAAAAATCATAGTGTGAAAACCGTGGGTTCGATCCACGTGCCGCTCGAAGGCGATTACAGGGGAGATGCAGCCCTTTCCAAAGAGCCATGAACAGACTTCCTACTCCCAAGGAGCCCAAAGATATTAAGCCGCAAATACGTCCTACGCGCGTCTTTTCCACGCCGCGCACCACATTTAAAAAATCGTATCGGAAGAACGGTGGGTCCAATCCGCGTGCCGCTTAAAGGCGATTACAAGGGAGATGCAAACCTTTCCAAAGAGCCATGAAAAGACTTTCTACTCCCAAGGAGACAATAGATATTAAGCCGAAATGAAGTCCGACGCGCGCATTTTCTCCGACGCGCACCACATTTAAAAAAATCATAGCGTGAAAACCGTGGGTTCGATCCGCGTGCCGATCGAAGGCGATTACAGCGGAGATGCAGCCCTTTCCAAAGAGCCATGAAAAGACTTTCTACTCCCAAGGAGACAAGAGATATTAAGCCGAAATGACGTCCGACGTGCGCATTTCCTCCGCCGCGCACCACATTTAAAAAAATCATAGCGTGAAAACCGTGGGTTCGATCCGCGTGCCGCTCGAAGGCGATTACAGGGGAGATGCAGCCCTTTCCAAAGAGCCATGAACAGACTTTCTACACCCAATGAGACAAGAGATATTAAGCCGCAAATACGTCCGGCGCGCGTCTTTTCTCCGCCGCGCAACACATTTAAAAAAAATCGTAGCGTGAAAAACGTGGGTTCGATCCGCGTGCCGCTCGAAGGCGATTACAGGGGAGATGCATCCCTTTCAAAAGAGCCATGAACAGACTTTCTACTCCCAAGGAGACCAGAAATATTAACATATAAATCGTTACGCTCCAGTCGGATGAACGAGAAACGCTTGTACAACTGCAACGAATTGGAGGAGAAAGTTTAAACAAACGCGCTGACTTTGAACGCTCACATCTAGGCCGGGCCAACTCCAAATGGCGTGCAACTCGGTGTGCATCACCTCCATGACTGTCCCTAACGAACGCCACCTGCCACGCTTTCGGCCTATCCCTGGCGGCATTAAAAAATCGTAGCGTGATAACGATGGTTCCGATGCGCGTGCCGCTCGAAGGCGATTACAGGGGAGATACAGCCCTTTCCAAAGAGCCATGAACAGACTTTCTACTCCCAAGGAGACAAGAGATATTACGCGCATTTTCTCCGACGCGCACCACGTTTAAAAAATCGTAGCGTGAGAACGGTGGGTCCGATCCGCGTGCCGCTTAAAGGCGATTACAGGGGAGATGCAACCCTTTCCAAAGAACCATGAAAAGACTTTCTACTCCCAAGGAGACAAGAGATATTAAGCCGCAATGACGTCCGACGCGCGCATTTTCTCCGCCGCGCAGCACATTTAAAAAAATCATAGCGTGAAAACCGTGGGTTCGATCCGCGTGCCGCTCGAAGGCGATTACAGGGGAGATGGAGCCCTTTCCAAAGAGGCATGAACAGACTTCCTACTCCCAAGGAGCCCAAAGATATTAAGCCGCAAATACGTCCTACGCGCGTCTTTTCTACGCCGCGCACCACATTTAAAAAATCGTAGCGTAAGAACGGTGGGTCCGATCCGCGTGCCGCTTAAAGGCGATTACAGGGGAGATGCAAACCTTTCCAAAGAGCCATGAAAAGACTTTCTACTCCCAAGGAGACAAGAGATATTAAGCCGCAATGACGTCCGACGCGCGCATTTTCTCCGACGCGCAACACATTTAAAAAAATCATAGCGTGAAAACCGTGGGTTCGATCCGCGTGCCGCTCGAAGGCGATTACAGGGGAGATGCAGCCCTTTCCAAAGAGCCATGAACAGACTTTCTACTCCCAATGAGACAAGAGATATCAAGCCGCAAATACGTCCGGCGCGCGTCTATTCTCCGCCGCGCAACACATTTAAAAAAAATCGTAACGTGAAAACCGTGGGTTCGATCCGCGTGCCGCTTAAAGGCGATTACAGGGGAGATGCAGCCCTTTCCAAAGAGCCATGAAAAGACTTTCTACTCCCAAGGAGACAAGAGATATTAAGCCGAAATGACGTCCTACGCGCGCCTTTTCTACGCCGCGCACCACATTTAAAAAATCGTATCGGAAGAACGGTGGGTCCAATCCGCGTGCCGCTTAAAGGCGATTACAAGGGAGATGCAAACCTTTCCAAAGAGCCATGAACAGACTTTCTACACCCAATGAGACAAGAGATATTAAGCCGCAAATACGTCCGGCGCGCGTCTTTTCTCCGCCGCGCAACACATTTAAAAAAAATCGTAGCGTGAAAAACGTGGGTTCGATCCGCGTGCCGCTCGAAGGCGATTACAGGGGAGATGCATCCCTTTCCAAAGAGCCATGAAAAGACTTTCTACTCCCAAGGAGACAATAGATATTAAGCCGAAATGACGTCAGACGCGCGCATTTTCTCCGCCGCGCACCACATTTAAAAAAATCATAGCGTGAAAACCGTGGGTTCGATCCGCGTGCCGCTCGAAGGCGATTACAGCGGAGATGCAGCCCTTTCCAAAGAGCCATGAAAAGACTTTCTACTCCCAAGGAGACAAGAGATATTAAGCCGAAATGACGTCCGACGCGCGCATTTCCTCCGCCGCGCACCACATTTAAAAAAATCATAGCGTGAAAACCGTGGGTTCGATCCGCGTGCCGCTCGAAGGCGATTACAGGGGAGATGCAGCCCTTTCAAAAGAGCCATGAACAAACTTTCTACACCCAATGAGACAAGAGATATTAAGCCGCAAATACGTCCGGCGCGCGTCTTTTCTCCGCCGCGCAACACATTTAAAAAAAATCGTAGCGTGAAAAACGTGGGTTCGATCCGCGTGCCGCTCGAAGGCGATTACAGGGGAGATGCATCCCTTTCAAAAGAGCCATGAACAGACTTTCTACTCCCAAGGAGACCAGAAATATTAACATATAAAGCGTTACGCTCCAGTCGGATGAACGAGAAACGCTTGTACAATTGCAACGAATTGGAGGAGAAAGTTTAAACAAACGCGCTGACTTTGAACGCTCACATCTAGGCCGGGCCAACTCCAAATGGCGTGCAACTCGGTGCGCATCACCTCCATGACTGTCCCTAACGAACGCCACCTGCCACGCTTTCGGCCCGTCCCTGGCGGCATTAAAAAATCGTAGCGTGATAACGATGGTTCCGATGCGCGTGCCGCTCGAAGGCGATTACAAGGGAGATACAGCCCTTTCCAAAGAGCAATGAACAGACTTTCTACTCCCAAGGAGACAAGAGATATTACGCGCATTTTCTCCGACGCGCACCACGTTTAAAAAATCGTAGCGTGAGAACGGTGGGTCCGATCCGCGTGCCGCTTAAAGGCGATTACAGGGGAGATGCATCCCTTTCCAAAGAGCCATGAACAGACTTTCTACTCCCAAGGAGACCAGAGATATTAACAGATAAAGCGTTACGCTCCAGTCGGATGAGCGAGAAACGCTTGTACAATTGCAACGAATTGGAGGAGAAAGTTTAAACAAACGCGCTGACTTTGAAGGCTCACATCTAGGCCGGGCCAGGTCCAAATGGCCTGCAACTCGGTCCGCATCACGTCCATGACTTTTCCTAACGAACGCCACCTGCCAAGCTATCGGCCCGTCCCTGTCGGCATTAAAAAATCGTAGCGTGATAACGATGGTTCCGATCCGCGTGCCGCGCGAAGGCGATTACAGGGGAGATGCAGCCCTTTCCAAAGAACCATGAAAAGACTTTCTACTCCCAAGGAGACAAGAGATATTAAGCCGCAATGACGTCCGACGCGCGCATTTTCTCCGCCGCGCAGCACATTTAAAAAAATCATAGTGTGAAAACCGTGGGTTCGATCCACGTGCCGCTCGAAGGCGATTACAGGGGAGATGCAGCCCTTTCCAAAGAGCCATGAACAGACTTCCTACTCCCAAGGAGCCCAAAGATATTAAGCCGCAAATACGTCCTACGCGCGTCTTTTCCACGCCGCGCACCACATTTAAAAAATCGTATCGGAAGAACGGTGGGTCCAATCCGCGTGCCGCTTAAAGGCGATTACAAGGGAGATGCAAACCTTTCCAAAGAGCCATGAAAAGACTTTCTACTCCCAAGGAGACAATAGATATTAAGCCGAAATGACGTCCGACGCGCGCATTTTCTCCGACTCGCACCACATTTAAAAAAATCATAGCGTGAAAACCGTGGGTTCGATCCGCGTGCCGCTCGAAGGCGATTACAGCGGAGATGCAGCCCTTTCCAAAGAGCCATGAAAAGACTTTCTACTCCCAAGGAGACAAGAGATATTAAGCCGAAATGACGTCCGACGTGCGCATTTCCTCCGCCGCGCACCACATTTAAAAAAATCATAGGGTGAAAACCGTGGGTTCGATCCGCGTGCCGCTCGAAGGCGATTACAGGGGAGATGCAGCCCTTTCCAAAGAGCCATGAACAGACTTTCTACACCCAATGAGACAAGAGATATTAAGCCGCAAATACGTCCGGCGCGCGTCTTTTCTCCGCCGCGCAACACATTTAAAAAAAAATCGTAGCGTGAAAAACGTGGGTTCGATCCGCGTGCCGCTCGAAGGCGATTACAGGGGAGATGCATCCCTTTCAAAAGAGCCATGAACAGACTTTCTACTCCCAAGGAGACCAGAAATATTAACATATAAAGCGTTACGCTCCAGTCGGATGAACGAGAAACGCTTGTACAACTGCAACGAATTGGAGGAGAAAGTTTAAACAAACGCGCTGACTTTGAACGCTCACATCTAGGCCGGGCCAACTCCAAATGGCGTGCAACTCGGTGTGCATCACCTCCATGACTGTCCCTAACGAACGCCACCTGCCACGCTTTCGGCCTATCCCTGGCGGCATTAAAAAATCGTAGCGTGATAACGATGGTTCCGATGCGCGTGCCGCTCGAAGGCGATTACAGGGGAGATACAACCCTTTCCAAAGAGCCATGAACAGACTTTCTACTCCCAAGGAGACAAGAGATATTACGCGCATTTTCTCCGACGCGCACCACGTTTAAAAAATCGTAGCGTGAGAACGGTGGGTCCGATCCGTGTGCCGCTTAAAGGCGATTACAGGGGAGATGCATCCCTTTCCAAAGAGCCATGAACAGACTTTCTACTCCCAATGAGACAAGAGATATCAAGCCGCAAATACGTCCGGCGCGCGTCTATTCTCCGCCGCGCAACACATTTAAAAAAAATCGTAGCGTGAAAACCGTGGGTTCGATCCGCGTGCCGCTTAAAGGCGATTACAGGGGAGATGCAGCCCTTTCCAAAGAGCCATGAACAGACTTCCTACTCCCAAGGAGCCCAAAGATATTAAGCCGCAAATACGTCCTACGCGCGTCTTTTCTACGCCGCGCACCACATTTAAAAAATCGTAGCGTAAGAACGGTGGGTCCGATCCGCGTGCCGCTTAAAGGCGATTACAGGGAAGATGCAAACCTTTCCAAAGAGCCATGAACAGACTTTCTACTCCCAATGAGACAAGAGATATTAAGCCGCAAATACGTCCGGCGCGCGTCTTTTCTCCGCCGCGCAACACATTTAAAAAAAATCGTAGCGTGAAAAACGTGGGTTCGATCCGCGTGCCGCTCGAAGGCGATTACAGGGGAGATGCATCCCTTTCAAAAGAGCCATGAACAGACTTCCTACTCCCAAGGAGCCCAAAGATATTAAGCCGCAAATACGTCCTACGCGCGTCTTTTCTACGCCGCGCACCACATTTAAAAAATCGTATCGGAAGAACGGTGGGTCCAATCCGCGTGCCGCTTAAAGGCGATTACAAGGGAGATGCAAACCTTTCCAAAGAGCCATGAAAAGACTTTCTACTCCCAAGGAGACAATAGATATTAAGCCGAAATGACGTCCGACGCACGCATTTTCTCCGCCGCGCACCACATTTAAAAAAATCATAGCGTGAAAACCGTGGGTTCGATCCGCGTGCCGCTCGAAGGCGATTACAGGGGAGATGCATCCCTTTCAAAAGAGCCATGAACAGACTTTCTACTCCCAAGGAGACCAGAAATATTAACATATAAAGCGTTACGCTCCAGTCGGATGAACGAGAAACGCTTGTACAATTGCAACGAATTGGAGGAGAAAGTTTAAACAAATGCGCTGACTTTGAACGCTCACATCTAGGCCGGGCCAACTCCAAATGGCGTGCAACTCGGTGTGCATCACCTCCATGACTGTCCCTAACGAACGCCACCTGCCACGCTTTCGGCCTATCCCTGGCGGCATTAAAAAATCGTAGCGTGATAACGATGGTTCCGATGCGCGTGCCGCTCGAAGGCGATTACAGGGGAGATGCAGCCCTTTCCAAAGAGCCATGAACAGACTTTCTACTCCCAAGGAGACAAGAGATATTACGCGCATTTTCTCCGACGCGCACCACGTTTAAAAAACCGTAGCGTAAGAACGGTGGGTCCGATCCGCGTGCCGCTTAAAGGCGATTACAGGGGAGATGCAAACCTTTCCAAAGAGCCATGAAAAGACTTTCTACTCCCAAGGAGACAATAGATATTAAGCCGAAATGACGTCCGACGCGCGCATTTTCTCCGCCGCGCACCACATTTAAAAAAATCATAGCGTGAAAACCGTGGGTTCGATCCGCGTGCCGCTCGAAGGCGATTACAGGTGAGATGCAGCCCTTTCCAAAGAGGCATGAACAGACTTCCTACTCCCAAGGAGCCCAAAGATATTAAGCCGCAAATACGTCCTACTCGCGTCTTTTCTACGCCGCGCACCACATTTAAAAAATCGTAGCGTAAGAACGGTGGGTCCGATCCGCGTGCCGCTTAAAGGCGATTACAGGGGAGATGCAAACCTTTCCAAAGAGCCATGAAAAGACTTTCTACTCCCAAGGAGACAAGAGATATTAAGCCGCAATGACGTCCGACGCGCGCATTTTCTCCGCCGCGCAACACATTTAAAAAAAATCGTAGCGTAAGAACGGTGGGTTCGATCCGCGTGCCGCTTAAAGGCGATTACAGGGGAGATGCAGCCCTTTCCAAAGAGCCATGAAAAGACTTTCTACTCCCAAGGAGACAAGAGATATTAAGCCGCAATGACGTCCGACGCGCGCATTTTCTCCGCCGCGCAACACATTTAAAAAAAATCATAGCGTGAAAACCGTGGGTTCGATCCGCGTGCCGCTCGAATGCGATTACAGGGGAGATGCAGCCCTTTCCAAAGAGCCATGAACAGACTTCCTACTCCCAAGGAGACAAGAGATATTAACATATAAAGCGTTACGCTCCAGTCGGATGAGCGAGAAACGCTTGAGCAGTTGCAACGAATTGGAGGAGAAAGTTTAAACAAACGCGCTGACTTTGAACGCTCACATCTAGGTCTGGCCAAGTCCAAATGGCGTGCAACTCGGTGCGCATCACCTCCATGACTGTCCCTAACAAACGCCACCTTCCAAGCTTTCGGCCCGTCCCTGGCGGCTTTAAAAAATCGTAGCGTGATAACCGTGGGTCCAATCCGCTTGAAGCTCGAAGGCGATTAGAGGGGAGATGCAGCCCTTTCCAAAGAGCCATGAACAGACTTCCTACTCCCAAGGAGACAAGAGATATTAAGCCACAAATACGTCCGGACCGCGTCTTTTCTCCGCAGCTCACCACATTTAAAAAAATCGTAGCGTGAAAACCGTGGGTTCGATATAGTATACATACAGAGTATATAGTTTGACCAAAAGATCGTGCTGATCTTTGATCTCCTGGTTCTTCATCTCCAGCGCCACTTTCAGACTCATAATGTCCTCCTCTATGGGCTGGTATAACACAGACACGAATCATCACTACAGCCAGTACAATGGAAAGGTGGGAATGTGTACTGAATGTGTACTGACGTTATAAGTGAGAGGTGGTGGTACTGGTGGATGTGTACTGACACTATAAGGGATCTCTACCTGCAGTGACAGTTTGAGCTTCTCAAGTTCTTCCTCCAGAGATTTCTTCTCCTGTTCACAGGCCATTTTCATATCTGCCAGAGCAAGTATCATTACTGCTGGATATAACACAGATTGTATATACTACATAATTACTGCTGAATATATAAAATATAATATATATAGTACTATACATATATTAGTGTCACTTTTATTGGAGCCTAAAGGCTAACATTCATTATTAGTTATGTTAGTATTATTGCATTTCCATAGTACTTACTCTTGATGGACCTGTTATGCTCCTCCTCCTCCTGCTGTTTCTGCAGGAGCTGTCTCCTCCTGCTGCTTGTGTTTCAGCATCTCCTGAAGAACCTGCAGCTCCTTCTGCTTCTGCAACCTCAACTCCTTCAGCTGCTCAAACAAACTGTTCTCCAACTCCTCCTTCTCACACCGCAAACACTCCAATCGGGCCACAGGCCCCACTAGTGACACAGAACCACACACACACACACACAGACACACACACACACACACACAGAGAGAGATAAACATGTATAAATGTATAAGAATTTGTGGATAAAATTATTATGAGATTATTTATAATCAAACGACTACACTACACAACCACATCTTCCTTTTATTTACATATTATACAGATATTTAGAGATATTTACATTTTATTTACCCGCGTGCGTCTCTCTTCTCCAAGGTAGCGGAGAGATATGAAAGGATAAAAGGGGAAAAGAATAAAATGCACGTCGGTTTTAAATTCGCAGGCTACCTGCGCTGAAGGCGTGGAAAACGAGCACGTGACGGAAAGGCTTCCGTACCCGATGGGTCCAAATCACATGCCCAGCAAAGTAGACTTAAACCTGGATACACAATGGAGACCATTTGACCCTTTAAAATCATACTACAAGCAGACTTCCAGGCCCAAGAGGTCACACAGCCATGCCCAGCAAAGTAGCTCTGGGCCTGGGCACACTTTACGCAGTTTGACCGTTTAAATAAAACTAGAAACAGACTTCCTGGCCCAAGAGGTCACACAGTCATGCCCAGCAAGGTTGCTTTAAACGTGGGCACACTTCAGACCGTTTCACTCTTTAAATCATTCAAAGCACCACATTTCAAGGCCCAAGAGGTCACAGAATCATGCCCATCAAAGTAGCTCTGGGCCTGGGCACACTTCACGCAGTTTGACCCTTTAAATAATACTACAACCAGACACATACAGGTGCGCACATATACACAGATACACATTCTGTTTAATTTCTTCACATCTGCAGACTAGAGTAAGCTGAGGGTATACTGTTAAACCAGGTACTACATAAACAGTATATAGTATATATACAGAGGATATAGTGTTAAACCAGGTACTACATACAGAGTATATAGTATACATACAGAGTATATAGTTTGACCAAAAGATCGTGCTGATCTTTGATCTCCTGGTTCTTCATCTCCAGCGCCACTTTCAGACTCATAATGTCCTCCTCTATGGGCTGGTATAACCCACGCACACGAATCATCACTACAGCCAGTACAATGGAAAGGTGGGAATGTGTACTGAATGTGTACTGACGTTATAAGTGAAAGGTGGAGGTACTGGTGGATGTGTACTGACACTATAAGGGATCTCTACCTGCAGTGACAGTCTGAGCTTCTCAAGTTCTTCCTCCAGAGATTTCTTCTCCTGTTCACAGGCCATTTTCATATCTGCCAGAGCAAGTATCATTACTGCTGGATATAACACAGATTGTATATACTACATAATTACTACTGAATATATAAAATATAATATAAATAGTACTATACATATATTAGTATCACTTTTATTGGAGCCTAAAGGCTAACATTCATTATTAGTTATGTTAGTATTATTGCATTTCCATAGTACTTACCCTTGAGGGACCTGTTATGCTCCTCCTCCTCCTGCTGTTTCTGCAGGAGCTCTGTCTCCTCCTGCTGCTTGTGTTTCAGCATCTCCTGAAGAACCTGCAGCTCCTTCTGCAACCTCAACTCCTTCAGCTGCTCCAACAAACTGTTCTCCAACTCCTCCTTCTCACACCGCAAACACTCCAATCGGGCCACAGGCCCCACTAGTGACACAAAACCACACACACACACACACACACACACACAGAAAGAGAGAGATAAACATGTATAAATGTATAAGAATTTGAGGATAAAATTACTATGAGATTATTTATAATCAAACGACTACACTATACAACCACATCTTCCTTTTATTTACATATTATACAGACATTTAGAGATATTTACATTTTATTTACCCGCGTGCGTCTCTCTTCTCCAAGGTAGCAGAGAGATATGAAAGGATAAAAGGGGAAAAGAATAAAATGCACGTCGGTTTTAAATTCGCAGGCTACCTGCGCTGAAGGCGTGGAAAACCAGCACGTGACGGAAAGGCTTCCGTACCCGATGGGTCCAAATCACATGCCCAGCAAAGTAGCCTTAAACCTGGACACACAATGGAGACCATTTGACCCTTTAAAATCATACTACAACCAGACTTCCAGGCCCAAGAGGTCACATAGTCATTCCCAGCAAAGTAGCTCTGCGCCTGGGCACACTTCACGCAGTATGAACCTTTAAATAATACTACAACCAGACACATACAGGTGCGCACATATACACAGATACACATTCTGTTTAATTTCTTCACATCTGCAGACTAGAGTAAGCTGAGGGTATAGTGTTAAACCAGGTACTACATAAACAGTATATAGTATATATACAGAGGATATAGTGTTAAACCAGGTACTACATACAGAGTATATAGTATACATACAGAGTATATAGTTTGACCAAAAGATCGTGCTGATCTTTGATCTCCTGGTTCTTCATCTCCAGCGCCACTTTCAGACTCATAATGTCCTCCTCTATGGGCTGGTATAACCCACGCACACGAATCATCACTACAGCCAGTACAATGGAAAGGTGGGAATGTGTACTGAATGTGTACTGACGTTATAAGTGAAAGGTGGAGGTACTGGTGGATGTGTACTGACACTATAAGGGATCTCTACCTGCAGTGACAGTCTGAGCTTCTCAAGTTCTTCCTCCAGAGATTTCTTCTCCTGTTCACAGGCCATTTTCATATCTGCCAGAACAAGTATCATTACTGCTGGATATAACACAGATTGTATATACTACATAATTACTACTGAATATATAAAATATAATATAAATAGAGTACTATACATATATTAGTATCACTTTTATTGGAGCCTAAAGGCTAACATTCATTATTATGTTAGTATTATTGCATTTCCATAGTACTTACTCTTGATGGACCTGTTATGCTCCTCCTCCTCCTGCTGTTTCTGCAGGAGCTCTGTCTCCTCCTGCTGCTTGTGTTTCAGCATCTCCTGAAGAACCTGCAGCTCCTTCTGCTTCTGCAACCTCAACTCCTTCAGCTGCTCCAACAAATTGTTCTCCAACTCCTCCTTCTCACACCGCAAACAATCCAATCGGGCCACAGGCCCCACTAGTGACACAGAACCACACACACACACACACACACACACACACACACACACAGAGAGAGATAAACATGTATAAATGTATAAGAATTTGTGGATAAAATTATTATGAGATTATTTATAATCAAACGACTACACTACACAACCACTTCTTCCTTTTATTTACATATTATACAGATATTTACATTTTATTTACCCGCGTGCGTCTCTCTTCTCCAAGGTAGCGGAGAGATATGAAGGGATAAAAGGGGAAAAGAATAAAATGCACGTCGGTTTTAAATTCGCAGGCTACCTGCGCTGAAGGCGTGGAAAACGAGCACATGACGGAAAGGCTTCCTTACCCGATGGGTCCAAATCACATGCCCAGCAAAGTAGCCTTAAACCTGGACACACAATGGAGACCATTTGACCCTTTAAAATCATTCTACAACCAGACTTCCAGGCCCAAGAGGTCACACAGTCATGCCCAGCAAAGTAGCTCTGGGCCTGGGCACACTTCACGCAGTTTGACCGTTTAAATAATACTACAACCAGACTTCCAGGCACAAGAGGTCACACAGTCATGCCCAGCAAGGTTACTTTAAACTTGGGCACACTTCAGACCGTTTCACTCTTTAAATCATTCAAAGCACCACATTTCAAGGCCCAAGAGGTCACACAGTCATGCCCATCAAAGTAGCTCTGGGCCTGGGCACACTTCACGCAGTTTGACCCTTTAAATAATACTACAACCAGACACATACAGGTGCGCACATATACACAGATACACATTCTGTTTAATTTCTTCACATCTGCAGACTAGAGTAAGCTGAGGGTATAGTGTTAAACCAGGTACTACATAAACAGAGTATATAGTATACATACAGAGTATATAGTTTGACCAAAAGATCGTGCTGATCTTTGATCTCCTGGTTCTTCATCTCCAGCGCCACTTTCAGACTCATAAAGTCCTCCTCTATGGGCTGGTATAACACACACACGAATCATCACTACAGCCAGTACAATGGAAAGGTGGGAATGTGTACTGAATGTGTACTGACGTTATAAGTGAGAGGTGGAGGTACTGGTGGATGTGTACTGACACTATAAGGGATCTCTACCTGCAGTGACAGTCTGAGCTTCTCAAGTTCTTCCTCCAGAGATTTCTTCTCCTGTTCACAGGCCATTTTCATATCTGCCAGAGCAAGTATCATTACTGCTGGATATAACACAGATTGTATATACTACATAATTACTACTGAATATATAAAATATAATATATATAGTACTATACATATATTAGTATCACTTTTATTGGAGCCTAAAGGCTAACATTCATTATTAGTTATGTTAGTATTATTGCATTTCCATAGTACTTACTCTTGATGGACCTGTTATGCTCCTCCTCCTCCTGCTGTTTCTGCAGGAGCTCTGTCTCCTCCTGCTGCTTGTGTTTCAGCATCTCCTGAAGAACCTGCAGCTCCTTCTGCTTCTGCAACCTCAACTCCTTCAGCTGCTCCAACAAACTGTTCTCCAACTCCTCATTCCTCATTCTCACACCGCAAACACTCCAATCGGGCCACAGGCCCCACTAGTGACACAGAACCACACACACACACACACACACACACACACACACACACACACACACACACACACACACACACACACACAAACACACATACACACACACACACACAAAGAGAGAGATAAACATGTATAAATGTATAAGAATTTGTGGATAAAATTATTATGAGATTATTTATAATCAAACGACTACACTACACAACCACATCTTCCTTTTATTTACAAATTATACAGATATTTAGAGATATTTACATTTTATTTACCCGCGTGCGTCTCTCTTCTCCAAGGTAGCGGAGAGATATGAAAGGATAAAAGGGGAAAAGAATAAAATGCACGTCGGTTTTAAATTCGCAGGCTACCTGCGCTGAAGGCGTGGAAAACGAGCACGTGACGGAAAGGCTTCCGTACCCGAAGGGTCCAAATCACATGCCCAGCAAAGTAGCCTTAAACCTGGACACACAATGGAGACCATTTGACCCTTTAAATAATACTACAACCAGACACATACAGGTGCGCACATATACACAGATACACATTCTGTTTAAATTTCTTCACATCTGCAGACTAGAGTAAGCTGAGGGTATAGTGTTAAACCAGGTACTACATAAACAGTATATAGTATATATACAGAGGATATAGTGTTAAACCAGGTACTACATACAGAGTATATAGTATATATACAGAGTATATAGTTTGACCAAAAGATCGTGCTGATCTTTGATCTCCTGGTTCTTCATCTCCAGCGCCACTTTCAGACTCATAAAGTCCTCCTCTATGGGCTGGTATAACACACACGAATCATCAATACAGCCAGTACAATGGAAAGGTGGGAATGTGTACTGAATGTGTACTGACGTTATAAGTGAAAGGTGGAGGTACTGGTGGATGTGTACTGACACTATAAGGGATCTCTACCTGCAGTGACAGTCTGAGCTTCTCAAGTTCTTCCTCCAGAGATTTCTTCTCCTGTTCACAGGCCATTTTCATATCTGCCAGAGCAAGTATCATTACTGCTGGATATAACACAGATTGTATATACTACATAATTACTACTGAATATATAAAATATAATATATATAGTACTATACATTTATTAGTATCACTTTTATTGGAGCCTAAAGGCTAACATTCATTATTAGTTATGTTAGTATTATTGCATTTCCATAGTACTTACTCTTGATGGACCTGTTATGCTCCTCCTCCTCCTGCTGCTTGTGTTTCAGCATCTCCTGAAGAACCTGCAGCTCCTTCTGCTTCTGCAACCTCAACTCCTTCAGCTGCTCCAACAAACTGTTCTCAAACTCCTCCTTCTCACACCGCAAACACTCCAATCGGGCCACAGGCCCCACTAGTGACACAGAACCACACACACACACAGACACAGACAAACACACACACACACACACACACACACACACACACACACACACACACACACACACACACACACACACACACAGAGAGAGATAAACATGTATAAATGTATAATAATTTGTGGATAAAATTATTATGAGATTATTTATAATCAAACGACTACACTACACAACCACTTCTTCCTTTTATTTACATATTATACAGATATTTACAGATATTTACATTTTATTTACCCGCGTGCGTCTCTCTTCTCCAAGGTAGCGGAGAGATATGAAAGGATAAAAGGGGAAAAGAATAAAATGCACGTCGGTTTTAAATTCGCAGGCTACCTGCGCTGAAGGCGTGGAAAACGAGCACGTGACGGAAAGGCTTCCGTACCCGATGGGTCCAAATCACATGCCCAGCAAAGTAGCCTTAAACCTGGACACACAATGGAGACCATTTGACCCTTTAAAATCATACTACAAGCAGACTTCCAGGCCCAAGAGGTCACACAGTCATGCCCAGCAAAGTACCTCTGGGCCTGGGCACACTTCACGCAGTTTGACCGTTTAAATAAAACTAGAAACAGACTTCCTGGCCCAAGAGGTCACACAGTCATGCCCAGCAAGGTTGCTTTAAACGTGGGCACGTTATAAGTGAGAGGTGGAGGTACTGGTGGATGTGTACTGACACTATAAGGGATCTCTACCTGCAGTGACAGTCTGAGCTTCTCAAGTTCTTCCTCCAGAGATTTCTTCTCCTGTTCACAGGCCATTTTCATATCTGCCAGAGCAAGTATCATTACTGCTGGATATAACACAGATTGTATATACTACATAATTACTACTGAATATATAAAATATAATATATATAGTACTATACATATATTAGTATCACTTTTATTGGAGCCTAAAGGCTAACATTCATTATTAGTTATGTTAGTATTATTGCATTTCCATAGTACTTACTCTTGATGGACCTGTTATGCTCCTCCTCCTCCTGCTGTTTCTGCAGGAGCTCTGTCTCCTCCTGCTGCTTGTGATTCAGCATCTCCTGAAGAACCTGCAGCTCCTTCTGCTTCTGCAACCTCAACTCCTTCGGCTGCTCCAACAAACTGTTCTCCAACTCCTCCTTCTCACACCGCAAACACTCCAATCGGACCACAGGCCCCACTAGTGACACAGAACCACACACACACACAGACACACACACACACACACACACACACAGAGAGAGATAAACATGTATAAATGTATAAGAATTTGTGGATAAAATTATTATGAGATTATTTATAATCAAACGACTACACTACACAACAACATCTTCCTTTTATTTACATATTATACAGATATTTAGAGATATTTACATTTTATTTACCCGCGTGCGTCTCTCTTCTCCAAGGTAGCGGAGAGATATGAAAGGATAAAAGGGGAAAAGAATAAAATGCACGTCGGTTTTAAATTCGCAGGCTACCTACGCTGAAGGCGTGGAAAACGAGCACGTGACGGAAAGGCTTCCGTACCCGATGGGTCCAAATCACATGCCCAGCAAAGTAGCCTTAAACCTGGACACACAATGGAGACCATTTGACCCTTTAAAATCATACTACAAGCAGACTTCCAGGCCCAAGAGGTCACACAGTCATGCCCAGCAAAGTACCTCTGGGCCTGGGCACACTTCACGCAGTTTGACCGTTTAAATAAAACTAGAAACAGACTTCCTGGCCCAAGAGGTCACACAGTCATGCCCAGCAAGGTTGCTTTAAACGTGGGCACGTTATAAGTGAGAGGTGGAGGTACTGGTGGATGTGTACTGACACTATAAGGGATCTCTACCTGCAGTGACAGTCTGAGCTTCTCAAGTTCTTCCTCCAGAGATTTCTTCTCCTGTTCACAGGCCATTTTCATATCTGCCAGAGCAAGTATCATTACTGCTGGATATAACACAGATTGTATATACTACATAATTACTACTGAATATATAAAATATAATATATATAGTACTATACATATATTAGTATCACTTTTATTGGAGCCTAAAGGCTAACATTCATTATTAGTTATGTTAGTATTATTGCATTTCCATAGTACTTACTCTTGATGGACCTGTTATGCTCCTCCTCCTCCTGCTGTTTCTGCAGGAGCTCTGTCTCCTCCTGCTGCTTGTGATTCAGCATCTCCTGAAGAACCTGCAGCTCCTTCTGCTTCTGCAACCTCAACTCCTTCGGCTGCTCCAACAAACTGTTCTCCAACTCCTCCTTCTCACACCGCAAACACTCCAATCGGACCACAGGCCCCACTAGTGACACAGAACCACACACACACACAGACACACACACACACACACACACACACAGAGAGAGATAAACATGTATAAATGTATAAGAATTTGTGGATAAAATTATTATGAGATTATTTATAATCAAACGACTACACTACACAACAACATCTTCCTTTTATTTACATATTATACAGATATTTAGAGATATTTACATTTTATTTACCCGCGTGCGTCTCTCTTCTCCAAGGTAGCGGAGAGATATGAAAGGATAAAAGGGGAAAAGAATAAAATGCACGTCGGTTTTAAATTCGCAGGCTACCTACGCTGAAGGCGTGGAAAACGAGCACGTGACGGAAAGGCTTCCGTACCCGATGGGTCCAAATCACATGCCCAGCAAAGTAGCCTTAAACCTGGACACACAATGGAGACCATTTGACCCTTTAAAATCATACTACAACCAGACTTCCAGGCCCAAGAGGTCACACAGTCATGCCCAGCAAAGTAGCTCTGGGCATGGGCACACTTCACGCAGTTTGAACATTTAAATAAAAGTAGAAACAGACTTCCTGGCCCAAGAGGTCACACAGTCATGCCCAGCAAGGATGCTTTAAACGTGGGCACACTTCAGACCGTTTCACTCTTTAAATCATTCAAAGCACCACATTTCAAGGCCCAAGAGGTCACAGAATCATGCCCATCAAAGTAGCTCTGGGCCTGGGCACACTTCATGCAGTTTGACCCTTTAAATAATACTACAACCAGACACATACAGGTGCGCACATATACACAGATGCACATTCTGTTTAATTTCTTCACATCTGCAGACTAGAGTAAGCTGAGGGTATAGTGTTAAACCAGGTACTACATAAACAGTATATAATATATAAACAGAGGATATAATGTTAAACCAGGTACTACATACAGAGTATATAGTTTGACCAAAAGATCGTGGTGATCTTTGATCTCCTGGTTCTTCATCTCCAGCGCCACTTTCAGACTCATAATGTCCTCCTCTATGGGCTGGTATAACACACACACGAATCATCACTACAGCCAGTACAATGGAAAGGTGGGAATGTGTACTGAATGTGTACTGACGTTATAAGTGAAAGGTGGAGCTACTGGTGGATGTGTACTGACACTATAAGGGATCTCTACCTGCAGTGACAGTCTGAGCTTCTCAAGTTCTTCCTCCAGAGATTTCTTCTCCTGTTCACAGGCCATTTTCATATCTGCCAGAGCAAGTATCATTACTGCTGGATATAACACAGATTGTATATACTACATAATTACTACTGAATATATAAAATATAATATATATAGTACTATACATATATTAGTATCACTTTTATTGGAGCCTAAAGGCTAACATTCATTATTAGTTATGTTAGTATTATTGCATTTCCATAGTACTTACCCTTGAGGGACCTGTTATGCTCCTCCTCCTCCTGCTGTTTCTGCAGGAGCTCTGTCTCCTCCTGCTGCTTGTGTTTCAGCATCTCCTGAAGAACCTGCAGCTCCTTCTGCTTCTGCAACCTCAACTCCTTCAGCTGCTCCAACAAACTGTTCTCCAACTCCTCCTTCTCACACCGCAAACACTCCAATCGGGCCACAGGCCCCACTAGTGACACAGAACCACACACACACACACACAGACACACACACACACACACACACACGCACACAAAGAGAGAGATAAACATGTATAAATGTATAAGAATTTGTGGATAAAATTATTATGAGATTATTTATAATGAAACGACTACACTACACAGCCACTTCTTACTTTTATTTACATATTATACAGATATTTACAGATATTTACATTTTATTTACCCGCGTGCGTCTCTCTTCTCCAAGATAGCGGAGAGATATGAAAGGATAAAAGGGGAAAAGAATAAAATGCACGTCGGTTTTAAATTCGCAGGCTACCTGCGCTGAAGGCGTGGAAAACGAGCACGTGACGGAAAGGCTTCCGTACCCGATGGGTCCAAATCACATGCCCAGCAAAGTAGCCTTAAACCTGGACACACAATGGAGACCATTTGACCCTTTAAATAATACTACAACCAGACACATACAGGTGCGCACATATACACAGATACACATTCTGTTTAAATTTCTTCACATCTGCAGACTAGAGTAAGCTGAGGGTATAGTGTTAAACCAGGAACTACATAAACAGTATATAATATATATACAGAGGATATAGTGTTAAACCAGGTACTACATACAGAGTATATAGTATACATACAGAGTATATAGTTTGACCAAAAGATCGTGCTGATCTTTGATCTCCTGGTTCTTCATCTCCAGCGCCACTTTCAGACTCATAATGTCCTCCTCTATGGGCTGGTATAACACACACACGAATCATATCTACAGCCAGTACAATGGAAAGGTGGGAATGTGGACTGAATGTGTACTGATGTTATAAGTGAAAGGTGGAGGTACTGGTGGATGTGTACTGACACTATAAGGGATCTCTACCTGCAGTGACAGTCTGAGCTTCTCAAGTTCTTCCTCCAGAGATTTCTTCTCCTGTTCACAGGCCATTTTCATATCTGCCAGAGCAAGTATCATTACTGCTGGATATAACACAGATTGTATATACTACATAATTACTACTGAATATATAAAATATAATATATATAGTACTATACATATATTAGTATCACTTTTATTGGAGCCTAAAGGCTAACATTCATTATTAGTTATGTTAGTATTATTGCATTTCCATAGTACTTACTCTTGATGGACCTGTTATGCTCCTCCTCCTCCTGCTGTTTCTGCAGGAGCTCTGTCTCCTCCTGCTGCTTGTGTTTCAGCATCTCCTGAAGAACCTGCAGCTCCTTCTGCTTCTGCAACCTCAACTCCTTCAGCTGCTCCAACAAACTGTTATCCAACTCCTCCTTCTCACACCGCAAACACTCCAATCGGGCCACAGGCCCCACTAGTGACACAGAACCACACACACACACACACACAGAGAGAGATAAACATGTATAAATGTATAAGAATTTGTGGATAAAATTATTATGAGATTATTTATAATCAAACGACTACACTACACAACCACATCTTCCTTTTATTTACATATTATACAGATATTTAGAGATATTTACATTTTATTTACCCGCGTGCGTCTCTCTTCTCCAAGGTAGCGGAGAGATATGAAAGGATAAAAGGGGAAAAGAATAAAATGCACGTCCGTTTTAAATTCGCAGGCTACCTGCGCTGAAGGCGTGGAAAACGAGCACGTGACGGAAAGGCTTCCGTACCCGATGGGTCCAAATCACATGCCCAGCAAAGTAGCCTTAAACCTGGACACACAATGGAGACCATTTGACCCTTTAAAATCATACTACAAGCAGACACATACAGGTGCGCACATATACACAGATACACATTCTGTTTAAATTTCTTCACATCTGCAGACTAGAGTAAGCTGAGGGTATAGTGTTAAACCAGGTACTACATAAACAGTATATAGTATATATACAGAGGATATAGTGTTAAACCAGGTACTACATACAGAGTATATAGTATATATACAGAGTATATAGTTTGACCAAAAGATCGTGCTGATCTTTGATCTCCTGGTTCTTCATCTCCAGCGCCACTTTCAGACTCATAAAGTCCTCCTCTATGGGCTGGTATAACACACACACGAATCATCAATACAGCCAGTACAATGGAAAGGTGGGAATGTGTACTGAATGTGTACTGACGTTATAAGTGAAAGGTGGAGGTACTGGTGGATGTGTACTGACACTATAAGGGATCTCTACCTGCAGTGACAGTCTGAGCTTCTCAAGTTCTTCCTCCAGAGATTTCTTCTCCTGTTCACAGGCCATTTTCATATCTGCCAGAGCAAGTATCATTACTGCTGGATATAACACAGATTGTATATACTACATAATTACTACTGAATATATAAAATATAATATATATAGTACTATACATTTATTAGTATCACTTTTATTGGAGCCTAAAGGCTAACATTCATTATTAGTTATGTTAGTATTATTGCATTTCCATAGTACTTACTCTTGATGGACCTGTTATGCTCCTCCTCCTCCTGCTGCTTGTGTTTCAGCATCTCCTGAAGAACCTGCAGCTCCTTCTGCTTCTGCAACCTCAACTCCTTCGGCTGCTCCAACAAACTGTTCTCAAACTCCTCCTTCTCACACCGCAAACACTCCAATCGGGCCACAGGCCCCACTAGTGACACAGAACCACACACACACACAGACACACACACACACACACACACACACAGAGAGAGATAAACATGTATAAATGTATAAGAATTTGTGGATAAAATTATTATGAGATTATTTATAATCAAACGACTACACTACACAACCACTTCTTCCTTTTATTTACATATTATACAGATATTTACAGATATTTACATTTTATTTACCCGCGTGCGTCTCTCTTCTCCAAGGTAGCGGAGAGATATGAAAGGATAAAAGGGGAAAAGAATAAAATGCACGTCGGTTTTAAATTCGCAGGCTACCTGCGCTGAAGGCGTGGAAAACGAGCACGTGACGGAAAGGCTTCCGTACCCGATGGGTCCAAATCACATGCCCAGCAAAGTAGCCTTAAACCTGGACACACAATGGAGACCATTTGACCCTTTAAAATCATACTACAAGCAGACTTCCAGGCCCAAGAGGTCACACAGTCATGCCCAGCAAAGTACCTCTGGGCCTGGGCACACTTCACGCAGTTTGACCGTTTAAATAAAACTAGAAACAGACTTCCTGGCCCAAGAGGTCACACAGTCATGCCCAGCAAGGTTGCTTTAAACGTGGGCACGTTATAAGTGAGAGGTGGAGGTACTGGTGGATGTGTACTGACACTATAAGGGATCTCTACCTGCAGTGACAGTCTGAGCTTCTCAAGTTCTTCCTCCAGAGATTTCTTCTCCTGTTCACAGGCCATTTTCATATCTGCCAGAGCAAGTATCATTACTGCTGGATATAACACAGATTGTATATACTACATAATTACTACTGAATATATAAAATATAATATATATAGTACTATACATATATTAGTATCACTTTTATTGGAGCCTAAAGGCTAACATTCATTATTAGTTATGTTAGTATTATTGCATTTCCATAGTACTTACTCTTGATGGACCTGTTATGCTCCTCCTCCTCCTGCTGTTTCTGCAGGAGCTCTGTCTCCTCCTGCTGCTTGTGATTCAGCATCTCCTGAAGAACCTGCAGCTCCTTCTGCTTCTGCAACCTCAACTCCTTCGGCTGCTCCAACAAACTGTTCTCCAACTCCTCCTTCTCACACCGCAAACACTCCAATCGGACCACAGGCCCCACTAGTGACACAGAACCACACACACACACAGACACACACACACACACACACACACACAGAGAGAGATAAACATGTATAAATGTATAAGAATTTGTGGATAAAATTATTATGAGATTATTTATAATCAAACGACTACACTACACAACAACATCTTCCTTTTATTTACATATTATACAGATATTTAGAGATATTTACATTTTATTTACCCGCGTGCGTCTCTCTTCTCCAAGGTAGCGGAGAGATATGAAAGGATAAAAGGGGAAAAGAATAAAATGCACGTCGGTTTTAAATTCGCAGGCTACCTACGCTGAAGGCGTGGAAAACGAGCACGTGACGGAAAGGCTTCCGTACCCGATGGGTCCAAATCACATGCCCAGCAAAGTAGCCTTAAACCTGGACACACAATGGAGACCATTTGACCCTTTAAAATCATACTACAACCAGACTTCCAGGCCCAAGAGGTCACACAGTCATGCCCAGCAAAGTAGCTCTGGGCATGGGCACACTTCACGCAGTTTGAACATTTAAATAAAAGTAGAAACAGACTTCCTGGCCCAAGAGGTCACACAGTCATGCCCAGCAAGGATGCTTTAAACGTGGGCACACTTCAGACCGTTTCACTCTTTAAATCATTCAAAGCACCACATTTCAAGGCCCAAGAGGTCACAGAATCATGCCCATCAAAGTAGCTCTGGGCCTGGGCACACTTCATGCAGTTTGACCCTTTAAATAATACTACAACCAGACACATACAGGTGCGCACATATACACAGATGCACATTCTGTTTAATTTCTTCACATCTGCAGACTAGAGTAAGCTGAGGGTATAGTGTTAAACCAGGTACTACATAAACAGTATATAATATATAAACAGAGGATATAATGTTAAACCAGGTACTACATACAGAGTATATAGTTTGACCAAAAGATCGTGGTGATCTTTGATCTCCTGGTTCTTCATCTCCAGCGCCACTTTCAGACTCATAATGTCCTCCTCTATGGGCTGGTATAACACACACACGAATCATCACTACAGCCAGTACAATGGAAAGGTGGGAATGTGTACTGAATGTGTACTGACGTTATAAGTGAAAGGTGGAGCTACTGGTGGATGTGTACTGACACTATAAGGGATCTCTACCTGCAGTGACAGTCTGAGCTTCTCAAGTTCTTCCTCCAGAGATTTCTTCTCCTGTTCACAGGCCATTTTCATATCTGCCAGAGCAAGTATCATTACTGCTGGATATAACACAGATTGTATATACTACATAATTACTACTGAATATATAAAATATAATATATATAGTACTATACATATATTAGTATCACTTTTATTGGAGCCTAAAGGCTAACATTCATTATTAGTTATGTTAGTATTATTGCATTTCCATAGTACTTACCCTTGAGGGACCTGTTATGCTCCTCCTCCTCCTGCTGTTTCTGCAGGAGCTCTGTCTCCTCCTGCTGCTTGTGTTTCAGCATCTCCTGAAGAACCTGCAGCTCCTTCTGCTTCTGCAACCTCAACTCCTTCAGCTGCTCCAACAAACTGTTCTCCAACTCCTCCTTCTCACACCGCAAACACTCCAATCGGGCCACAGGCCCCACTAGTGACACAGAACCACACACACACACACACAGACACACACACACACACACACACACGCACACAAAGAGAGAGATAAACATGTATAAATGTATAAGAATTTGTGGATAAAATTATTATGAGATTATTTATAATGAAACGACTACACTACACAGCCACTTCTTCCTTTTATTTACATATTATACAGATATTTACAGATATTTACATTTTATTTACCCGCGTGCGTCTCTCTTCTCCAAGATAGCGGAGAGATATGAAAGGATAAAAGGGGAAAAGAATAAAATGCACGTCGGTTTTAAATTCGCAGGCTACCTGCGCTGAAGGCGTGGAAAACGAGCACGTGACGGAAAGGCTTCCGTACCCGATGGGTCCAAATCACATGCCCAGCAAAGTAGCCTTAAACCTGGACACACAATGGAGACCATTTGACCCTTTAAATAATACTACAACCAGACACATACAGGTGCGCACATATACACAGATACACATTCTGTTTAAATTTCTTCACATCTGCAGACTAGAGTAAGCTGAGGGTATAGTGTTAAACCAGGAACTACATAAACAGTATATAGTATATATACAGAGGATATAATGTTAAACCAGGTACTACATACAGAGTATATAGTATACATACAGAGTATATAGTTTGACCAAAAGTTCGTGCTGATCTTTGATCTCCTGGTTCTTCATCTCCAGCGCCACTTTCAGACTCAATGTCCTCCTCTATGGGCTGGTATAACACACACACGAATCATCACTACAGCCAGTACAATGGAAAGGTGGGAATGTGTACTGAATGTGTACTGACGTTATAAGTGAAAGGTGGAGCTACTGGTGGATGTGTACTGACACTATAAGGGATCTCTACCTGCAGTGACAGTCTGAGCTTCTCAAGTTCTTCCTCCAGAGATTTCTTCTCCTGTTCACAGGCCATTTTCATATCTGCCAGAGCAAGTATCATTACTGCTGGATATAACACAGATTGTATATACTACATAATTACTACTGAATATATAAAATATAATATATATAGTACTATACATATATTAGTATCACTTTTATTGGAGCCTAAAGGCTAACATTCATTATTAGTTATGTTAGTATTATTGCATTTCCATAGTACTTACCCTTGAGGGACCTGTTATGCTCCTCCTCCTCCTGCTGTTTCTGCAGGAGCTCTGTCTCCTCCTGCTGCTTGTGTTTCAGCATCTCCTGAAGAACCTGCAGCTCCTTCTGCTTCTGCAACCTCAACTCCTTCAGCTGCTCCAACAAACTGTTCTCCAACTCCTCCTTCTCACACCGCAAACACTCCAATCGGGCCACAGGCCCCACTAGTGACACAGAACCACACACACACACACACAGACACACACACACACACACACACACACACACACACACAAAGAGAGAGATAAACATGTATAAATGTATAAGAATTTGTGGATAAAATTATTATGAGATTATTTATAATGAAACGACTACACTACACAACCACTTCTTCCTTTTATTTACATATTATACAGATATTTAGAGATATTTACATTTTATTTACCCGCGTGCGTCTCTCTTCTCCAAGGTAGCGGAGAGATATGAAAGGATAAAAGGGGAAAAGAATAAAATGCACGTCGGTTTTAAATTCGCAGGCTACCTGCGCTGAAGGCGTGGAAAACGAGCACGTGACGGAAAGGCTTCCGTACCCGATGGGTCCAAATCACATGCCCAGCAAAGTAGCCTTAAACCTGGACACACAATGGAGACCATTTGACCCTTTAAATAATACTACAACCAGACACATACAGGTGCGCACATATACACAGATACACATTCTGTTTAAATTTCTTCACATCTGCAGACTAGAGTAAGCTGAGGGTATAGTGTTAAACCAGGAACTACATAAACAGTATATAATATATATACAGAGGATATAGTGTTAAACCAGGTACTACATACAGAGTATATAGTATACATACAGAGTATATAGTTTGACCAAAAGATCGTGCTGATCTTTGATCTCCTGGTTCTTCATCTCCAGCGCCACTTTCAGACTCATAATGTCCTCCTCTATGGGCTGGTATAACACACACACGAATCATATCTACAGCCAGTACAATGGAAAGGTGGGAATGTGGACTGAATGTGTACTGATGTTATAAGTGAAAGGTGGAGGTACTGGTGGATGTGTACTGACACTATAAGGGATCTCTACCTGCAGTGACAGTCTGAGCTTCTCAAGTTCTTCCTCCAGAGATTTCTTCTCCTGTTCACAGGCCATTTTCATATCTGCCAGAGCAAGTATCATTACTGCTGGATATAACACAGATTGTATATACTACATAATTACTACTGAATATATAAAATATAATATATATAGTACTATACATATATTAGTATCACTTTTATTGGAGCCTAAAGGCTAACATTCATTATTAGTTATGTTAGTATTATTGCATTTCCATAGTACTTACTCTTGATGGACCTGTTATGCTCCTCCTCCTCCTGCTGTTTCTGCAGGAGCTCTGTCTCCTCCTGCTGCTTGTGTTTCAGCATCTCCTGAAGAACCTGCAGCTCCTTCTGCTTCTGCAACCTCAACTCCTTCAGCTGCTCCAACAAACTGTTATCCAACTCCTCCTTCTCACACCGCAAACACTCCAATCGGGCCACAGGCCCCACTAGTGACACAGAACCACACACACACACACACACACAGAGAGAGATAAACATGTATAAATTTATAAGAATTTGTGGATAAAATTATTATGAGATTATTTATAATCAAACGACTACACTACACAACCACATCTTCCTTTTATTTACATATTATACAGATATTTAGAGATATTTACATTTTATTTACCCGCGTGCGTCTCTCTTCTCCAAGGTAGCGGAGAGATATGAAAGGATAAAAGGGGAAAAGAATAAAATGCACGTCCGTTTTAAATTCGCAGGCTACCTGCGCTGAAGGCGTGGAAAACGAGCACGTGACGGAAAGGCTTCCGTACCCGATGGGTCCAAATCACATGCCCAGCAAAGTAGCCTTAAACCTGGACACACAATGGAGACCATTTGACCCTTTAAAATCATACTACAACCAGACTTCCAGGCCCAAGAGGTCACACAGTCATGCCCAGCAAAGTAGCTCTGGGCCTGGGCACACTTCACGCAGTTTGACAGTTTAAATAAAACTAGAAACAGACTTCCTGGCCCAAGAGGTCACACAGTCATGCCCAGCAAGGTTACTTTAAACGTGAGCACACTTCAGACCGTTTCACTCTTTAAATCGTTCAAAGCACCACATTTCAAGGCCCAAGAGGTCACACAGTCATGCCCAGCAAAGTAGCTCTGGGCCTGGGCACACTTCATGCAATTTGACCCTTTAAATAATACTACAACCAGACTTCCAGGCACAAGAGGTCACACAGTCATGCCCAGCAAGGTTACTTTAAACGTGGGCACACTTCAGACCGTTTCACTCTTTAAATCATTCAAAGCACCACATTTCAAGGCCCAAGAGGTCACAGAATCATGCCCATCAAAGTAACTCTGGGCCTGGGCACACTTCACGCAGTTTGACCGTTTAAATAAAACTAGAAACAGACTTCCTGGCCAAAGAGGTCACAGTCATACCCAGCAAAGTACGTTTAAACCTGGAAACAAATCAGATCCTTTCTGTCATTCAAAGGAATGGGCCTGCAACTCACAACCACATCCCCAGTGAAGCGCACCGTCACCCAGCCACACTACCCCACCTTGCCCGTCCTGGAACAACCACACCTCCAGGGCACCACATGCCAATCTCTCATGCCCAGCAAACTGCAACCTCACGCAGCCAGGCCACACACTGTCTCCCCTTGTACCGTCCAGGGACGAACTCCTAAACAAACCTGGTGTTCACGCGCACACACGCAATTACAACGAATTGGTGGAGAACTTTGAAACAAACGTGCTGACTTTGAATACTCACATCTAGGCTGGGCCAGGTCCAAATGGCCTGCAGCTCGGTGCGCATTAACTGCTTGACTGTCCGTCACCAACACCACCTGCCAAGCGTTCGTTCCGTCCCTGGCGGATTTTAAAAAATCGTAGCGTGAGAACGATGGTTCCGATCCGCGTGCCGCTTAAAGGCGATTACAGGGGAGATGCAGCCCTTTCCAAAGAGCCATGAAAAGACTTTCTACTCCCAATGAGACAAGAGACATTAAGCCGAAATGACGTCCGACGCGCGCATTTTCTCCGGGGCGCACCACATTTAAAAAAATCATAGCGTGAAAACCGTGGGTTCGATCCGCGTGCCGCTCGAAGGCGATTACAGGGGAGATGCAGCCCTTTCCAAAGAGCCATGAACAGACTTTCTACTCCCAAGGAGCCCAAAGATATTAAGCCGCAAATACGTCCTACGCGCGTCTTTTCTACGCCGCGCACCACATTTAAAAAATCGTAGCGTAAGAACGGTGGGTCCGATCCGCGTGCCGCTTAAAGGCGATTACAGGGGAGATGCAACCCTTTCCAAAGAGCCATGAAAAGACTTTCTACTCCCAAGGAGACAAGAGATATTAAGCCGCAATGACGTCCGACGCGCGTCTTTTCTATGCCGCGCACCACATTTAAAAAATCGTAGCGTAAGAACGGTGGGTCCGATCCGCGTGCCGCTTAAAGGCGATTACAGGGGAGATGCAACCCTTTCCAAAGAGCCATGAAAAGACTTTCTACTCCCAAGGAGACAAGAGATATTAAGCCGCAATGACGTCCGACGCGCGCATTTTCTCCGACGCGCAACACATTTAAAAAAATCATAGCGTGAAAACCGTGGGTTCGATCCGCGTGCCGCTCAAAGGCGATTACAGGGGAGATGCAGCCCTTTCCAAAGAGCCATGAACAGACTTCCTACTCCCAAGGAGACCAGAGATATTAACAGATAAAGCGTTACGCTCCAGTCGGATGAGCGAGAAACGCTTGTACAATTGCAACGAATTGGAGGAGAAAGTTTAAACAAACGCGCTGATTTGAACGCTCACATCTAGGCCGGGCCAGGTCCAAATGGCCTGCAACTCGGTGCGCATCACCTCCATGACGGTCCCTAACGAACGCCACCTGCCACGCTTTCGGCCCGTCCCTGGCGGCATTAAAAAATCGTAGCGTGATAACGATGGTTCCGATCCGCGTGCCGCTCGAAGGCGATAACAGTGGAGATGCAGCCCTTTCCCAATAGCCATGAACAGACTTTCTACTCCCAAGGAGCTCAAAGATATTAAGCCGCAAATACGTCATACGCGCGCATTTTCTCCGACACGCACCACGTTTAAAAAATCGTAGCGTGGGAACGGTGGGTCCGATCCGCGTGCCGCTTAAAAGCGATTACAGGGGAGATGCATCCCTTTCCAAAGAGCCATGAACAGACTTTCTACTCCCAAGGAGACAAGAGATATTAAGCCGCAATGATGTCCCACGCGCGCATTTTCTCCGCCGCGCACCACATTTAAAAAATCTTAGCGTGAGAACGGTGGGTCCGATCCGCGTGCCGCTTAAAGGCGATTACAGGGGAGATGCAGCCCTTTCCAAAGAGCCATGAAAAGACTTTCTACTCCCAAGGAGACAAGAGATATTAAGCCGAAATGACGTCCGACGCGCGCATTTTCTCCGCCGCGCACCACATTTTAAAAAATCATAGCGTGAAAACCGTGGGTTCGATCCGCGTGCCGCTCGAAGGCGATTACAGGGGAGATGCAGCCCTTTCCAAAGAGCCATCAACAGACTTTCTACTCCCAAGGAGACAAGAGATATTAAGCCGCAATGACGTCCGACGCGCGCATTTATTGCGCCGCGCACCACATTTAAAAAATCGTAGCGTGAGAACGGTGGGTCCGATCCGCGTGCCGCTTAAAGGCGATTACAGGGGAGATGCAGCCCTTTCCAAAGAGCCATGAACAGACTTTCTACTCCCAAGGAGCCCAAAGATATTAAGCCGCAAATACGTCCTACGCGCGTCTTTTCTACGCCGCGCACCACATTTAAAAAATCGTAGCGTAAGAACGGTGGGTCCGATCCGCATGCCGCTTAAAGGCGATTACAGGGGAGATGCAACCCTTTCCAAAGAGCCATGAACAGACTTCCTACTCCCAAGGAGACAAGAGATATTAACATATAAAGCGTTACGCTCCAGTCGGATGAGCGAGAAACGCTTGAACAGTTGCAACGAATTGGAGGAGAAAGTTTAAACAAACGCGCTGACTTTGAACGCTCACATCTAGGTCTGGCCAAGTCCAAATGGCGTGCAACTCGGTGCGCATCACCTCCATGACTGTCCCTAACGAACGCCACCTGCCACGCTTTCGGCCCGTCCCTGGCGGATTTAAAAAATCGTAGCGTGATAACCGTGGGTCCAATCCGCTTGAAGCTCGAAGGCGATTAGAGGGGAGATGCAGCCCTTTCCAACGAGCCATGAACAGACTTCCTACTCCCAAGGAGACAAGAGATATTAAGCCACAAATACGTCCGGACCGCGTCTTTTCTCCGCAGCTCACCACATTTAAAAAAATCGTAGCGTGAAAACCGTGGGTTCGATATAGTATACATACAGAGTATATAGTTTGACCAAAAGATCGTGCTGATCTTTGATCTCCTGGTTCTTCATCTCCAGCGCCACTTTCAGACTCATAAAGTCCTCCTCTATGGGCTGGTATAACACACACACGAATCATCACTACAGCCAGTACAATGGAAAGGTGGGAATGTGTACTGAATGTGTACTGACGTTATAAGTGAGAGGTGGTGGTACTGGTGGATGTGTACTGACACTATAAGGGATCTCTACCTGCAGTGACAGTTTGAGCTTCTCAAGTTCTTCCTCCAGAGATTTCTTCTCCTGTTCACAGGCCATTTTCATATCTGCCAGAGCAAGTATCATTACTGCTGGATATAACACAGATTGTATATACTACATAATTACTGCTGAATATATAAAATATAATATATATAGTACTATACATATATTAGTGTCACTTTTATTGGAGCCTAAAGGCTAACATTCATTATTAGTTATGTTAGTATTATTGCATTTCCATAGTACTTACTCTTGATGGACCTGTTATGCTCCTCCTCCTCCTGCTGTTTCTGCAGGAGCTCTGTCTCCTCCTGCTGCTTGTGTTTCAGCATCTCCTGAAGAACCTGCAGCTCCTTCTGCTTCTGCAACCTCAACTCCTTCAGCTGCTCAAACAAACTGTTCTCCAACTCCTCCTTCTCACACCGCAAACACTGCAATCGGGCCACAGGCCCCACTAGTGACACAGAACCACACACACACACACACAGACACACACACACACACACACACACAGAGAGAGATAAACATGTATAAATGTATAAGAATTTGTGGATAAAATTATTATGAGATTATTTATAATCAAACGACTACACTACACAACCACATCTTCCTTTTATTTACATATTATACAGATATTTAGAGATATTTACATTTTATTTACCCGCGTGCGTCTCTCTTCTCCAAGGTAGCGGAGAGATATGAAAGGATAAAAGGGGAAAAGAATAAAATGCACGTCGGTTTTAAATTCGCAGGCTACCTGCGCTGAAGGCGTGGAAAACGAGCACGTGACGGAAAGGCTTCCGTACCCGATGGGTCCAAATCACATGCCCAGCAAAGTAGCCTTAAACCTGGACACACAATGGAGACCATTTGACCCTTTAAAATCATACTACAACCAGACTTCCAGGCCCAAGAGGTCACACAGTCATGCCCAGCAAAGTAGCTCTGGGCCTGGGCACACTTCACGCAGTTTGACCGTTTAAATAAAACTAGAAACAGACTTCCTGGCCCAAGAGGTCACACAGTCATGCCCAGCAAGGTTGCTTTAAACGTGGGCACACTTCAGACCGTTTCACTCTTTAAATCATTCAAAGCACCACATTTCAAGGCCCAAGAGGTCACAGAATCATGCCCATCAAAGTAGCTCTGGGCCTGGGCACACTTTACGGAGTTTGACCCTTTAAATAATACTACAACCAGACACATACAGGTGCGCACATATACACAGATACACATTCTGTTTAATTTCTTCACATCTGCAGACTAGAGTAAGCTGAGGGTATAGTGTTAAACCAGGAGCTACATAAACAGTATATAGTATATATAAAGAGGATATAGTGTTAAACCAGATACTACATACAGAGTATATAGTATACATACAGAGTATATAGTTTGACCAAAAGATCGTGCTGATCTTTGATCTCCTGGTTCTTCATCTCCAGCGCCACTTTCAGACTCATAATGTCCTCCTCTATGGGCTGGTATAACCCACACATACGAATCATCACTACAGCCAGTACAATGGAAAGGTGGGAATGTGTACTGAATGTGTACTGACGTTATAAGTGAAAGGTGGAGGTACTGGTGGATGTGTACTGACACTATAAGGGATCTCTACCTGCAGTGACAGTCTGAGCTTCTCAAGTTCTTCCTCCAGAGATTTCTTCTCCTGTTCACAGGCCATTTTCAGATCTGCCAGAGCAAGTATCATTACTGCTGGATATAACATAGATTGTATATACTACATAATTACTACTGAATATATAAAATATAATATATATAGTACTATACATATATTAGTATCACTTTTATTGGAGCCTAAAGGCTAGCATTCATTATTAGTTATGTTAGTATTATTGCATTTCCATAGTACTTACTCTTGATGGACCTGTTATGCTCCTCCTCCTCCTGCTGTTTCTGCAGGAGCTCTGTCTCCTCATGCTGCTTGTGTTTCAGCATCTCCTGAAGAACCTGCAGCTCCTTCTGCTTCTGCAACCTCAACTCCTTCAGCTGCTCCAACAAACTGTTCTCCAACTCCTCATTCCTCATTCTCACACCGCAAACACTCCAATCGGGCCACAGGCCCCACTAGTGACACAGAAAAACACACACACACACACACACACAAAGAGAGAGATAAACATGTATAAATGTATAAGAATTTGTGGATAAAATTATTATGAGATTATTTATAATCAAACGACTACACTACACAACCACATCTTCCTTTTATTTACATATTATACAGATATTTAGAGATATTTACATTTTATTTACCCGTGTGCGTCTCTCTTCTCCAAGGTAGCGGAGAGATATGAAAGGATAAAAGGGGAAAAGAATAAAATGCACGTCGGTTTTAAATTCGCAGGCTACCTGCGCTGAAGGCGTGGAAAACGAGCACGTGACGGAAAGGCTTCCGTACCCGATGGGTCCAAATCACATGCCCAGCAAAGTAGCCTTAAACCTGGACACACAATGGAGAGCATTTGACCCTTTAAAATCATACTACAACCAGACTTCCAGGCCCAAGAGGTCACACAGCCATGCCCAGCAAAGTAGCTCTGGGCCTGGGCACACTTCACGCAGTTTGACCGTTTAAATAAAACTAGAAACAGACTTCCTGGCCCAAGAGGTAACAGTCATACCCAGAAAAGTACGTTTAAACCTGGAAACAAATCAGATCCTTTCTGTCATTCAAAGGAATGGGCCTGCAACTCACAACCACATCCCCAGTGAAGCGCACCGTCACCCAGCCACACTACCCCACCTTGCCCGTCCTGGAACAACCACACCTCCAGGGCACCACATGCCAATCTCTCATGCCCAGCAAACTGCAACCTCACGCAGCCAGGCCACACACTGTCTCCCCTTGTACAGTCCAAGGACGAACTCCTCCACAAACCTGGTGTTCACGCGCACACACGCAATTACAACGAATTGGTGGAGAACTTTGAAACAAACGTGCTGACTTTGAAAACTCACATCTAGGCTGGGCCAGGTCCAAATGGCCTGCAGCTCGGTGCACATTAACTGCTTGACTGTCCGTCACGAACGCCACCTGCCAAGCGTTCGTTCCGTCCCTGGCGGATTTTAAAAAATCGTAGCGTGAGAACGATGGGTCCGATCCGCGTGCCGCTTAAAGGCGATTACAGGGGAGATGCAACCCTTTCCAAAGAACCATGAAAAGACTTTCTACTCCCAAGGAAACGAGATATTAAGCCGCAATGACATCCGACGCGCGCATTTTCTCCGCTGCGCAGCACATTTAAAAAAATCACAGCGTGAAAACCGTGGGTTCGATCCGCGTGCCGCTCGAAGGCGATTACAGGGGAGATGCAGCCATTTCCAAAGAGCCATGAACAGACTTTCTACACCCAATGAGACAAGAGATATCAAGCCGCAAATACGTCCGGCGCGCGTCTATTCTCCGCCGCGCACCACATTTAAAAAAATCATAGCGTGAAAACCGTGGGTTCGATCCGCGTGCCGCTCGAAGGCGATTACAGTGGAGATGCAGCCCTTTCCAAAGAGCCATGAAAAGACTTTCTACTCCCAAGGAGACAAGAGATATTAAGCCGAAATGACGTCCGACGCGCGCATTTCCTCCGCCGCGCACCACATTTAAAAAAATCATAGCGTGAAAACCGTGGGTTCGATCCGCGTGCCGCTCGAAGGCGATTACAGGGGAGATGCAGCCCTTTCCAAAGAGCCATGAACAGACTTTCTACACCCAATGAGACAAGAGATATTAAGCCGCAAATACGTCCGGCGCGCGTCTTTTCTCCGCCGCGCAACACATTTAAAAAAAATCGTAGCGTGAAAAACGTGGGTTCGATCCGCGTGCCGCTCGAAGGCGATTACAGGGGAGATGCATCCCTTTCAAAAGAGCCATGAACAGACTTTCTACTCCCAAGGAGACCAGAAATATTAACATATAAAGCGTTACGCTCCAGTCGGATGAACGAGAAACGCTTGTACAATTGCAACGAATTGGAGGAGAAAATTTAAACAAACGCGCTGACTTTGAACGCTCACATCTAGGCCGGGCCAACTCCAAATGGCGTGCAACTCGGTGCGCATCACCTCCATGACTGTCCCTAACGAACGCCACCTGCCACGCTTTCGGCCCGTCCCTGGCGGCATTAAAAAATCGTAGCGTGATAACGATGATTCCGATGCGCGTGCCGCTCGAAGGCGATTACAGGGGAGATACAGCCCTTTCCAAAGAGCCATGAACAGACTTTCTACTCCCAAGGAGACCAGAGATATTAACAGATAAAGCGTTACGCTCCAGTCGGATGAGCGAGAAACGCTTGTACAATTGCAACGAATTGGAGGAGAAAGTTTAAACAAACGCGCTGACTTTGAACGCTCACATCTAGGCCGGGCCAACTCCAAATGGCGTGCAACTCGGTGCGCATCACCTCCATGACTGTCCCTAACGAACGCCACCTGCCACGCTTTCGGCCCGTCCCTGGCGGCATTAAAAAATCGTAGCGTGATAACGATGGTTCCGATGCGCGTGCCGCTCGAAGGCGATTACAGGGGAGATACAGCCCTTTCCAAAGAGCCATGAACAGACTTTCTACTCCCAAGGAGACCAGAGATATTAACAGATAAAGCGTTACGCTCCAGTCGGATGAGCGAGAAACGCTTGTACAATTGCAACGAATTGGAGGAGAAAGTTTAAACAAACGCGCTGACTTTGAAGGCTCACATCTAGGCCGGGCCAGGTCCAAATGGCCTGCAACTCGGTCCGCATCACGTCCATGACTTTTCCTAACGAACGCCACCTGCCAAGCTTTCGGCCCGTCCCTGTCGGCATTAAAAAATCGTAGCGTGATAACGATGGTTCCGATCCGCGTGCCGCGCGAAGGCGATTACAGGGGAGATGCAGCCCTTTCCAAAGAGGCATGAACACACTTCCTACTCCCAAGGAGCCCAAAGATATTAAGCTGCAAATACGTCCTACGCGCGTCTTTTCTACGCCGCGCACCACATTTAAAAAATCGTATCGGAAGAACGGTGGGTCCAATCCGCGTGCCGCTTAAAGGCGATTACAAGGGAGATGCAAACCTTTCCAAAGAGCCATGAAAAGACTTTCTACTCCCAAGGAGACAATAGATATTAAGCCGAAATGACGTCCGACGCGCGCATTTTCTCCGACGCGCACCACATTAAAAAAATCATAGCGTGAAAACCGTGGGTTCGATCCGCGTGCCGCTCGAAGGCGATTACAGCGGAGATGCAGCCCTTTCCAAAGAGCCATGAAAAGACTTTCTACTCCCAAGGAGACAAGAGATATTAAGCCGAAATGACGTCCGACGCGCGCATTTCCTCCGCCGCGCACCACATTTAAAAAAATCATAGCGTGAAAACCGTGGGTTCGATCCGCGTGCCGCTCGAAGGCGATTACAGGGGACATGCAGCCCTTTCCAAAGAGCCATGAACAGACTTTCTACACCCAATGAGACAAGAGATATTAAGCCGCAAATACGTCCGGCGCGCGTCTTTTCTCCGCCGCGCAACACATTTAAAAAAAATCGTAGCGTGAAAAACGTGGGTTCGATCCGCGTGCCGCTCGAAGGCGATTACAGGGGAGATGCATCCCTTTCAAAAGAGCCATGAACAGACTTTCTACTCCCAAGGAGACCAGAAATATTAACATATAAAGCGTTACGCTCCAGTCGGATGAACGAGAAACGCTTGTACAACTGCAACGAATTGGAGGAGAAAGTTTAAACAAACGCGCTGACTTTGAACGCTCACATCTAGGCCGGGCCAACTCCAAATGGCGTGCAACTCGGTGCGCATCACCTCCATGACTGTCCCTAACGAACGCCACCTGCCACGCTTTCGGCCCGTCCCTGGCGGCATTAAAAAATCGTAGCGTGATAACGATGGTTCCGATGCGCGTGCCGCTCGAAGGCGATTACAGGGGAGATACAGCCCTTTCCAAAGAGCCATGAACAGACTTTCTACTCCCAAGGAGACCAGAGATATTAGGCGCATTTTCTCCGACGCGCACCACGTTTAAAAAATCGTATCGGAAGAACGGTGGGTCCAATCCGCGTGCCGCTTAAAGGCGATTACAAGGGAGATGCAAACCTTTCCAAAGAGCCATGAAAAGACTTTCTACTCCCAAGGAGACAATAGATATTAAGCCGAAATGACGTCCGACGCGCGCATTTTCTCCGACGCGCACCACATTTAAAAAAATCATAGCGTGAAAACCGTGGGTTCGATCCGCGTGCCGCTCGAAGGCGATTACAGCGGAGATGCAGCCCTTTCCAAAGAGCCATGAAAAGACTTTCTACTCCCAAGGAGACAAGAGATATTAAGCCGAAATGACGTCCGACGCGCGCATTTCCTCCGCCGCGCACCACATTTAAAAAAATCATAGCGTGAAAACCGTGGGTTCGATCCGCGTGCCGCTCGAAGGCGATTACAGGGGAGATGCAGCCCTTTCCAAAGAGCTATGAACAGACTTTCTACTCCCAAGGAGCCCAAAGATATTAAGCCGCAAATAAGTCCTACGCGCGTCTTTTCTACGCCGCGCACCACATTTAAAAAATCGTAGCGTAAGAACGGTGGGTCCGATCCGCGTGCCGCTTAAAGGCGATTACAGGGGAGATGTAACCCTTTCCAAAGAACCATGAAAAGACTTTCTACTCCCAAGGAGACAAGAGATATTAAGCCGCAATGACGTCCGACGCGCGCATTTTCTCCGACGCGCAACACATTTAAAAAAATCATAGCGTGAAAACCGTGGGTTCGATCCGCGTGCCGCTCGAAGGCGATTACAGGGGAGATGCAGCCCTTTCCAAAGAGCCATGAACAGACTTTCTACTCCCAAGGAGACCAGAGATATTAACAGATAAAGCGTTACGCTCCAGTCGGATGAGCGAGAAACGCTTGTACAATTGCAACGAATTGGAGGAGAAAGTTTAAACAAACGCGCTGACTTTGAACGCTCACATCTAGGCCGGGCCAGATCCAAATGGCCTGCAACTCGGTGCGCATCACCTCCATGACTGTCCCTAACGAACGCCACCTGCCACGCTTTCGGCCCGTCCCTGGCGGCATTAAAAAATCGTAGCGTGATAACGATGGTTCCGATGCGCGTGCCGCACGAAGGCGATTACAGGGGAGATGCAGCCCTTTCCAAAGAGCAATGAACAGACTTTCTACTCACAAGGAGACAAGAGATATTAAGCCGCAATGATATCCGACGCGCGCATTTTCTCCGCCGCACACCACATTTAAAAAATCGTAGCGTGAGAACGGTGGGTCCGATCCGCATGCCGCTTAAAGGCGATTACAGGGGAGATGCAACCCTTTCCAAAGAGCCATGAAAAGACTTTCTATTCCCAAGGAGACAAGAGATATTAAGCGGCAATGACGTCCGACGCGCGCATTTTCTCCGCCGCGCACCACATTTAAAAAAATCATAGCGTGAAAACCGTGGGTTCGATCCGCGTGCCGCTTGAAGGCGATTACAGGGGAGATGCAGCATTTCCAAAGAGCCATGAACAGACTTCCTACTCCCAAGGAGAAAAGAGATATTAAGCAGCAATGATGTCCGACACGCGCATTTTCTCCGCCGCGCACCACATTTAAAAAATCTTAGCGTGAGAACGGTGGGTCCGATCCGCGTGCCGCTTAAAGGCGATTACAGGGGAGATGCACCCCTTTCCAAAGAGCCATGAAAAGACTTTCTACTCCCAAGGAGACAAGAGATATTAAGCCGAAATGACGTCCGAGGCGCGCAATTTCTCCGCCGCGCAACACATTTAAAAAAATCATAGCGTGACAACCGTGGGTTCGATCCGCGTGCCGCTCGAAGGCGATTACAGCGGAGATGCAGCCCTTTCCAAAGAGCCATGAAAAGACTTTCTACTCCCAAGGAGACAAGAGATATTAAGCCGAAATGACGTCCGACGCGCGCATTTCCTCCGCCGCGCACCACATTTAAAAAAATCATAGCGTGAAAACCGTGGGTTCGATCCGCGTGCCGCTCGAAGGCGATTACAGGGGAGATGCAGCCCTTTCCAAAGAGCTATGAACAGACTTTCTACTCCCAAGGAGCCCAAAGATATTAAGCCGCAAATAAGTCCTACGCGCGTCTTTTCTACGCCGCGCACCACATTTAAAAAATCGTAGCGTAAGAACGGTGGGTCCGATCCGCGTGCCGCTTAAAGGCGATTACAGGGGAGATGTAACCCTTTCCAAAGAACCATGAAAAGACTTTCTACTCCCAAGGAGACAAGAGATATTAAGCCGCAATGACGTCCGACGCGCGCATTTTCTCCGACGCGCAACACATTTAAAAAAATCATAGCGTGAAAACCGTGGGTTCGATCCGCGTGCCGCTCGAAGGCGATTACAGGGGAGATGCAGCCCTTTCCAAAGAGCCATGAACAGACTTTCTACTCCCAAGGAGACCAGAGATATTAACAGATAAAGCGTTACGCTCCAGTCGGATGAGCGAGAAACGCTTGTACAATTGCAACGAATTGGAGGAGAAAGTTTAAACAAACGCGCTGACTTTGAACGCTCACATCTAGGCCGGGCCAGATCCAAATGGCCTGCAACTCGGTGCGCATCACCTCCATGACTGTCCCTAACGAACGCCACCTGCCACGCTTTCGGCGCGTCCCTGGCGGCATTAAAAAATCGTAGCGTGATAACGATGGTTCCGATGCGCGTGCCGCACGAAGGCGATTACAGGGGAGATGCAGCCCTTTCCAAAGAGCAATGAACAGACTTTCTACTCACAAGGAGACAAGAGATATTAAGCCGCAATGATATCCGACGCGCGCATTTTCTCCGCCGCACACCACATTTAAAAAATCGTAGCGTGAGAACGGTGGGTCCGATCCGCATGCCGCTTAAAGGCGATTACAGGGGAGATGCAACCCTTTCCAAAGAGCCATGAAAAGACTTTCTATTCCCAAGGAGACAAGAGATATTAAGCGGCAATGACGTCCGACGCGCGCATTTTCTCCGCCGCGCACCACATTTAAAAAAATCATAGCGTGAAAACCGTGGGTTCGATCCGCGTGCCGCTTGAAGGCGATTACAGGGGAGATGCAGCATTTCCAAAGAGCCATGAACAGACTTCCTACTCCCAAGGAGAAAAGAGATATTAAGCAGCAATGATGTCCGACACGCGCATTTTCTCCGCCGCGCACCACATTTAAAAAATCTTAGCGTGAGAACGGTGGGTCCGATCCGCGTGCCGCTTAAAGGCGATTACAGGGGAGATGCACCCCTTTCCAAAGAGCCATGAAAAGACTTTCTACTCCCAAGGAGACAAGAGATATTAAGCCGAAATGACGTCCGAGGCGCGCAATTTCTCCGCCGCGCAACACATTTAAAAAAATCATAGCGTGAAAACCGTGGGTTCGATCTGCGTGCCGCTCGAAGGCGATTACAGGGGAGATGCAGCCCTTTCCAAAGATCCATGAACAGACTTCCTACTCCCAAGGAGACAAGAGATATTAACATATAAAGCGTTACGCTACAGTCGGATGAGCGAGAAACGCTTGAGCAGTTGAAACGAATTGGAGGAGAAAGTTTAAACAAACGCGCTGACTTTGAACGCTCACATCTAGGTCTGGCCAAGTCCAAATGGCGTGCAACTCGGTGCGCATCACCTCCATGACTGTCCCTAACGAACGCCACCTGCCACGCTTTCGGCCCGTCCCTGGCGGCTTTAAAAAATCGTAGCGTGATAACCGTGGGTCCAATCCGCTTGAAGCTCGAAGGCGATTAGAGGGGAGATGCAGCCCTTTCCAAAGAGCCATGAACAGACTTCCTACTCCCAAGGAGACAAGAGATATTAAGCCACAAATACGTCCGGACCGCGTCTTTTCTCCGCAGCTCACCACATTTAAAAAAATCGTAGCGTGAAAACCGTGGGTTCGATATAGTATACATACAGAGTATATAGTTTGACCAAAAGATCGTGCTGATCTTTGATCTCCTGGTTCTTCATCTCCAGCGCTACTTTCAGACTCATAATGTCCTCCTCTATGGGCTGGTACAAAACACACACGAATCATCACTACAGCCAGTACAATGGAAAGGTGGGAATGTGTACTGAATGTGTACTGACGTTATAAGTGAAAGGTGGAGCTACTGGTGGATGTGTACTGACACTATAAGGGATCTCTACCTGCAGTGACAGTCTGAGCTTCTCAAGTTCTTCCTCCAGAGATTTCTTCTCCTGTTCACAGGCCATTTTCATATCTGCCAGAGCAAGTATCATTACTGCTGGATATAACACAGATTGTATATACTACATAATTACTACTGAATATATAAAATATAATATATATAGTACTATACATATATTAGTGTCACTTTTATTGGAGCCTAAAGGCTAACATTCATTATTAGTTATGTTAGTATTATTGCATTTCCATAGTACTTACTCTTGATGGACCTGTTATGCTCCTCCTCCTCCTGCTGTTTCTGCAGGAGCTCTGTCTCCTCCTGCTGCTTGTGTTTCAGCATCTCCTGAAGAACCTGCAGCTCCTTCTGCAACCTCAACTCCTTCAGCTGCTCCAACAAACTGTTCTCCAACTCCTCCTTCTCACACCGCAAACACTCCAATCGGGCCACAGGCCCCACTAGTGACACAAAACCACACACACACACACACACACACACACAGAAAGAGAGAGATAAACATGTATAAATGTATAAGAATTTGAGGATAAAATTACTATGAGATTATTTATAATCAAACGACTACACTATACAACCACATCTTCCTTTTATTTACATATTATACAGACATTTAGAGATATTTACATTTTATTTACCCGCGTGCGTCTCTCTTCTCCAAGGTAGCAGAGAGATATGAAAGGATAAAAGGGGAAAAGAATAAAATGCACGTCGGTTTTAAATTCGCAGGCTACCTGCGCTGAAGGCGTGGAAAACCAGCACGTGACGGAAAGGCTTCCGTACCCGATGGGTCCAAATCACATGCCCAGCAAAGTAGCCTTAAACCTGGACACACAATGGAGACCATTTGACCCTTTAAAATCATACTACAACCAGACTTCCAGGCCCAAGAGGTCACATAGTCATTCCCAGCAAAGTAGCTCTGGGCCTGGGCACACTTCACGCAGTTTGACCCTTTAAATAATACTACAACCAGACACATACAGGTGCGCACATATACACAGATACACATTCTGTTTAATTTCTTCACATCTGCAGACTAGAGTAAGCTGAGGGTATAGTGTTAAACCAGGTACTACATAAACAGTATATAGTATATATACAGAGGATATAGTGTTAAACCAGGTACTACATACAGAGTATATAGTATACATACAGAGTATATAGTTTGACCAAAAGATCGTGCTGATCTTTGATCTCCTGGTTCTTCATCTCCAGCGCCACTTTCAGACTCAATGTCCTCCTCTATGGGCTGGTATAACACACACAAAAATCATCACTACAGCCAGTACAATGGAAAGGTGGGAATGTGTACTGAATGTGTACTGACGTTATAAGTGAAAGGTGGAGCTACTGGTGGATGTGTACTGACACTATAAGGGATCTCTACCTGCAGTGACAGTCTGAGCTTCTCAAGTTCTTCCTCCAGAGATTTCTTCTCCTGTTCACAGGCCATTTTCATATCTGCCAGAGCAAGTATCATTACTGCTGGATAGAACACAGATTGTATATACTACATAATTACTACTGAATATACAAAATATAATATATATAGTACTATACATATATTAGTATCACTTTTATTGGAGCCTAAAGGCTAACATTCATTATTAGTTATGTTAGTATTATTGCATTTCCATAGTACTTACTCTTGATGGACCTGTTATGCTCCTCCTCCTCCTGCTGTTTCTGCAGGAGCTCAGTCTCCTCCTGCTGCTTGTGTTTCAGCATCTCCTGAAGAACCTGCAGCTCCTTCTGCTTCTGCAACCTCAACTCCTTCAGCTGCTCCAACAAATTGTTCTCCAACTCCTCCTTCTCACACCGCAAACACTCCAATCGGGCCACAGGCCCCACTAGTGACACAGAACCCCACACACACACACAGAGAGATAAACATGTATAAATGTATAAGAATTTGTGGATAAAATTATTATGAGATTATTTATAATCAAACGACTACACTACACAACCACTTCTTCCTTTTATTTACATATTATACAGATATTTACAGATATTTACCCGTGTGCGTCTCTCTTCTCCAAGGTAGCGGAGAGATATGAAAGGATAAAAGGGGAAAAGAATAAAATGCACGTCGGTTTTAAATTCGCAGGCTACCTGCGCTGAAGGCGTGGAAAACGAGCACGTAACGGACAGGTTTCCGTACCCGATGGGTCCAAATCACATGCCCAGCAAAGTAGCCTTAAACCTGGACACACAATGGAGACCATTTGACCCTTTAAAATCATACTACAACCAGACTTCCAGGCCCAAGAGGTCACACAGTCATGCCCAGCAAAGTAGCTCTGGGCCTGGGCACACTTCACGCAGTTTGACCCTTTAACCAAAACTAGAAACAGACCTGCAAGCCCAGGAGCTCACAGAATCATACCCAGTAAAGTAGCTAGCTAGCTTTCAGCTCAGTAACCGTAGCTAGCTAGCTAGCTATCAGCTCAGTAAACCATACAATCAAATGTCCACCAAGCATTTAAACCGCAAGCATTTAAACCACTAGATACCGCTAGTTACCGGCTGCACGGTTAACAGTGCAAAGCCATTACCAAGCTACCTAGCTAGCTAGCTAGCTACCGGAAGCACTTTTAACAGTGCAAAGTCAGTAGCTAGCTAGTAGTAGCTACTGTAGCTAGCTAGCTACCGGAAGCACTTTTAACAGTGCAAAGTCAGTAGCTAGCTAGTAGTAGCTACTGTAGCTAGCTAGCTACCGGAAGCACTTTTAACAGTGCAAAGTCAGTAGCTAGCTAGTAGTAGCTACTGTAGCTAGCTAGCTAGCTACTGACTTTGCACTGTTAACCTTGCAGCCGGTAGCTCGCTAGCTAGCTAGCAGCTCAGTAACCGTACAAATTCGCCTGCTGCTGAAAACTGTCAAGTTGTATTTATAGCTTTCGTTTTAGTTCTCTCAGCTTACTTATTTGGTTTTTTTGTGTGTGTGTTTTTTTCAGGGAAGTTTAATAATTTCTTAGAAATCTTGGAACATTTTGCCAGTTGGCATCTAGGAAAGCCTTTCTGCCCACAGACAATAAACACAAGCCAGAATTCCTCAAACAGGAATGAATCTACTAATGTAGTAACATTTCAGGCACATGAGTGGAGGAACTAGCAAATTCTAAATGATGAAATCGAAGCTGATAAAAATCCATGAAAATATAAACTGGTCATGAAAAAATGCTTGTGAATTGAAAATGTAAGTGATAGGATTAAAACAGTCTTGATTTGATATATTTTTAAAAATCAAATATCAAGTTTGATCATTCATGACCAAGGGAGTTTCTATGAGGGTGTAAACAACAAATGCATGTGAACTAAATACTACAGTGGTATATAATTAAATAATTGGAATAACTTTGTGTCACGTCATTTAACGTTTAACTCAAGCCGTTTGTGTTACCGGACTCTTTTATCACTTAACATTAGTAACTGTTTTAGTTGCCTTGTTTATCCAATAACATTCATTAATTAATCAATCCATGGTTTAACCCAAGCAATTTTCGTTACTTCCGCCTCTCGACGCAAAAATGTCAATCAGAACGTTGCGCCCGCAAACTTCAAATAAACGATAAATAAGGCAAGTAATAAAAATGGATAAAGTTGAAAGATAAGTTGATTAAACTTGAGTCAAATAAAACTACTTATCAGTCAAAACGTCAATTCATATGCATTTTATTGACTCAAAATTTAATTTACGTGCATTTTAATCAGCCATATTTTTGGTGTATAGACCTGAGTTTTGTCGTTGAAGAGAATAAAAGAATCCGTCGTGTAAACTTACGCCATCTGCAGGCTGAGATGGTGTTGGGTTGACCCGGATGTGACGTTTGCCAAGCTGATGACATATCACGATATTAATTGTGAGATTTCCTTACCATCTTTGCTCTTCGCAGAAGGGCACAGTGCGGTTTACAGGGCACAGTTTGACCCTTTAAATAATACTACAACCAGACTTCCAGGCACAAGAGGTCACACAGTCATGCCCAGCAAGGTTGCTTTAAACGTGGGCACACTTCAGACCGTTTCACTCTTTAAATCGTTCAAAGCACCAGATTTCAAGGCCCAAGAGGTCACAGAATCATGCCCAGCAAAGTAGCTCTGGGCCTGGGCACACTTCATGCAGTTTGACCCTTTAAATAATACTACAACCAGACTTCCAGGCACAAGAGGTCACACAGTCATGCCCAGCAAAGTAGCTCTGGGCCTGGGCACACTTCATGCAGTTTGACCCTTTAAATAATACTACAACCAGACTTCCAGGCACAAGAGGTCACACAGTCATGCACAGCAAAGTAGTGCTGGGCCAGGGCACACTTCATGTACTTTGTGCCTTTAAATAATACTACAACCAGACTTCCAAGCCGAAGAGGTCACAGAGTCATGCCCAGCAAAGTCGCTATGGGCCTGGGCAGACCATGCAATTTGACCCTTTAACCAAAACTAGAAACAGAACTCAAAGCCCAGGAGGTCACAGAATCATGCCCATCAAAGTAGCTCTGGGCCTGTGTACACTTCAGGCCATTTCACCTTTTATATAATGGAAACACCAGACCTCCAGGCCCAAGAGGTCACACAGTCATGCCCAGAAAAGTAACTCTGGGCCTATACACACTTCACGCAGTTTGACCGTTTAAATAATACTAGAAACAGACTTCCTGGCCCAAGAGGTCACACAGTCATGCCCAGCAAAGTAGCCTTAAACCTGGACACACAATGGAGACCATTTGACCCTTTAAAATCATACTACAACCAGACTTCCAGGCCCAAGAGGTCACACAGTCATGCCCAGCAAAGTAGCTCTGGGCCTGGGCACACTTCACGCAGTTTGACCGTTTAAATAAAACTAGAAACAGACTTCCTGGCCCAAGAGGTCACACAGTCATGCCCAGCAAAGTAGCCTTAAACCTGGACACACAATGGAGACCATTTGACCCTTTAAAATCATACTACAACCAGACTTCCAGGCCCAAGAGGTCACACAGTCATGCCCAGCAAAGTAGCTCTGGGCCTGGGCACACTTCACGCAGTTTGACCGTTTAAATAAAACTAGAAACAGACTTCCTGGCCCAAGAGGTCACACAGTCATGCCCATCAAAGTAGCTCTGGGCCTGGGCACACTTCACGCAGTTTGACCCTTTAAATAATACTACAACCAGACACATACAGGTGCGCACATATACACAGATACACATTCTGTTTAATTTCTTCACATCTGCAGACTAGAGTAAGCTGAGGGTATAATGTTAAACCAGGTACTATGTAAACAGTATATAGTTTTACCAAAAGATCGTGCTGATCTTTGATCTCCTGGTTCTTTATCTCCAGCCACTTTCAGACTCATGTCCTCCTCTATGGGCTGGTATAACACACACACACACACACACACACACACACACACACACACACACACACACAGAGACAAACAGAAAGACACACAGACATATGAAATTAGCAAGCCATATAGTGTAGAAATAGATTGATGTTATTCAGGGACCTCATTTATAAAACTTTGTGGATTCCAAAGTGAAAGTGTGTGTATTCTGCACAAATAACAGGAAATGGCATATACCCCCCAAAAACTTAGATTTCTAAAGCCTCGAGTATGAATTATTGGGAGATAGAGGCGACAATGCAGCGCTAAAGACAAAAAAGGAATTTTAACCACAGGTATGAGTGGCAGCACCAGCAACCGCAGGTGTGAGTGGCATTATATTTACATTTACCCTCCACATCCTTTGTGTCTGTGTATTCGTCCTCGATGCGTCCAGCACACCATCTCCAGAAACGCCTCATTTTTCCTCTGTCTTCTTCAGTGTCTTTCCACAGACTGATCTGTAAAGGTGTTCATGGGATTCCCCTCACGTGTGACATCGGGCCACAGGACATATGGGGTTCTAAAGTTCCAAGAGCGTAGATGAGTTGTTTTTCTTTGAATTTCCTAATTTCATTGCTGCCACAGCAACAACTGGCAATGCAAACAGACGTGTCATTAATGCAGTGACTCTACCTCAACCTGGATTGATCAACCATGTACGGCTCACCGGAGACTGTGATACGTATAACATCCCAAAGTGTACTTAATTCTGAGCAAAATCTAACTAGCCTCATTACTGCTGAACTATGAGGGGCCATTTAGGGAGAAATCAGGGAAACACTACTTGTACATACATATGAAACATTTTCACATAAATAGCCTACTACTTACATTTGTGTATAATAATTTAAACTCGCATATACACGCACTTGCCCACTCAATCTCTGGTGCGTAAACAAAGAGTTGCACTATGCTTATGTTGGTATGGGGGTGTCTGTGTGTATATAACAATTTTCAGTGCGCCCGGAAGTCATTTCATTGTCATTTCAAGGCAGATATTTAACATGTGTACAGTGCGTATAATAGACAGAGGAAGACTGTTGAACTATTAATATTAGGACGGTTATTGACATCTGTGTAATGAGTAGTGCTTCTCTTAATGACAACTGTAACTGTTTTCCCATATAGAATTGTGTGCCTTATATTGTTTGGAGGAACTTTTTCTTCTCATTTAGAAATATGTGGACTAAGTGCTCAGATTGTCTTATTACTTATTATGCTCAGTCTCACCATTTTTGGCAGATTTCACCACGTTATTACGAACGTGGATACGTTATCTTATAATTATAAGCAGTGTGAGATGTGAAGCTAAGCGAAGCACATGTGCAGAATTTCTAACAATAGCCTGTTTTGTATAGCCTGGCTAACTGACCAATCAGTGAAATTAAATGTGGTTGCTGAGCCTATTGCAGCTGGGTCAATTTAATTTGATTTCATTGTGTTTAATTTTAAACTCAGCTGCGTGCCATGAGACACAAGTTAATCTGAGCATTTTTTGTTCTAACGCCGACTTAACCTAGCCATGTTTTACAGATATCTTGAAATAATTGAGGTTCATCGCTAGAGGGTGCTGTTCATCTTTTTTTTTCTTTTCTTCTATTATTGATCAGGAAAAAACGATAAAATAGAGAATTTGTGGATAAAATTATTATGAGATTATTTATAATCAAACGACTACACTACACAACCACTTCTTCCTTTTATTTACATATTATACAGATATTTACAGATATTTATATTTTATTTACCCGCGTGCGTCTCTCTTCTCCAAGGTAGCGGAGAGATATGAAAGGATAAAAGGGGAAAAGAATAAAATGCACGTCGGTTTTAAATTCGCAGGCTACCTGCGCTGAAGGCGTGGAAAACGAGCACGTGACCGAAAGGCTTCCGTACCCGATGGGTCCAAATCACATGCCCATCAAAGTAGCCTTAAACCTGGACACACAATGGAGACCATTTGACCCTTTAAAATTATACTACAACCAGACTTCCAGGCCCAAGAGGTCACACAGTCATGCCCAGCAAAGTAGCTCTGGGCCTGGGCACACTTCACACAGTTTGACCGTTTAAATAAAACTAGAAACAGACTTCCTGGCCCAAGAGGTCACACAGTCATGCCCAGCAAAGTAGCTCTGGGCCTGGGCACACTTCAATCACTTTGTGCCTTTAAATCATACTACTACTACCACCAGACTTCCAGGGCCAAGAGGTCACACAGTCATGCACAGCAAAGTAGCTCTGGGCCTGGGCACACATCATGCAGTTTGACCCTTTAAATAATACTACAACCAGACACATACAGGTGCGCACATATACACAGATACACATTCTGTTTAATTTCTTCACATCTGCAGACTAGAGTAAGCTGAGGGTATAGTGTTAAACCAGGTACTACATAAACAGTATATAGTATATATACAGAGGATATAGTGTTAAACCAGGTACTACATACAGAGTATATAGTATACATACAGAGTATATAGTTTGACCAAAAGATCGTGCTGATCTTTGATCTCCTGGTTCTTCATCTCCAGCGCCACTTTCAGACTCATAATGTCCTCCTCTATGGGCTGGTATAACCCACACACACGAATCATCACTACAGCCAGTACAATGGAAAGGTGGGAATGTGTACTGAATGTGTACTGACGTTATAAGTGAAAGGTGGAGGTACTGGTGGATGTGTACTGACACTATAAGGGATCTCTACCTGCAGTGACAGTCTGAGCTTCTCAAGTTCTTCCTCCAGAGATTTCTTCTCCTGTTCACAGGCCATTTTCATATCTGCCAGAGCAAGTATCATTACTGCTGGATATAACATAGATTGTATATACTACATAATTACTACTGAATATATAAAATATAATATATATAGTACTATACATATATTAGTATCACTTTTATTGGAGCCTAAAGGCTAGCATTCATTATTAGTTATGTTAGTATTATTGCATTTCCATAGTACTTACTCTTGATGGACCTGTTATGCTCCTCCTCCTCCTGCTGTTTCTGCAGGAGCTCTGTCTCCTCCTGCTGCTTGTGTTTCAGCATCTCCTGAAGAACCTGCAGCTCCTTCTGCTTCTGCAACCTCAACTCCTTCAGCTGCTCCAACAAACTGTTCTCCAACTCCTCCTTCTCACACCGCAAACACTCCAATCGGGCCACAGGCCCCACTAGTGACACAGAACCACACACACACACACAGACACAGACACACACACACACACACACACACACATACACACACACACAGAGAGAGATAAACATGTATAAATGTATAAGAATTTGTGGATAAAATTATTATGAGATTATTTATAATCAAACGACTACACTACACAACCACATCTTCCTTTTATTTACATATTATACAGATATTTAGAGATATTTACATTTTATTTACCCGCGTGCGTCTCTCTTCTCCAAGGTAGCGTAGAGATATGAAAGGATAAAAGGGGAAAAGAATAAAATGCACGTCGGTTTTAAATTCGCAGGCTACCTGCGCTGAAGGCGTGGAAAACGAGCACGTGACGGAAAGGCTTCCGTACCCGATGGGTCCAAATCACATGCCCAGCAAAGTAGACTTAAACCTGGATACACAATGGAGACCATTTGACCCTTTAAAATCATACTACAAGCAGACTTCCAGGCCCAAGAGGTCACACAGCCATGCCCAGCAAAGTAGCTCTGGGCCTGGGCACACTTTACGCAGTTTGACCGTTTAAATAAAACTAGAAACAGACTTCCTGGCCCAAGAGGTCACACAGTCATGCCCAGCAAGGTTGCTTTAAACGTGGGCACACTTCAGACCGTTTCACTCTTTAAATCATTCAAAGCACCACATTTCAAGGCCCAAGAGGTCACAGAATCATGCCCATCAAAGTAGCTCTGGGCCTGGGCACACTTCACGCAGTTTGACCCTTTAAATAATACTACAACCAGACACATACAGGTGCGCACATATACACAGATACACATTCTGTTTAATTTCTTCACATCTGCAGACTAGAGTAAGCTGAGGGTATAGTGTTAAACCAGGTACTACATAAACAGTATATAGTATATATACAGAGGATATAGTGTTAAACCAGGTACTACATACAGAGTATATAGTATACATACAGAGTATATAGTTTGACCAAAAGATCGTGCTGATCTTTGATCTCCTGGTTCTTCATCTCCAGCGCCACTTTCAGACTCATAATGTCCTCCTCTATGGGCTGGTATAACCCACGCACACGAATCATCACTACAGCCAGTACAATGGAAAGGTGGGAATGTGTACTGAATGTGTACTGACGTTATAAGTGAAAGGTGGAGGTACTGGTGGATGTGTACTGACACTATAAGGGATCTCTACCTGCAGTGACAGTCTGAGCTTCTCAAGTTCTTCCTCCAGAGATTTCTTCTCCTGTTCACAGGCCATTTTCATATCTGCCAGAACAAGTATCATTACTGCTGGATATAACACAGATTGTATATACTACATAATTACTACTGAATATATAAAATATAATATAAATAGAGTACTATACATATATTAGTATCACTTTTATTGGAGCCTAAAGGCTAACATTCATTATTATGTTAGTATTATTGCATTTCCATAGTACTTACTCTTGATGGACCTGTTATGCTCCTCCTCCTCCTGCTGTTTCTGCAGGAGCTCTGTCTCCTCCTGCTGCTTGTGTTTCAGCATCTCCTGAAGAACCTGCAGCTCCTTCTGCTTCTGCAACCTCAACTCCTTCAGCTGCTCCAACAAATTGTTCTCCAACTCCTCCTTCTCACACCGCAAACAATCCAATCGGGCCACAGGCCCCACTAGTGACACAGAACCACACACACACACACACACACACACACACACACACACAGAGAGAGATAAACATGTATAAATGTATAAGAATTTGTGGATAAAATTATTATGAGATTATTTATAATCAAACGACTACACTACACAACCACTTCTTCCTTTTATTTACATATTATACAGATATTTACATTTTATTTACCCGCGTGCGTCTCTCTTCTCCAAGGTAGCGGAGAGATATGAAGGGATAAAAGGGGAAAAGAATAAAATGCACGTCGGTTTTAAATTCGCAGGCTACCTGCGCTGAAGGCGTGGAAAACGAGCACGTGACGGAAAGGCTTCCGTACCCGATGGGTCCAAATCACATGCCCAGCAAAGTAGCCTTAAACCTGGACACACAATGGAGACCATTTGACCCTTTAAAATCATACTACAACCAGACTTCCAGGCCCAAGAGGTCACACAGTCATGCCCAGCAAAGTAGCTCTGGGCCTGGGCACACTTCACGCAGTTTGACCGTTTAAATAAAACTAGAAACAGACTTCCTGGCCCAAGAGGTCACACAGTCATGCCCAGAAAGGTTACTTTAAACGTGGGCACACTTCAGACCGTTTCACTCTTTAAATCATTCAAAGCACCACATTTCAAGGCCCAAGAGGTCACAGAATCATGCCCATCAAAGTAGCTCTGGGCCTGGGCACACTTCACGCAGTTTGACCCTTTAAATAATACTACAACCAGACGCATACAGGTGCGCACATATACACAGATACACATTCTGTTTAATTTCTTCACATCTGCAGACTAGAGTAAGCTGAGGTTATAGTGTTAAACCAGGTACTACATAAACAGTATATAGTATATATACAGAGGATATAGTGTTAAACCAGGTACTACATACAGAGTATATAGTATACATACAGAGTATATAGTTTGACCAAAAGATCGTGCTGATCTTTGATCTCCTGGTTCTTCATCTCCAGCGCCACTTTCAGACTCATAATGTCCTCCTCTATGGGCTGGTATAACACACACACGAATCATCACTACAGCCAGTACAATGGAAAGGTGGGAATGTGTACTGCATGTGTACTGACGTTATAAGTGAAAGGTGGAGGTACTGGTGGATGTGTACTGACACTATAAGGGATCTCTACCTGCAGTGACAGTCTGAGCTTCTCAAGTTCTTCCTCCAGAGATTTCTTCTCCTGTTCACAGGCCATTTTCATATCTACCAGAGCAAGTATCATTACTGCTGGATATAACATAGATTGTATATACTACATAATTACTACTGAATATATAAAATATAATATATATAGTACTATACATATATTAGTATCACTTTTATTGGAGCCTAAAGGCTAGCATTCATTATTAGTTATGTTAGTATTATTGCATTTCCATAGTACTTACTCTTGATGGACCTGTTATGCTCCTCCTCCTCCTGCTGTTTCTGCAGGAGCTCTGTCTCCTCCTGCTGCTTGTGTTTCAGCATCTCCTGAAGAACCTGCAGCTCCTTCTGCTTCTGCAACCTCAACTCCTTCAGCTGCTCCAACAAACTGTTCTCCAACTCCTCCTTCTCACACCGCAAACACTCCAATCGGGCCACAGGCCCCACTAGTGACACAGAACCACACACACACACACAGACACAGACACACACACACACACACACACATACACACACACACAGAGAGAGATAAACATGTATAAATGTATAAGAATTTGTGGATAAAATTATTATGAGATTATTTATAATCAAACGACTACACTACACAACCACATCTTCCTTTTATTTACATATTATACAGATATTTAGAGATATTTACATTTTATTTACCCGCGTGCGTCTCTCTTCTCCAAGGTAGCGTAGAGATATGAAAGGATAAAAGGGGAAAAGAATAAAATGCACGTCGGTTTTAAATTCGCAGGCTACCTGCGCTGAAGGCGTGGAAAACGAGCACGTGACGGAAAGGCTTCCGTACCCGATGGGTCCAAATCACATGCCCAGCAAAGTAGACTTAAACCTGGATACACAATGGAGACCATTTGACCCTTTAAAATCATACTACAAGCAGACTTCCAGGCCCAAGAGGTCACACAGCCATGCCCAGCAAAGTAGCTCTGGGCCTGGGCACACTTTACGCAGTTTGACCGTTTAAATAAAACTAGAAACAGACTTCCTGGCCCAAGAGGTCACACAGTCATGCCCAGCAAGGTTGCTTTAAACGTGGGCACACTTCAGACCGTTTCACTCTTTAAATCATTCAAAGCACCACATTTCAAGGCCCAAGAGGTCACAGAATCATGCCCATCAAAGTAGCTCTGGGCCTGGGCACACTTCACGCAGTTTGACCCTTTAAATAATACTACAACCAGACACATACAGGTGCGCACATATACACAGATACACATTCTGTTTAATTTCTTCACATCTGCAGACTAGAGTAAGCTGAGGGTATAGTGTTAAACCAGGTACTACATAAACAGTATATAGTATATATACAGAGGATATAGTGTTAAACCAGGTACTACATACAGAGTATATAGTATACATACAGAGTATATAGTTTGACCAAAAGATCGTGCTGATCTTTGATCTCCTGGTTCTTCATCTCCAGCGCCACTTTCAGACTCATAATGTCCTCCTCTATGGGCTGGTATAACCCACGCACACGAATCATCACTACAGCCAGTACAATGGAAAGGTGGGAATGTGTACTGAATGTGTACTGACGTTATAAGTGAAAGGTGGAGGTACTGGTGGATGTGTACTGACACTATAAGGGATCTCTACCTGCAGTGACAGTCTGAGCTTCTCAAGTTCTTCCTCCAGAGATTTCTTCTCCTGTTCACAGGCCATTTTCATATCTGCCAGAACAAGTATCATTACTGCTGGATATAACACAGATTGTATATACTACATAATTACTACTGAATATATAAAATATAATATAAATAGAGTACTATACATATATTAGTATCACTTTTATTGGAGCATAAAGGCTAACATTCATTATTATGTTAGTATTATTGCATTTCCATAGTACTTACTCTTGATGGACCTGTTATGCTCCTCCTCCTCCTGCTGTTTCTGCAGGAGCTCTGTCTCCTCCTGCTGCTTGTGTTTCAGCATCTCCTGAAGAACCTGCAGCTCCTTCTGCTTCTGCAACCTCAACTCCTTCAGCTGCTCCAACAAATTGTTCTCCAACTCCTCCTTCTCACACCGCAAACAATCCAATCGGGCCACAGGCCCCACTAGTGACACAGAACCACACACACACACACACACACACACACACACACACAGAGAGAGATAAACATGTATAAATGTATAAGAATTTGTGGATAAAATTATTATGAGATTATTTATAATCAAACGACTACACTACACAACCACTTCTTCCTTTTATTTACATATTATACAGATATTTACATTTTATTTACCCGCGTGCGTCTCTCTTCTCCAAGGTAGCGGAGAGATATGAAGGGATAAAAGGGGAAAAGAATAAAATGCACGTCGGTTTTAAATTCGCAGGCTACCTGCGCTGAAGGCGTGGAAAACGAGCACGTGACGGAAAGGCTTCCGTACCCGATGGGTCCAAATCACATGCCCAGCAAAGTAGCCTTAAACCTGGACACACAATGGAGACCATTTGACCCTTTAAAATCATACTACAACCAGACTTCCAGGCCCAAGAGGTCACACAGTCATGCCCAGCAAAGTAGCTCTGGGCCTGGGCACACTTCACGCAGTTTGACCGTTTAAATAAAACTAGAAACAGACTTCCTGGCCCAAGAGGTCACACAGTCATGCCCAGCAAGGTTGCTTTAAACGTGGGCACACTTCAGACCGTTTCACTCTTTAAATCATTCAAAGCACCACATTTCAAGGCCCAAGAGGTCACAGAATCATGCCCATCAAAGTAGCTCTGGGCCTGGGCACACTTCACGCAGTTTGACCCTTTAAATAATACTACAACCAGACACATACAGGTGCGCACATATACACAGATACACATTCTGTTTAAATTTCTTCACATCTGCAGACTAGAGTAAGCTGAGGGTATAGTGTTAAACCAGGTACTACATAAACAGTATATAGTATATATACAGAGGATATAGTGTTAAACCAGGTACTACATACAGAGTATATAGTATACATACAGAGTATATAGTTTGACCAAAAGATCGTGCTGATCTTTGATCTCCTGGTTCTTCATCTCCAGCGCCACTTTCAGACTCATAATGTCCTCCTCTATGGGCTGGTATAACACACACACGAATCATCACTACAGCCAGTACAATGGAAAGGTGGGAATGTGTACTGAATGTGTACTGACGTTATAAGTGAAAGGTGGAGCTACTGGTGGATGTGTACTGACACTATAAGGGATCTCTACCTGCAGTGACAGTCTGAGCTTCTCAAGTTCTTCCTCCAGAGATTTCTTCTCCTGTTCACAGGCCATTTTCATATCTGCCAGAGCAAGTATAATTACTGCTGGATATAACACAGATTGTATATACTACATAATTACTACTGAATATATAAAATATAATATAAATAGTACTATACATATATTAGTATCACTTCTATTGGAGCCTAAAGGCTAACATTCATTATTAGTTATGTTAGTATTATTGCATTTCCATAGTACTTACCCTTGAGGGACCTGTTATGCTCCTCCTCCTCCTGCTGTTTCTGCAGGAGCTCTGTCTCCTCCTGCTGCTTGTGTTTCAGCATCTCCTGAAGAACCTGCAGCTCCTTCTGCTTCTGCAACCTCAACTCCTTCAGCTGCTCCAACAAACTGTTCTCCAACTCCTCCTTCTCACACCGCAAACACTCCAATCGGGCCACAGGCCCCACTAGTGACACAGAACCACACACACACACACAGACACACACACAGACACACACACAGACACACACAAAGAGAGAGATAAACATGTATAAATGTATAAGAATTTGTGGATAAAATTATTATGAGATTATTCATAATCAAACGACTACACTACACAACCACTTCTTCCTTTTATTTACATGTTATACAGATATTTACAGATATTTACATTTTATTTACCCGCGTGCGTCTCTCTTCTCCAAGGTAGCGGAGAGATATGAAAGGATAAAAGGGGAAAAGAATAAAATGCACGTCGGTTTTAATTTCGCAGGCTACCTGCGCTGAAGGCGTGGAAAACGAGCACGTGACGGAAAGGCTTCCGTACCCGATGGGTCCAAATCACATGCCCAGCAAAGTAGCCTTAAACCTGGACACACAATGGAGACCATTTGACCCTTTAAAATCATACTACAACCAGACTTCCAGGCCCAAGAGGTCACACAGTCATGCACAGCAAAGTAGCTCTGGGCCTGGGCACACTTCACGCAGTTTGACCGTTTAAATAAAAGTAGAAACAGACTTCCTGGCCCAAGAGGTCACACAGTCATGCCCAGCAAGGATGCTTTAAACGTGGGCACACTTCAGACCGTTTCACTCTTTAAATCATTCAAAGCACCACATTTCAAGGCCCAAGAGGTCACAGAATCATGCCCATCAAAGTAGCTCTGCGCCTGGGCACACTTCACGCAGTTTGACCCTTTAAATAATACTACAACCAGACACATACAGGTGCGCACATATACACAGATACACATTCTGTTTAATTTCTTCACATCTGCAGACTAGAGTAAGCTGAGGGTATAGTGTTAAACCAGGTACTACATAAACAGTATATAGTATATATACAGAGGATATAGTGTTAAACCAGGTACTACATACAGAGTATATAGTTTGACCAAAAGATCGTGCTGATCTTTGATCTCCTGGTTCTTCATCTCCAGTGCCACTTTCAGACTCATAATGTCCTCCTCTATGGGCTGGTATAACACACACACGAATCATCACTACAGCCAGTACAATGGAAAGGTGGGAATGTGTACTGAATGTGTACTGACGTTATAAGTGAAAGGTGGAGGTACTGGTGGATGTGTACTGACACTAGAAGGGATCTCTACCTGCAGTGACAGTCTGAGCTTCTCAAGTTCTTCCTCCAGAGATTTCTTCTCCTGTTCACTGGCCATTTTCATATCTGCCAGAGCAAGTATCATTACTGCTGGATATAACACAGATTGTATATACTACATAATTACTACTGAATATATAAAATATAATATATATAGTACTATACATATATTAGTATCACTTTTATTGGAGCCTAAAGGCTAACATTCATTATTAGTTATGTTAGTATTATTGCATTTCCATAGTACTTACTCTTGATGGACCTGTTATGCTCCTCCTCCTCCTGCTGTTTCTGCAGGAGCTCTGTCTCCTCCTGCTGCTTGTGTTTCAGCATCTCCTGAAGAACCTGCAGCTCCTTCTGCTTCTGCAACCTCAACTCCTTCAGCTGCTCCAACAAACTGTTCTCCAACTCCTCCTTCTTACACCGCAAACACTCCAATCGGGCCACAGGCCCCACTAGTGACACAGAACCACACACACACACACACACACACACACACACAAAGAGAGAGATAAACATGTATAAATGTATAAGAATTTGTGGATAAAATTATTATGAGATTATTCATAATCAAACGACTACACTACACAACCACTTCTTCCTTTTATTTACATATTATACAGATATTTACAGATATTTACATTTTATTTACCCGCGTGCGTCTCTCTTCTCCAAGGTAGCGGAGAGATATGAAAGGATAAAAGGGGAAAAGAATAAAATGCACGTCGGTTTTAAATTCGCAGGCTACATGCGCTGAAGGCGTGGAAAACGAGCACGTGACGGAAAGGCTTCCGTACCCGATGGGTCCAAATCACATGCCCAGCAAAGTAGCCTTAAACCTGGACACACAATGGAGACCATTTGACCCTTTAAAATCATACTACAACCAGACTTCCAGGCCCAAGAGGTCACACAGTCATGCACAGCAAAGTAGCTCTGGGCCTGGGCACACTTCACGCAGTTTGACCGTTTAAATAAAAGTAGAAACAGACTTCCTGGCCCAAGAGGTCACACAGTCATGCCCAGCAAGGATGCTTTAAACGTGGGCACACTTCAGACCGTTTCACTCTTTAAATCATTCAAAGCACCACATTTCAAGGCCCAAGAGGTCACAGAATCATGCCCATCAAAGTAGCTCTGCGCCTGGGCACACTTCACGCAGTATGAACCTTTAAATAATACTACAACCAGACACATACAGGTGCGCACATATACACAGATACACATTCTGTTTAATTTCTTCACATCTGCAGACTAGAGTAAGCTGAGGGTATAGTGTTAAACCAGGTACTACATAAACAGTATATAGTATATATACAGAGGATATAGTGTTAAACCAGGTACTACATACAGAGTATATAGTATACATACAGAGTATATAGTTTGACCAAAAGATCGTGCTGATCTTTGATCTCCTGGTTCTTCATCTCCAGCGCCACTTTCAGACTCAATGTCCTCCTCTATGGGCTGGTATAACACACACACGAATCATCACTACAGCCAGTACAATGGAAAGGTGGGAATGTGTACCGAACGTGTACTGACGTTATAAGTGAAAGGTGGAGGTACTGGTGGATGTGTACTGACACTATAAGGGATCTCTACCTGCAGTGACAGTCTGAGCTTCTCAAGTTCTTCCTCCAGAGATTTCTTCTCCTGTTCACAGGCCATTTTCATATCTGCCAGAGCAAGTATCATTACTGCTGGACATAACACAGATTGTATATACTACATAATTACTACTGAATATATAAAATATAATATATATAGTACTATACATATATTAGTATCACTTTTATTGGAGCCTAAAGGCTAACATTCATTATTAGTTATGTTAGTATTATTGCATTTCCATAGTACTTACTCTTGATGGACCTGTTATGCTCCTCCTCCTCCTGCTGTTTCTGCAGGAGGTCTGTCTCCTCTTGCTGCTTGTGTTTCAGCATCTCCTGAAGAACCTGCAGCTCCTTCTGCTTCTGCAACCTCAACTCCTTCAGCTGCTCCAACAAACTGTTCTCCAACTCCTCCTTCTTACACCGCAAACACTCCAATCGGGCCACAGGCCCCACTAGTGACACAGAACCACACACACACACACACACACACACACACACACACACACACACACACACACACACACACAGAGAGATAAACATGTATAAATGTATAAGAATATGAGGATAAAATTATTATGAGATTATTTATAATCAAACGACTACACTATACAACCACTTCTTCCTTTTATTTAGATATTATACAGATATGTACAGATATTTACATTTTATTTACCCGCGTGCGTCTCTCTTCTCCAAGGTAGTGGAGAGATATGAAAGGATAAAAGGGGAAAAGAATAAAATGCACGTCGGTTTTAAATTCGCAGGCTACCTGCGCTGAAGGCGTGGAAAACGAGCACGTAACGGACAGGCTTCCGTACCCGATGGGTCCAAATCACATGCCCAGCAAAGTAGCCTTAAACCTGGACACACAATGGAGACCATTTGACCCTTTAAAATCATACTACAACCAGACTTCCAGGCCCAAGAGGTCACACAGTCATGCCCAGCAAAGTAGCTCTGGGCCTGGGCACACTTCACGCAGTTTGACCCTTTAACCAAAACTAGAAACAGACCTGCAAGCCCAGGAGCTCACAGAATCATACCCAGTAAAGTAGCTAGCTAGCTTTCAGCTCAGTAACCGTAGCTAGCTAGCTAGCTATCAGCTCAGTAAACCATACAATCAAATGTCCACCAAGCATTTAAACCACTAGATACCGCTAGTTACCGGCTGCACGGTTAACAGTGCAAAGCCATTACCAAGCTACCTAGCTAGCTAGCTAGCTACCGGAAGCACTTTTAACAGTGCAAAGTCAGTAGCTAGCTAGTAGTAGCTACTGTAGCTAGCTAGCTACCGGAAGCACTTTTAACAGTGCAAAGTCAGTAGCTAGCTAGTAGTAGCTACTGTAGCTAGCTAGCTAGCTACTGACTTTGCACTGTTAACCTTGCAGCCGGTAGCTCGCTAGCTAGCTAGCAGCTCAGTAACCGTACAAATTCGCCTGCTGCTGAAAACTGTCAAGTTGTATTTATAGCTTTCGTTTTAGTTCTCTCAGCTTACTTATTTGGTTTTTTTGTGTGTGTGTTTTTTTCAGGGAAGTTTAATAATTTCTTAGAAATCTTGGAACATTTTGCCAGTTGGCATCTAGGAAAGCCTTTCTGCCCACAGACAATAAACACAAGCCAGAATTCCTCAAACAGGAATGAATCTACTAATTTAGTAACATTTCAGGCACATGAGTGGAGGAACTAGCAAATTCTAAATGATGAAATCGAAGCTGATAAAAATCCATGAAAATATAAACTGGTCATGAAAAAATGCTTGTGAATTGAAAATGTAAGTGATAGGATTAAAACAGTCTTGATTTGATATATTTTTAAAAATCAAATATCAAGTTTGATCATTCATGACCAAGGGAGTTTCTATGAGGGTGTAAACAACAAATGCATGTGAACTAAATACTACAGTGGTATATAATTAAATAATTGGAATAACTTTGTGTCACGTCATTTAACATTTAACTCAAGCCGTTTGTGTTACCGGACTCTTTTATCACTTAACATTAGTAACTGTTTTAGTTGCCTTGTTTATCCAATAACATTCATTAATTAATCAATCCATGGTTTAACCCAAGCAATTTTCGTTACTTCCGCCTCTCGACGCAAAAATGTCAATCAGAACGTTGCGCCCGCAAACTTCAAATAAACGATAAATAAGGCAAGTAATAAAAATGGATAAAGTTGAAAGATAAGTTGATTAAACTTGAGTCAAATAAAACTACTTATCAGTCAAAACGTCAATTCATATGCATTTTATTGACTCAAAATTTAATTTACGTGCATTTTAATCAGCCATATTTTTGGTGTATAGACCTGAGTTTTGTCGTTGAAGAGAATAAAAGAATCCGTCGTGTAAACTTACGCCATCTGCAGGCTGAGATGGTGTTGGGTTGACCCGGATGTGACGTTTGCCAAGCTGATGACATATCACGATATTAATTGTGAGATTTCCTTACCATCTTTGCTCTTCGCAGAAGGGCACAGTGCGGTTTACAGGGCACAGTTTGACCCTTTAAATAATACTACAACCAGACTTCCAGGCACAAGAGGTCACACAGTCATGCCCAGCAAGGTTGCTTTAAACGTGGGCACACTTCAGACCGTTTCACTCTTTAAATCGTTCAAAGCACCAGATTTCAAGGCCCAAGAGGTCACAGAATCATGCCCAGCAAAGTAGCTCTGGGCCTGGGCACACTTCATGCAGTTTGACCCTTTAAATAATACTACAACCAGACTTCCAGGCACAAGAGGTCACACAGTCATGCCCAGCAAAGTAGCTCTGGGCCTGGGCACACTTCATGCAGTTTGACCCTTTAAATAATACTACAACCAGACTTCCAGGCACAAGAGGTCACACAGTCATGCACAGCAAAGTAGTGCTGGGCCAGGGCACACTTCATGTACTTTGTGCCTTTAAATAATACTACAACCAGACTTCCAAGCCGAAGAGGTCACAGAGTCATGCCCAGCAAAGTCGCTATGGGCCTGGGCAGACCATGCAATTTGACCCTTTAACCAAAACTAGAAACAGAACTCAAAGCCCAGGAGGTCACAGAATCATGCCCATCAAAGTAGCTCTGGGCCTGTGTACACTTCAGGCCATTTCACCTTTTATATAATGGAAACACCAGACCTCCAGGCCCAAGAGGTCACACAGTCATGCCCAGAAAAGTAACTCTGGGCCTATACACACTTCACGCAGTTTGACCGTTTAAATAAAACTAGAAACAGACTTCCTGGCCCAAGAGGTCACACAGTCATGCCCAGCAAGGTTGCTTTAAACGTGGGCACACTTCAGACCGTTTCACTCTTTAAATCATTCAAAGCACCACATTTCAAGGCCCAAGAGGTCACAGAATCATGCCCATCAAAGTAGCTCTGGGCCTGGGCACACTTTACGGAGTTTGACCCTTTAAATAATACTACAACCAGACACATACAGGTGCGCACATATACACAGATACACATTCTGTTTAATTTCTTCACATCTGCAGACTAGAGTAAGCTGAGGGTATAGTGTTAAACCAGGTACTACATAAACAGTATATAGTATATATACAGAGGATATAGTGTTAAACCAGGTACTACATACAGAGTATATAGTATACATACAGAGTATATAGTTTGACCAAAAGATCGTGCTGATCTTTGATCTCCTGGTTCTTCATCTCCAGCGCCACTTTCAGACTCATAATGTCCTCCTCTATGGGCTGGTATAACCCACACACACGAATCATCACTACAGCCAGTACAATGGAAAGGTGGGAATGTGTACTGAATGTGTACTGACGTTATAAGTGAAAGGTGGAGGTACTGGTGGATGTGTACTGACACTATAAGGGATCTCTACCTGCAGTGACAGTCTGAGCTTCTCAAGTTCTTCCTCCAGAGATTTCTTCTCCTGTTCACAGGCCATTTTCATATCTGCCAGAGCAAGTATCATTACTGCTGGATATAACATAGATTGTATATACTACATAATTACTACTGAATATATAAAATATAATATATATAGTACTATACATATATTAGTATCACTTTTATTGGAGCCTAAAGGCTAGCATTCATTATTAGTTATGTTAGTATTATTGCATTTCCATAGTACTTACTCTTGATGGACCTGTTATGCTCCTCCTCCTCCTGCTGTTTCTGCAGGAGCTCTGTCTCCTCCTGCTGCTTGTGTTTCAGCATCTCCTGAAGAACCTGCAGCTCCTTCTGCTTCTGCAACCTCAACTCCTTCAGCTGCTCCAACAAATTGTTCTCCAACTCCTCCTTCTCACACCGCAAACACTCCAATCGGGCCACAGGCCCCACTAGTGACACAGAACCACACACACACACACACAGAGAGAGAGATAAACATGTATAAATGTATAAGAATTTGTGGATAAAATTATTATGAGATTATTTATAATCAAACGACTACACTACACAACCACATCTTCCTTTTATTTACATATTATACAGATATTTAGAGATATTTACATTTTATTTACCCGCGTGCGTCTCTCTTCTCCAAGGTAGCGGAGAGATATGAAAGGATAAAAGGGGAAAAGAATAAAATGCACGTCGGTTTTAAATTCGCAGGCTACCTGCGCTGAAGGCGTGGAAAACGAGCACGTGACGGAAAGGCTTCCGTACCCGATGGGTCCAAATCACATGCCCAGCAAAGTAGCCTTAAACCTGGACACACAATGGAGACCATTTGACCCTTTAAAATCATACTACAAGCAGACTTCCAGGCCCAAGAGGTCACAAAGTCATGCCCAGCAAAGTAGCTCTGGGCCTGGGCACACTTCACGCAGTTTGACCGTTTAAATAAAACTAGAAACAGACTTCCTGGCCCAAGAGGTCACACAGTCATGCCTGGGTCTGGGCACACTTCACGCAGTTTGACCCTTTAAATAATACTACAACCAGACACATACAGGTGCGCACATATACACAGATACACATTCTGTTTAATTTCTTCACATCTGCAGACTAGAGAAAGCTGAGGGTATAGTGTTAAACCAGGTACTACATAAACAGTATATAGTATATATACAGAGGATATAGTGTTAAACCAGGTACTACATACAGAGTATATAGTATACATACAGAGTATATAGTTTGACCAAAAGATCGTGCTGATCTTTGATCTCCTGGTTCTTCATCTCCAGCGCCACTTTCAGACTCATAATGTCCTCCTCTATGGGCTGGTATAACCCACACACACGAATCATCACTAAAGCCAGTACAATGGAAAGGTGGGAATGTGTACTGAATGTGTATTGACGTTATAAGTGAAAGGTGGAGGTACTGGTGGATGTGTACTGACACTATAAGGGATCTCTACCTGCAGTGACAGTCTGAGCTTCTCAAGTTCTTCCTCCAGAGATTTCTTCTCCTGTTCACAGGCCATTTTCATATCTGCCAGAGCAAGTATCATTACTGCTGGATATAACACAGATTGTATATACTACATAATTACTACTGAATATATAAAATATAATATATATAGTACTATACATATATTAGTATCACTTTTATTGGAGCCTAAAGGCTAACATTCATTATTAGTTATGTTAGTATTATTGCATTTCCATAGTACTTACTCTTGATGGACCTGTTATGCTCCTACTCCTCCTGCTGTTTCTGCAAGAGCTCTGTCTCCTCCTGCTGCTTGTGTTTCAGCATCTCCTGAAGAACCTGCAGCTCCTTCTGCTTCTGCAACCTCAACTCCTTCAGCTGCTCCAACAAACTGTTCTCAAACTCCTTCTCACACCGCAAACACTCCAATCGGGCCACAGGCCCCACTAGTGACACAGAACCACACACACACACACACAGACACACACACAGACACACACACAGACACACACACAAAGAGAGAGATAAACATGTATAAATGTATAAGAATTTGTGGATAAAATTATTATGAGATTATTCATAATCAAACGACTACACTACACAACCACTTCTTCCTTTTATTTACATGTTATACAGATGTTTACAGATATTTACATTTTATTTACCCGCGTGCATCTCTCTTCTCCAAGGTAGCGGAGAGATATGAAAGGATAAAAGGGGAAAAGAATAAAATGCACGTCGGTTTTAATTTCGCAGCCTACCTGCGCTGAAGGCGTGGAAAACGAGCACGTGACGGAAAGGCTTCCGTACCCGATGGGTCCAAATCACATGCCCAGCAAAGTAGCCTTAAACCTGGACACACAATGGAGACCATTTGACCCTTTAAAATCATACTACAACCAGACTTCCAGGCCCAAGAGGTCACACAGTCATGCACAGCAAAGTAGCTCTGGGCCTGGGCACACTTCACGCAGTTTGACCGTTTAAATAAAAGTAGAAACAGACTTCCTGGCCCAAGAGGTCACACAGTCATGCCCAGCAAGGATGCTTTAAACGTGGGCACACTTCAGACCGTTTCACTCTTTAAATCATTCAAAGCACCACATTTCAAGGCCCAAGAGGTCACAGAATCATGCCCATCAAAGTAGCTCTGGGCCTGGGCACACTTCACGCAGTTTGACCCTTTAAATAATACTACAACCAGACACATACAGGTGCGCACATATACACAGATACACATTCTGTTTAAATTTCTTCACATCTGAAGACTAGAGTAAGCTGAGGGTATAGTGTTAAACCAGGTACTACATAAACAGTATATAGTATATATACAGAGGATATAGTGTTAAACCAGGTACTACATACAGAGTATATAGTATACATACAGAGTATATAGTTTGACCAAAAGATCGTGCTGATCTTTGATCTCCTGGTTCTTCATCTCCAGCGCCACTTTCAGACTCATAAAGTCCTCCTCTATGGGCTGGTATAACACACACACGAATCATCACTACAGCCAGTACAATGGAAAGGTGGGAATGTGTACTGAATGTGTACTGACGTTATAAGTGAGAGGTGGAGGTACTGGTGGATGTGTACTGACACTATAAGGGATCTCTACCTGCAGTGACAGTCTGAGCTTCTCAAGTTCTTCCTCCAGAGATTTCTTCTCCTGTTCACAGGCCATTTTCATATCTGCCAGAGCAAGTATCATTACTGCTGGATATAACACAGATTGTATATACTACATAATTACTACTGAATATATAAAATATAATATATATAGTACTATACATATATTAGTATCACTTTTATTGGAGCCTAAAGGCTAACATTCATTATTAGTTATGTTAGTATTATTGCATTTCCATAGTACTTACTCTTGATGGACCTGTTATGCTCCTCCTCCTCCTGCTGTTTCTGCAGGAGCTCTGTCTCCTCCTGCTGCTTGTGTTTCAGCATCTCCTGAAGAACCTGCAGCTCCTTCTGCTTCTGCAACCTCAACTCCTTCAGCTGCTCCAACAAACTGTTCTCCAACTCCTCATTCCTCATTCTCACACCGCAAACACTCCAATCGGGCCACAGGCCCCACTAGTGACACAGAACCACACACACACACACACACACACACACACACACACACACACACACACACACACACACACACAAGAGAGAGATAAACATGTATAAATGTATAAGAATTTGTGGATAAAATTATTATGAGATTATTTATAATGAAACGACTACACTACACAACCACTTCTTCCTTTTATTTACATATTATACAGATATTTACAGATATTTACATTTTATTTACCCGCGTGCGTCTCTCTTCTCCAAGGTAGCGGAGAGATATGAAAGGATAAAAGGGGAAAAGAATAAAATGCACGTCGGTTTTAAATTCGCAGGCTACCTGCGCTGAAGGCGTGGAAAACGAGCACGTGACGGAAAGGCTTCCGTACCCGATGGGTCCAAATCACATGCCAAGCAAAGTAGCCTTAAACCTGGACACACAATGGAGACCATTTGACCCTTTAAAATCATACTACAACCAGACTTCCAGGCCCAAGAGGTCACACAGTCATGCCCAGCAAAGTAGCTCTGGGCATGGGCACACTTCACGCAGTTTGACCGTTTAAATAAAAGTAGAAACAGACTTCCTGGCCCAAGAGGTCACACAGTCATGCCCAGCAAGGATGCTTTAAACGTGGGCACACTTCAGACCGTTTCACTCTTTAAATCATTCAAAGCACCACATTTCAAGGCCCAAGAGGTCACAGAATCATGCCCATCAAAGTAGCTCTGGGCCTGGGCACACTTCATGCAGTTTGACCCTTTAAATAATACTACAACCAGACACATACAGGTGCGCACATATACACAGATACACATTCTGTTTAATTTATTCACATCTGCAGACTAGAGTAAGCTGAGGGTATAGTGTTAAACCAGGTACTACATAAACAGTATATAGTATATATACAGAGGATATAATGTTAAACCAGGTACTACATACAGAGTATATAGTTTGACCAAAAGATCGTGCTGATCTTTGATCTCCTGGTTCTTCATCTCCAGCGCCACTTTCAGACTCATAATGTCCTCCTCTATGGGCTGGTATAACACACACACGAATCATCACTACAGCCAGTACAATGGAAAGGTGGGAATGTGTACTGAATGTGTACTGACGTTATAAGTGAAAGGTGGAGGTACTGGTGGATGTGTACTGACACTATAAGGGATCTCTACCTGCAGTGACAGTCTGAGCTTCTCAAGTTCTTCCTCCAGAGATTTCTTCTCCTGTTCACAGGCCATTTTCATATCTGCCAGAGCAAGTATCATTACTGCTGGATATAACACAGATTGTATATACTACATAATTACTACTGAATATATAAAATATAATATATATAGTACTATACATATATTAGTATCACTTTTATTGGAGCCTAAAGGCTAACATTCATTATTAGTTATCTTAGTATTATTGCATTTCCATAGTACTTACCCTTGAGGGACCTGTTATGCTCCTCCTCCTCCTGCTGTTTCTGCAGAAGCTCTGTCTCCTCCTGCTGCTTGTGTTTCAGCATCTCCTGAAGAACCTGCAGCTCCTTCTGCTTCTGCAACCTCAACTCCTTCAGCTGCTCCAACAAACTGTTCTCCAACTCCTCCTTCTCACACCGCAAACACTCCAATCGGGCCACAGGCCCCACTAGTGACACAGAACCACACACACACACACACAGACACACACACACACACACACACAAAGAGAGAGATAAACATGTATAAATGTATAAGAATTTGTGGATAAAATTATTATGAGATTATTTATAATGAAACGACTACACTACACAACCACTTCTTCCTTTTATTTACATATTATACAGATATTTAGAGATATTTACATTTTATTTACCCGCGTGCGTCTCTCTTCTCCAAGGTAGCGGAGAGATATGAAAGGATAAAAGGGGAAAAGAATAAAATGCACGTCGGTTTTAAATTCGCAGGCTACCTGCGCTGAAGGCGTGGAAAACGAGCACGTGACGGAAAGGCTTCCGTACCCGATGGGTCCAAATCACATGCCCAGCAAAGTAGCCTTAAACCTGGACACACAATGGAGACCATTTGACCCTTTAAATAATACTACAACCAGACACATACAGGTGCGCACATATACACAGATACACATTCTGTTTAAATTTCTTCACATCTGCAGACTAGAGTAAGCTGAGGGTATAGTGTTAAACCAGGAACTACATAAACAGTATATAGTATATATACAGAGGATATAGTGTTAAACCAGGTACTACATACAGAGTATATAGTATACATACAGAGTATATAGTTTGACCAAAAGATCGTGCTGATCTTTGATCTCCTGGTTCTTCATCTCCAGCGCCACTTTCAGACTCATAAAGTCCTCCTCTATGGGCTGGTATAACACACACACGAATCATATCTACAGCCAGTACAATGGAAAGGTGGGAATGTGTACTGAATGTGTACTGACGTTATAAGTGAAAGGTGGAGGTACTGGTGGATGTGTACTGACACTATAAGGGATCTCTACCTGCAGTGACAGTCTGAGCTTCTCAAGTTCTTCCTCCAGAGATTTCTTCTCCTGTTCACAGGCCATTTTCATATCTGCCAGAGCAAGTATCATTACTGCAGGATATAACACAGATTGTATATACTACATAATTACTACTGAATATATAAAATATAATATATATAGTACTATACATATATTAGTATCACTTTTATTGGAGCCTAAAGGCTAACATTCATTATTAGTTATGTTAGTATTATTGCATTTCCATAGTACTTACTCTTGATGGACCTGTTATGCTCCTCCTCCTCCTGCTGTTTCTGCAGGAGCTCTGTCTCCTCCTGCTGCTTGTGTTTCAGCATCTCCTGAAGAACCTGCAGCTCCTTCTGCTTCTGCAACCTCAACTCCTTCAGCTGCTCCAACAAATTGTTCTCCAACTCCTCCTTCTCACACCGCAAACACTCCAATCGGGCCACAGGCCCCACTAGTGACACAGAACCACACACACACACACAGAGAGAGAGATAAACATGTATAAATGTATAAGAATTTGTGGATAAAATTATTATGAGATTATTTATAATCAAACGACTACACTACACAACCACATCTTCCTTTTATTTACATATTATACAGATATTTAGAGATATTTACATTTTATTTACCTGCGTCCGTCTCTCTTCTCCAAGGTAGCGGAGAGATATGAAAGGATAAAAGGGGAAAAGAATAAAATGCACGTCGGTTTTAAATTCGCAGGCTACCTGCGCTGAAGGCGTGGAAAACGAGCACGTGACGGAAAGGCTTCCGTACCCGATGGGTCCAAATCACATGCCCAGCAAAGTAGCCTTAAACCTGGACACACAATGGAGACCATTTGACCCTTTAAAATCATACTACAACCAGACTTCCAGGCCCAAGAGGTCACACAGTCATGCCCAGCAAAGTAGCTCTGGGCATGGGCACACTTCACGCAGTTTGACCGTTTAAATAAAAGTAGAAACAGACTTCCTGGCCCAAGAGGTCACACAGTCATGCCCAGCAAGGATGCTTTAAACGTGGGCACACTTCAGACCGTTTCACTCTTTAAATCATTCAAAGCACCACATTTCAAGGCCCAAGAGGTCACAGAATCATGCCCATCAAAGTAGCTCTGGGCCTGGGCACACTTCATGCAGTTTGACCCTTTAAATAATACTACAACCAGACACATACAGGTGCGCACATATACACAGATACACATTCTGTTTAATTTATTCACATCTGCAGACTAGAGTAAGCTGAGGGTATAGTGTTAAACCAGGTACTACATAAACAGTATATAGTATATATAAAGAGGATATAATGTTAAACCAGGTACTACATACAGAGTATATAGTTTGACCAAAAGATCGTGCTGATCTTTGATCTCCTGGTTCTTCATCTCCAGCGCCACTTTCAGACTCATAATGTCCTCCTCTATGGGCTGGTATAACCCACACATACGAATCATCACTACAGCCAGTACAATGGAAAGGTGGGAATGTGTACTGAATGTGTACTGACGTTATAAGTGAAAGGTGGAGGTACTGGTGGATGTGTACTGACACTATAAGGGATCTCTACCTGCAGTGACAGTCTGAGCTTCTCAAGTTCTTCCTCCAGAGATTTCTTCTCCTGTTCACAGGCCATTTTCATATCTGCCAGAGCAAGTATCATTACTGCTGGATATAACATAGATTGTATATACTACATAATTACTACTGAATATATAAAATATAATATATATAGTACTATACATATATTAGTATCACTTTTATTGGAGCCTAAAGGCTAGCATTCATTATTAGTTATGTTAGTATTATTGCATTTCCATAGTACTTACTCTTGATGGACCTGTTATGCTCCTCCTCCTCCTGCTGTTTCTGCAGGAGCTCTGTCTCCTCCTGCTGCTTTTGTTTCAGCATCTCCTGAAGAACCTGCAGCTCCTTCTGCTTCTGCAACCTCAACTCCTTCAGCTGCTCCAACAAACTGTTATCCAACTCCTCCTTCTCACACCGCAAACACTCCAATCGGGCCACAGGCCCCACTAGTGACACAGAACCACACACACACACACACACACAGAGAGATAAACATGTATAAATGTGTAAGAATTTGTGGATAAAATTATTATGAGATTATTTATAATCAAACGACTACACTACACAACCACATCTTCCTTTTATTTACATATTATACAGATATTTAGAGATATTTACATTTTATTTACCCGCGTGCGTCTCTCTTCTCCAAGGTAGCGGAGAGATATGAAAGGATAAAAGGGGAAAAGAATAAAATGCACGTCCGTTTTAAATTCGAAGGCTACCTGCGCTGAAGGCGTGGAAAACGAGCACGTGACGGAAAGGCTTCCGTACCCGATGGGTCCAAATCACATGCCCAGCAAAGTAGCCTTAAACCTGGACACACAATGGAGACCATTTGACCCTTTAAAATCATACTACAACCAGACTTCCAGGCCCAAGAGGTCACACAGTCATGCCCAGCAAAGTACCTCTGGGCCTGGGCACACTTCACGCAGTTTGACCTTTTAAATAAAACTAGAAACAGACTTCCTGGCCCAAGAGGTCACACAGTCATGCCCAGCAAGGTTGCTTTAAACGTGGGCACACTTCAGACCGTTTCACTCTTTAAATCATTCAAAGCACCACATTTCAAGGCCCAAGAGGTCACAGAATCATGCCCATCAAAGTAGCTCTGGGCCTGGGCACACTTCACGCAGTTTGACCCTTTAAATAATACTACAACCAGACACATACAGGTGCGCACATATACACAGATACACATTCTGTTTAAATTTCTTCACATCTGAAGACTAGAGTAAGCTGAGGGTATAGTGTTAAACCAGGTACTACATAAACAGTATATAGTATATATACAGAGGATATAGTGTTAAACCAGGTACTACATACAGAGTATATAGTATACATACAGAGTATATAGTTTGACCAAAAGATCGTGCTGATCTTTGATCTTCTGGTTCTTCATCTCCAGCGCCACTTTCAGACTCATAAAGTCCTCCTCTATGGGCTGGTATAACACACACACGAATCATCACTACAGCCAGTACAATGGAAAGGTGGGAATGTGTACTGAATGTGTACTGACGTTATAAGTGAGAGGTGGAGGTACTGGTGGATGTGTACTGACACTATAAGGGATCTCTACCTGCAGTGACAGTCTGAGCTTCTCAAGTTCTTCCTCCAGAGATTTCTTCTCCTGTTCACAGGCCATTTTCATATCTGCCAGAGCAAGTATCATTACTGCTGGATATAACACAGATTGTATATACTACATAATTACTACTGAATATATAAAATATAATATATATAGTACTATACATATATTAGTATCACTTTTATTGGAGCCTAAAGGCTAACATTCATTATTAGTTATGTTAGTATTATTACATTTCCATAGTACTTACTCTTGATGGACCTGTTATGCTCCTCCTCCTCCTGCTGTTTCTGCAGGAGCTCTGTCTCCTCCTGCTGCTTGTGTTTCAGCATCTCCTGAAGAACCTGCAGCTCCTTCTGCTTCTGCAACCTCAACTCCTTCAGCTGCTCCAACAAACTGTTCTCCAACTCCTCCTTCTCACACCGCAAACACTCCAATCGGGCCACAGGCCCCACTAGTGACACAGAACCACACACACACACACACACACACACACACACACACACACACACACACACAGAGAGATAAACATGTATAAATGTATAAGAATTTGTGGATAAAATTATTATGAGATTATTTATAATCAAACGACTACACTACACAACCACTTCTTCCTTTTATTTACATATTATACAGATATTTACAGATATTTACATTTTATTTACCCGCATGCGTCTCTCTTCTCCAAGGTAGCGGAGAGATATGAAAGGATAAAAGGGGAAAAGAATAAAATGCACGTCGGTTTTAAATTCGCAGGCTACCTTCGCTGAAGGCGTGGAAAACGAGCACGTGACGGAAAGGCTTCCCTACCCGATGGGTCCAAATCACATGCCCAGCAAAGTAGCCTTAAACCTGGACACACAATGGAGACCATTTGACCCTTTAAAATCATACTACAAGCAGACTTCCAGGCCCAAGAGGTCACACAGTCATGCCCAGCAAAGTACCTCTGGGCCTGGGCACACTTCACGCAGTTTGACCGTTTAAATAAAACTAGAAACAGACTTCCTGGCCCAAGAGGTCACACAGTCATGCCCAGCAAGGTTGCTTTAAACGTGGGCACACTTTAGACCGTTTCACTCTTTAAATCATTCAAAGCACCACATTTCAAGGCCCAAGAGGTCACAGAATCATGCCCATCAAAGTAGCTCTGGGCCTGGGCACACTTCACGCAGTTTGACCCTTTAAATAATACTACAACCAGACACATACAGGTGCGCACATATACACAGATACACATTCTGTTTAAATTTCTTCACATCTGCAGACTAGAGTAAGCTGAGGGTATAGTGTTAAACCAGGTACTACATAAACAGTATATAGTATATATACAGAGGATATAGTGTTAAACCAGGTACTACATACAGAGTATATAGTATACATACAGAGTATATAGTTTGACCAAAAGATCGTGCTGATCTTTGATCTCCTGGTTCTTCATCTCCAGCGCCACTTTCAGACTCATAATGTCCACCTCTATGGGCTGGTATAACACACACACGAATCATCACTACAGCCAGTACAATGGAAAGGTGGGAATGTGTACTGAATGTGTACTGACGTTATAAGTGAAAGGTGGAGCTACTGGTGGATGTGTACTGACACTATAAGGGATCTCTACCTGCAGTGACAGTCTGAGCTTCTCAAGTTCTTCCTCCAGAGATTTCTTCTCCTGTTCACAGGCCATTTTCATATCTGCCAGAGCAAGTATCATTACTGCTGGATATAACACAGATTGTATATACTACATAATTACTACTGAATATATAAAATATAATATATATAGTACTATACATATATTAGTATCACTTTTATTGGAGCCTAAAGGCTAACATTCATTATTAGTTATGTTAGTATTATTGCATTTCCATAGTACTTACCCTTGAGGGACCTGGTATGCTCCTCCTCCTCCTGCTGTTTCTGCAGGAGCTCTGTCTCCTCCTGCTGCTTGTGTTTCAGCATCTCCTGAAGAACCTGCAGCTCCTTCTGCTTCTGCAACCTCAACTCCTTCAGCTGCTCCAACAAACTGTTCTCCAACTCCTCCTTCTCACACCGCAAACACTCCAATCGGGCCACAGGCCCCACTAGTGACACAGAACCACACACACACACACACAGACACACACACACACACACACACACACACACACACACACACACAAGAGAGAGATAAACATGTATAAATGTATAAGAATTTGTGGATAAAATTATTATGAGATTATTTATAATGAAACGACTACACTACACAACCACTTCTTCCTTTTATTTACATATTATACAGATATTTACAGATATTTACATTTTATTTACCCGCGTGCGTCTCTCTTCTCCAAGGTAGCGGAGAGATATGAAAGGATAAAAGGGGAAAAGAATAAAATGCACGTCGGTTTTAAATTCGCAGGCTACCTGCGCTGAAGGCGTGGAAAACGAGCACGTGACGGAAAGGCTTCCGTACCCGATGGGTCCAAATCACATGCCCAGCAAAGTAGCCTTAAACCTGGACACACAATGGAGACCATTTGACCCTTTAAATAATACTACAACCAGACACATACAGGTGCGCACATATACACAGATACACATTCTGTTTAAATTTCTTCACATCTGCAGACTAGAGTAAGCTGAGGGTATAGTGTTAAACCAGGAACTACATAAACAGTATATAATATATATACAGAGGATATAGTGTTAAACCAGGTACTACATACAGAGTATATAGTATACATACAGAGTATATAGTTTGACCAAAAGATCGTGCTGATCTTTGATCTCCTGGTTCTTCATCTCCAGCGCCACTTTCAGACTCATAATGTCCTCCTCTATGGGCTGGTATAACACACACACGAATCATATCTACAGCCAGTACAATGGAAAGGTGGGAATGTGTACTGAATGTGTACTGATGTTATAAGTGAAAGGTGGAGGTACTGGTGGATGTGTACTGACACTATAAGGGATCTCTACCTGCAGTGACAGTCTGAGCTTCTCAAGTTCTTCCTCCAGAGATTTCTTCTCCTGTTCACAGGCCATTTTCATATCTGCCAGAGCAAGTATCATTACTGCTGGATATAACACAGATTGTATATACTACATAATTACTACTGAATATATAAAATATAATATATATAGTACTATACATATATTAGTATCACTTTTATTGGAGCCTAAAGGCTAACATTCATTATTAGTTATGTTAGTATTATTGCATTTCCATAGTACTTACTCTTGATGGACCTGTTATGCTCCTCCTCCTCCTGCTGTTTCTGCAGGAGCTCTGTCTCCTCCTGCTGCTTGTGTTTCAGCATCTCCTGAAGAACCTGCAGCTCCTTCTGCTTCTGCAACCTCAACTCCTTCAGCTGCTCCAACAAACTGTTCTCCAACTCCTCCTTCTCACACCGCAAACACTCCAATCGGGCCACAGGCCCCACTAGTGACACAGAACCACACACACACACACACAGACACACACACACACACACACACACACACACACACAAAGAGAGAGATAAACATGTATAAATGTATAAGAATTTGTGGATAAAATTATTATGAGATTATTTATAATGAAACGACTACACTACACAACCACTTCTTCCTTTTATTTACATATTATACAGATATTTACAGATATTTACATTTTATTTACCCGCGTGCGTCTCTCTTCTCCAAGGTAGCGGAGAGATATGAAAGGATAAAAGGGGAAAAGAATAAAATGCACGTCGGTTTTAAATTCGCAGGCTACCTGCGCTGAAGGCGTGGAAAACGAGCACGTGACGGAAAGGCTTCCGTACCCGATGGGTCCAAATCACATGCCCAGCAAAGTAGCCTTAAACCTGGACACACAATGGAGACCATTTGACCCTTTAAATAATACTACAACCAGACACATACAGGTGCGCACATATACACAGATACACATTCTGTTTAAATTTCTTCACATCTGCAGACTAGAGTAAGCTGAGGGTATAGTGTTAAACCAGGAACTACATAAACAGTATATAATATATATACAGAGGATATAGTGTTAAACCAGGTACTACATACAGAGTATATAGTATACATACAGAGTATATAGTTTGACCAAAAGATCGTGCTGATCTTTGATCTCCTGGTTCTTCATCTCCAGCGCCACTTTCAGACTCATAATGTCCTCCTCTATGGGCTGGTATAACCCACACATACGAATCATCACTACAGCCAGTACAATGGAAAGGTGGGAATGTGTACTGAATGTGTACTGACGTTATAAGTGAAAGGTGGAGGTACTGGTGGATGTGTACTGACACTATAAGGGATCTCTACCTGCAGTGACAGTCTGAGCTTCTCAAGTTCTTCCTCCAGAGATTTCTTCTCCTGTTCACAGGCCATTTTCAGATCTGCCAGAGCAAGTATCATTACTGCTGGATATAACATAGATTGTATATACTACATAATTACTACTGAATATATAAAATATAATATATATAGTACTATACATATATTAGTATCACTTTTATTGGAGCCTAAAGGCTAGCATTCATTATTAGTTATGTTAGTATTATTGCATTTCCATAGTACTTACTCTTGATGGACCTGTTATGCTCCTCCTCCTCCTGCTGTTTCTGCAGGAGCTCTGTCTCCTCCTGCTGCTTGTGTTTCAGCATCTCCTGAAGAACCTGCAGCTCCTTCTGCTTCTGCAACCTCAACTCCTTCAGCTGCTCCAACAAACTGTTCTCCAACTCCTCCTTCTCACACCGCAAACACTCCAATCGGGCCACAGGCCCCACTAGTGACACAGAACCACACACACACACACACACACACAAAGAGAGAGATAAACATGTATAAATGTATAAGAATTTGTGGATAAAATTATTATGAGATTATTTATAATCAAACGACTACACTACACAACCACATCTTCCTTTTATTTACATATTATACAGATATTTAGAGATATTTACATTTTATTTACCCGTGTGCGTCTCTCTTCTCCAAGGTAGCGGAGAGATATGAAAGGATAAAAGGGGAAAAGAATAAAATGCACGTCGGTTTTAAATTCGCAGGCTACCTGCGCTGAAGGCGTGGAAAACGAGCACGTGACGGAAAGGCTTCCGTACCCGATGGGTCCAAATCACATGCCCAGAAAAGTAGCCTTAAACCTGGACACACAATGGAGACCATTTGACCCTTTAAAATCATACTACAACCAGACTTCCAGGCCCAAGAGGTCACACAGTCATGCCCAGCAAAGTAGCTCTGGGCCTGGGCACACTTCACGCAGTTTGACCGTTTAAATAAAACTAGAAACAGACTTCCTGGCCCAAGAGGTCACACAGTCATGCCCAGCAAGGTTGCTTTAAACGTGGGCACACTTCAGACCGTTTCACTCTTTAAATCATTCAAAGCACCACATTTCAAGGCCCAAGAGGTCACAGAATCATGCCCATCAAAGTAGCTCTGGGCCTGGGCACACTTTACGGAGTTTGACCCTTTAAATAATACTACAACCAGACACATACAGGTGCGCACATATACACAGATACACATTCTGTTTAATTTCTTCACATCTGCAGACTAGAGTAAGCTGAGGGTATAGTGTTAAACCAGGAGCTACATAAACAGTATATAGTATATATAAAGAGGATATAGTGTTAAACCAGGTACTACATACAGAGTATATAGTATACATACAGAGTATATAGTTTGACCAAAAGATCGTGCTGATCTTTGATCTCCTGGTTCTTCATCTCCAGCGCCACTTTCAGACTCATAATGTCCTCCTCTATGGGCTGGTATAACCCACACATACGAATCATCACTACAGCCAGTACAATGGAAAGGTGGGAATGTGTACTGAATGTGTACTGACGTTATAAGTGAAAGGTGGAGGTACTGGTGGATGTGTACTGACACTATAAGGGATCTCTACCTGCAGTGACAGTCTGAGCTTCTCAAGTTCTTCCTCCAGAGATTTCTTCTCCTGTTCACAGGCCATTTTCAGATCTGCCAGAGCAAGTATCATTACTGCTGGATATAACATAGATTGTATATACTACATAATTACTACTGAATATATAAAATATAATATATATAGTACTATACATATATTAGTATCACTTTTATTGGAGCCTAAAGGCTAGCATTCATTATTAGTTATGTTAGTATTATTGCATTTCCATAGTACTTACTCTTGATGGACCTGTTATGCTCCTCCTCCTCCTGCTGTTTCTGCAGGAGCTCTGTCTCCTCCTGCTGCTTGTGTTTCAGCATCTCCTGAAGAACCTGCAGCTCCTTCTGCTTCTGCAACCTCAACTCCTTCAGCTGCTCCAACAAACTGTTCTCCAACTCCTCCTTCTCACACCGCAAACACTCCAATCGGGCCACAGGCCCCACTAGTGACACAGAACCACACACACACACACACACACACAAAGAGAGAGATAAACATGTATAAATGTATAAGAATTTGTGGATAAAATTATTATGAGATTATTTATAATCAAACGACTACACTACACAACCACATCTTCCTTTTATTTACATATTATACAGATATTTAGAGATATTTACATTTTATTTACCCGTGTGCGTCTCTTTTCTCCAAGGTAGCGGAGAGATATGAAAGGATAAAAGGGGAAAAGAATAAAATGCACGTCGGTTTTAAATTCGCAGGCTACCTGCGCTGAAGGCGTGGAAAACGAGCACGTGACGGAAAGGCTTCCGTACCCGATGGGTCCAAATCACATGCCCAGAAAAGTAGCCTTAAACCTGGACACACAATGGAGACCATTTGACCCTTTAAAATCATACTACAACCAGACTTCCAGGCCCAAGAGGTCACACAGTCATGCCCAGCAAAGTAGCTCTGGGCCTGGGCACACTTCACGCAGTTTGACCGTTTAAATAAAACTAGAAACAGACTTCCTGGCCCAAGAGGTCACACAGTCATGCCCAGCAAGGTTGCTTTAAACGTGGGCACACTTCAGACCGTTTCACTCTTTAAATCATTCAAAGCACCACATTTCAAGGCCCAAGAGGTCACAGAATCATGCCCATCAAAGTAGCTCTGGGCCTGGGCACACTTTACGGAGTTTGACCCTTTAAATAATACTACAACCAGACACATACAGGTGCGCACATATACACAGATACACATTCTGTTTAATTTCTTCACATCTGCAGACTAGAGTAAGCTGAGGGTATAGTGTTAAACCAGGAGCTACATAAACAGTATATAGTATATATAAAGAGGATATAGTGTTAAACCAGGTACTACATACAGAGTATATAGTATACATACAGAGTATATAGTTTGACCAAAAGATCGTGCTGATCTTTGATCTCCTGGTTCTTCATCTCCAGCGCCACTTTCTGACTCATAATGTCCTCCTCTATGGGCTGGTATAACCCACACATACGAATCATCACTACAGCCAGTACAATGGAAAGGTGGGAATGTGTACTGAATGTGTACTGACGTTATAAGTGAAAGGTGGAGGTACTGGTGGATGTGTACTGACACTATAAGGGATCTCTACCTGCAGTGACAGTCTGAGCTTCTCAAGTTCTTCCTCCAGAGATTTCTTCTCCTGTTCACAGGCCATTTTCAGATCTGCCAGAGCAAGTATCATTACTGCTGGATATAACATAGATTGTATATACTACATAATTACTACTGAATATATAAAATATAATATATATAGTACTATACATATATTAGTATCACTTTTATTGGAGCCTAAAGGCTAGCATTCATTATTAGTTATGTTAGTATTATTGCATTTCCATAGTACTTACTCTTGATGGACCTGTTATGCTCCTCCTCCTCCTGCTGTTTCTGCAGGAGCTCTGTCTCCTCATGCTGCTTGTGTTTCAGCATCTCCTGAAGAACCTGCAGCTCCTTCTGCTTCTGCAACCTCAACTCCTTCAGCTGCTCCAACAAACTGTTCTCCAACTCCTCCTTCTCACACCGCAAACACTCCAATCGGGCCACAGGCCCCACTAGTGACACAGAACCACACACACACACACACACACACACACACACACACACACACACACACACACAGAGAGAGATAAACATGTATAAATGTATAAGAATTTGTGGATAAAATTATTATGAGATTATTTATAATGAAACGACTACACTACACAACCACTTCTTCCTTTTATTTACATATTATACAGATATTTAGAGATATTTACATTTTATTTACCCGCGTGCGTCTCTCTTCTCCAAGGTAGCGGAGAGATATGAAGGGATAAAAGGGGAAAAGAATAAAATGCACGTCGGTTTTAAATTCGCAGGCTACCTGCGCTGAAGGCGTGGAAAACGAGCACGTGACGGAAAGGCTTCCGTACACGATGGGTCCAAATCACATGCCCAGAAAAGTAGCCTTAAACCTGGACACACAATGGAGACCATTTGACCCTTTAAAATCATACTACAACCAGACTTCCAGGCCCAAGAGGTCACACAGTCATGCCCAGCAAAGTAGCTCTGGGCCTGGGCACACTTCACGCAGTTTGACCGTTTAAATAAAACTAGAAACAGACTTCCTGGCCCAAGAGGTCACACAGTCATGCCCAGCAAGGTTGCTTTAAACGTGGGCACACTTCAGACCGTTTCACTCTTTAAATCATTCAAAGCACCACATTTCAAGGCCCAAGAGGTCACAGAATCATGCCCATCAAAGTAGCTCTGGGCCTGGGCACACTTCACGCAGTTTGACCCTTTAAATAATACTACAACCAGACACATACAGGTGCGCACATATACACAGATACACATTCTGTTTAATTTCTTCACATCTGCAGACTAGAGTAAGCTGAGGGTATAGTGTTAAACCAGGTACTACATAAACAGTATATAGTATATATACAGAGGATATAGTGTTAAACCAGGTACTACATACAGAGTATATAGTATACATACAGAGTATATAGTTTGACCAAAAGATCGTGCTGATCTTTGATCTCCTGGTTCTTCATCTCCAGCGCCACTTTCAGACTCATAATGTCCTCCTCTATGGGCTGGTATAACCCACACACACGAATCATCACTACAGCCAGTACAATGGAAAGGTGGGAATGTGTACTGAATGTGTACTGACGTTATAAGTGAAAGGTGGAGGTACTGGTGGATGTGTACTGACACTATAAGGGATCTCTACCTGCAGTGACAGTCTGAGCTTCTCAAGTTCTTCCTCCAGAGATTTCTTCTCCTGTTCACAGGCCATTTTCATATCTGCCAGAGCAAGTATCATTACTGCTGGATATAACATAGATTGTATATACTACATAATTACTACTGAATATATAAAATATAATATATATAGTACTATACATATATTAGTATCACTTTTATTGGAGCCTAAAGGCTAGCATTCATTATTAGTTATGTTAGTATTATTGCATTTCCATAGTACTTACTCTTGATGGACCTGTTATGCTCCTCCTCCTCCTGCTGTTTCTGCAGGAGCTCTGTCTCCTCCTGCTGCTTGTGTTTCAGCATCTCCTGAAGAACCTGCAGCTCCTTCTGCTTCTGCAACCTCAACTCCTTCAGCTGCTCCAACAAACTGTTCTCCAACTCCTCCTTCTCACACCGCAAACACTCCAATCGGGCCACAGGCCCCACTAGTGACACAGAACCACACACACACACACAGACACAGACACACACACACACACACACACACACATACACACACACACAGAGAGAGATAAACATGTATAAATGTATAAGAATTTGTGGATAAAATTATTATGAGATTATTTATAATCAAACGACTACACTACACAACCACATCTTCCTTTTATTTACATATTATACAGATATTTAGAGATATTTACATTTTATTTACCCGCGTGCGTCTCTCTTCTCCAAGGTAGCGTAGAGATATGAAAGGATAAAAGGGGAAAAGAATAAAATGCACGTCGGTTTTAAATTCGCAGGCTACCTGCGCTGAAGGCGTGGAAAACGAGCACGTGACGGAAAGGCTTCCGTACCCGATGGGTCCAAATCACATGCCCAGCAAAGTAGACTTAAACCTGGATACACAATGGAGACCATTTGACCCTTTAAAATCATACTACAAGCAGACTTCCAGGCCCAAGAGGTCACACAGCCATGCCCAGCAAAGTAGCTCTGGGCCTGGGCACACTTTACGCAGTTTGACCGTTTAAATAAAACTAGAAACAGACTTCCTGGCCCAAGAGGTCACACAGTCATGCCCAGCAAGGTTGCTTTAAACGTGGGCACACTTCAGACCGTTTCACTCTTTAAATCATTCAAAGCACCACATTTCAAGGCCCAAGAGGTCACAGAATCATGCCCATCAAAGTAGCTCTGGGCCTGGGCACACTTCACGCAGTTTGACCCTTTAAATAATACTACAACCAGACACATACAGGTGCGCACATATACACAGATACACATTCTGTTTAATTTCTTCACATCTGCAGACTAGAGTAAGCTGAGGGTATAGTGTTAAACCAGGTACTACATAAACAGTATATAGTATATATACAGAGGATATAGTGTTAAACCAGGTACTACATACAGAGTATATAGTATACATACAGAGTATATAGTTTGACCAAAAGATCGTGCTGATCTTTGATCTCCTGGTTCTTCATCTCCAGCGCCACTTTCAGACTCATAATGTCCTCCTCTATGGGCTGGTATAACCCACGCACACGAATCATCACTACAGCCAGTACAATGGAAAGGTGGGAATGTGTACTGAATGTGTACTGACGTTATAAGTGAAAGGTGGAGGTACTGGTGGATGTGTACTGACACTATAAGGGATCTCTACCTGCAGTGACAGTCTGAGCTTCTCAAGTTCTTCCTCCAGAGATTTCTTCTCCTGTTCACAGGCCATTTTCATATCTGCCAGAACAAGTATCATTACTGCTGGATATAACACAGATTGTATATACTACATAATTACTACTGAATATATAAAATATAATATAAATAGAGTACTATACATATATTAGTATCACTTTTATTGGAGCCTAAAGGCTAACATTCATTATTATGTTAGTATTATTGCATTTCCATAGTACTTACTCTTGATGGACCTGTTATGCTCCTCCTCCTCCTGCTGTTTCTGCAGGAGCTCTGTCTCCTCCTGCTGCTTGTGTTTCAGCATCTCCTGAAGAACCTGCAGCTCCTTCTGCTTCTGCAACCTCAACTCCTTCAGCTGCTCCAACAAATTGTTCTCCAACTCCTCCTTCTCACACCGCAAACAATCCAATCGGGCCACAGGCCCCACTAGTGACACAGAACCACACACACACACACACACACACACACACACACACACAGAGAGAGATAAACATGTATAAATGTATAAGAATTTGTGGATAAAATTATTATGAGATTATTTATAATCAAACGACTACACTACACAACCACTTCTTCCTTTTATTTACATATTATACAGATATTTACATTTTATTTACCCGCGTGCGTCTCTCTTCTCCAAGGTAGCGGAGAGATATGAAGGGATAAAAGGGGAAAAGAATAAAATGCACGTCGGTTTTAAATTCGCAGGCTACCTGCGCTGAAGGCGTGGAAAACGAGCACGTGACGGAAAGGCTTCCGTACCCGATGGGTCCAAATCACATGCCCAGCAAAGTAGCCTTAAACCTGGACACACAATGGAGACCATTTGACCCTTTAAAATCATACTACAACCAGACTTCCAGGCCCAAGAGGTCACACAGTCATGCCCAGCAAAGTAGCTCTGGGCCTGGGCACACTTCACGCAGTTTGACCGTTTAAATAAAACTAGAAACAGACTTCCTGGCCCAAGAGGTCACACAGTCATGCCCAGAAAGGTTACTTTAAACGTGGGCACACTTCAGACCGTTTCACTCTTTAAATCATTCAAAGCACCACATTTCAAGGCCCAAGAGGTCACAGAATCATGCCCATCAAAGTAGCTCTGGGCCTGGGCACACTTCACGCAGTTTGACCCTTTAAATAATACTACAACCAGACGCATACAGGTGCGCACATATACACAGATACACATTCTGTTTAATTTCTTCACATCTGCAGACTAGAGTAAGCTGAGGTTATAGTGTTAAACCAGGTACTACATAAACAGTATATAGTATATATACAGAGGATATAGTGTTAAACCAGGTACTACATACAGAGTATATAGTATACATACAGAGTATATAGTTTGACCAAAAGATCGTGCTGATCTTTGATCTCCTGGTTCTTCATCTCCAGCGCCACTTTCAGACTCATAATGTCCTCCTCTATGGGCTGGTATAACACACACACGAATCATCACTACAGCCAGTACAATGGAAAGGTGGGAATGTGTACTGCATGTGTACTGACGTTATAAGTGAAAGGTGGAGGTACTGGTGGATGTGTACTGACACTATAAGGGATCTCTACCTGCAGTGACAGTCTGAGCTTCTCAAGTTCTTCCTCCAGAGATTTCTTCTCCTGTTCACAGGCCATTTTCATATCTACCAGAGCAAGTATCATTACTGCTGGATATAACATAGATTGTATATACTACATAATTACTACTGAATATATAAAATATAATATATATAGTACTATACATATATTAGTATCACTTTTATTGGAGCCTAAAGGCTAGCATTCATTATTAGTTATGTTAGTATTATTGCATTTCCATAGTACTTACTCTTGATGGACCTGTTATGCTCCTCCTCCTCCTGCTGTTTCTGCAGGAGCTCTGTCTCCTCCTGCTGCTTGTGTTTCAGCATCTCCTGAAGAACCTGCAGCTCCTTCTGCTTCTGCAACCTCAACTCCTTCAGCTGCTCCAACAAACTGTTCTCCAACTCCTCCTTCTCACACCGCAAACACTCCAATCGGGCCACAGGCCCCACTAGTGACACAGAACCACACACACACACACAGACACAGACACACACACACACACACACACATACACACACACACAGAGAGAGATAAACATGTATAAATGTATAAGAATTTGTGGATAAAATTATTATGAGATTATTTATAATCAAACGACTACACTACACAACCACATCTTCCTTTTATTTACATATTATACAGATATTTAGAGATATTTACATTTTATTTACCCGCGTGCGTCTCTCTTCTCCAAGGTAGCGTAGAGATATGAAAGGATAAAAGGGGAAAAGAATAAAATGCACGTCGGTTTTAAATTCGCAGGCTACCTGCGCTGAAGGCGTGGAAAACGAGCACGTGACGGAAAGGCTTCCGTACCCGATGGGTCCAAATCACATGCCCAGCAAAGTAGACTTAAACCTGGATACACAATGGAGACCATTTGACCCTTTAAAATCATACTACAAGCAGACTTCCAGGCCCAAGAGGTCACACAGCCATGCCCAGCAAAGTAGCTCTGGGCCTGGGCACACTTTACGCAGTTTGACCGTTTAAATAAAACTAGAAACAGACTTCCTGGCCCAAGAGGTCACACAGTCATGCCCAGCAAGGTTGCTTTAAACGTGGGCACACTTCAGACCGTTTCACTCTTTAAATCATTCAAAGCACCACATTTCAAGGCCCAAGAGGTCACAGAATCATGCCCATCAAAGTAGCTCTGGGCCTGGGCACACTTCACGCAGTTTGACCCTTTAAATAATACTACAACCAGACACATACAGGTGCGCACATATACACAGATACACATTCTGTTTAATTTCTTCACATCTGCAGACTAGAGTAAGCTGAGGGTATAGTGTTAAACCAGGTACTACATAAACAGTATATAGTATATATACAGAGGATATAGTGTTAAACCAGGTACTACATACAGAGTATATAGTATACATACAGAGTATATAGTTTGACCAAAAGATCGTGCTGATCTTTGATCTCCTGGTTCTTCATCTCCAGCGCCACTTTCAGACTCATAATGTCCTCCTCTATGGGCTGGTATAACCCACGCACACGAATCATCACTACAGCCAGTACAATGGAAAGGTGGGAATGTGTACTGAATGTGTACTGACGTTATAAGTGAAAGGTGGAGGTACTGGTGGATGTGTACTGACACTATAAGGGATCTCTACCTGCAGTGACAGTCTGAGCTTCTCAAGTTCTTCCTCCAGAGATTTCTTCTCCTGTTCACAGGCCATTTTCATATCTGCCAGAACAAGTATCATTACTGCTGGATATAACACAGATTGTATATACTACATAATTACTACTGAATATATAAAATATAATATAAATAGAGTACTATACATATATTAGTATCACTTTTATTGGAGCATAAAGGCTAACATTCATTATTATGTTAGTATTATTGCATTTCCATAGTACTTACTCTTGATGGACCTGTTATGCTCCTCCTCCTCCTGCTGTTTCTGCAGGAGCTCTGTCTCCTCCTGCTGCTTGTGTTTCAGCATCTCCTGAAGAACCTGCAGCTCCTTCTGCTTCTGCAACCTCAACTCCTTCAGCTGCTCCAACAAATTGTTCTCCAACTCCTCCTTCTCACACCGCAAACAATCCAATCGGGCCACAGGCCCCACTAGTGACACAGAACCACACACACACACACACACACACACACAGACACACACACAGACACACACACAAAGAGAGAGATAAACATGTATAAATGTATAAGAATTTGTGGATAAAATTATTATGAGATTATTCATAATCAAACGACTACACTACACAACCACTTCTTCCTTTTATTTACATGTTATACAGATGTTTACAGATATTTACATTTTATTTACCCGCGTGCATCTCTCTTCTCCAAGGTAGCGGAGAGATATGAAAGGATAAAAGGGGAAAAGAATAAAATGCACGTCGGTTTTAATTTCGCAGCCTACCTGCGCTGAAGGCGTGGAAAACGAGCACGTGACGGAAAGGCTTCCGTACCCGATGGGTCCAAATCACATGCCCAGCAAAGTAGACTTAAACCTGGATACACAATGGAGACCATTTGACCCTTTAAAATCATACTACAAGCAGACTTCCAGGCCCAAGAGGTCACACAGCCATGCCCAGCAAAGTAGCTCTGGGCCTGGGCACACTTTACGCAGTTTGACCGTTTAAATAAAACTAGAAACAGACTTCCTGGCCCAAGAGGTCACACAGTCATGCCCAGCAAGGTTGCTTTAAACGTGGGCACACTTCAGACCGTTTCACTCTTTAAATCATTCAAAGCACCACATTTCAAGGCCCAAGAGGTCACAGAATCATGCCCATCAAAGTAGCTCTGGGCCTGGGCACACTTCACGCAGTTTGACCCTTTAAATAATACTACAACCAGACACATACAGGTGCGCACATATACACAGATACACATTCTGTTTAATTTCTTCACATCTGCAGACTAGAGTAAGCTGAGGGTATAGTGTTAAACCAGGTACTACATAAACAGTATATAGTATATATACAGAGGATATAGTGTTAAACCAGGTACTACATACAGAGTATATAGTATACATACAGAGTATATAGTTTGACCAAAAGATCGTGCTGATCTTTGATCTCCTGGTTCTTCATCTCCAGCGCCACTTTCAGACTCATAATGTCCTCCTCTATGGGCTGGTATAACCCACGCACACGAATCATCACTACAGCCAGTACAATGGAAAGGTGGGAATGTGTACTGAATGTGTACTGACGTTATAAGTGAAAGGTGGAGGTACTGGTGGATGTGTACTGACACTATAAGGGATCTCTACCTGCAGTGACAGTCTGAGCTTCTCAAGTTCTTCCTCCAGAGATTTCTTCTCCTGTTCACAGGCCATTTTCATATCTGCCAGAACAAGTATCATTACTGCTGGATATAACACAGATTGTATATACTACATAATTACTACTGAATATATAAAATATAATATAAATAGAGTACTATACATATATTAGTATCACTTTTATTGGAGCATAAAGGCTAACATTCATTATTATGTTAGTATTATTGCATTTCCATAGTACTTACTCTTGATGGACCTGTTATGCTCCTCCTCCTCCTGCTGTTTCTGCAGGAGCTCTGTCTCCTCCTGCTGCTTGTGTTTCAGCATCTCCTGAAGAACCTGCAGCTCCTTCTGCTTCTGCAACCTCAACTCCTTCAGCTGCTCCAACAAATTGTTCTCCAACTCCTCCTTCTCACACCGCAAACAATCCAATCGGGCCACAGGCCCCACTAGTGACACAGAACCACACACACACACACACACACACACACAGACACACACACAGACACACACACAAAGAGAGAGATAAACATGTATAAATGTATAAGAATTTGTGGATAAAATTATTATGAGATTATTCATAATCAAACGACTACACTACACAACCACTTCTTCCTTTTATTTACATGTTATACAGATGTTTACAGATATTTACATTTTATTTACCCGCGTGCATCTCTCTTCTCCAAGGTAGCGGAGAGATATGAAAGGATAAAAGGGGAAAAGAATAAAATGCACGTCGGTTTTAATTTCGCAGCCTACCTGCGCTGAAGGCGTGGAAAACGAGCACGTGACGGAAAGGCTTCCGTACCCGATGGGTCCAAATCACATGCCCAGCAAAGTAGCCTTAAACCTGGACACACAATGGAGACCATTTGACCCTTTAAAATCATACTACAACCAGACTTCCAGGCCCAAGAGGTCACACAGTCATGCACAGCAAAGTAGCTCTGGGCCTGGGCACACTTCACGCAGTTTGACCGTTTAAATAAAAGTAGAAACAGACTTCCTGGCCCAAGAGGTCACACAGTCATGCCCAGCAAGGATGCTTTAAACGTGGGCACACTTCAGACCGTTTCACTCTTTAAATCATTCAAAGCACCACATTTCAAGGCCCAAGAGGTCACAGAATCATGCCCATCAAAGTAGCTCTGGGCCTGGGCACACTTCACGCAGTTTGACCCTTTAAATAATACTACAACCAGACGCATACAGGTGCGCACATATACACAGATACACATTCTGTTTAAATTTCTTCACATCTGAAGACTAGAGTAAGCTGAGGGTATAGTGTTAAACCAGGTACTACATAAACAGTATATAGTATATATACAGAGGATATAGTGTTAAACCAGGTACTACATACAGAGTATATAGTATACATACAGAGTATATAGTTTGACCAAAAGATCGTGCTGATCTTTGATCTCCTGGTTCTTCATCTCCAGCGCCACTTTCAGACTCATAAAGTCCTCCTCTATGGGCTGGTATAACACACACACGAATCATCACTACAGCCAGTACAATGGAAAGGTGGGAATGTGTACTGAATGTGTACTGACGTTATAAGTGAGAGGTGGAGGTACTGGTGGATGTGTACTGACACTATAAGGGATCTCTACCTGCAGTGACAGTCTGAGCTTCTCAAGTTCTTCCTCCAGAGATTTCTTCTCCTGTTCACAGGCCATTTTCATATCTGCCAGAGCAAGTATCATTACTGCTGGATATAACACAGATTGTATATACTACATAATTACTACTGAATATATAAAATATAATATATATAGTACTATACATATATTAGTATCACTTTTATTGGAGCCTAAAGGCTAACATTCATTATTAGTTATGTTAGTATTATTGCATTTCCATAGTACTTACTCTTGATGGACCTGTTATGCTCCTCCTCCTCCTGCTGTTTCTGCAGGAGCTCTGTCTCCTCCTGCTGCTTGTGTTTCAGCATCTCCTGAAGAACCTGCAGCTCCTTCTGCTTCTGCAACCTCAACTCCTTCAGCTGCTCCAACAAACTGTTCTCCAACTCCTCATTCCTCATTCTCACACCGCAAACACTCCAATCGGGCCACAGGCCCCACTAGTGACACAGAACCACACACACACACACACACACACACACACACACACACACACACACACACACACACACACACACACAAAGAGAGAGATAAACATGTATAAATGTATAAGAATTTGTGGATAAAATTATTATGAGATTATTTATAATGAAACGACTACACTACACAACCACTTCTTCCTTTTATTTACATATTATACAGATATTTACAGATATTTACATTTTATTTACCCGCGTGCGTCTCTCTTCTCCAAGGTAGCGGAGAGATATGAAAGGATAAAAGGGGAAAAGAATAAAATGCACGTCGGTTTTAAATTCGCAGGCTACCTGCGCTGAAGGCGTGGAAAACGAGCACGTGACGGAAAGGCTTCCGTACCCGATGGGTCCAAATCACATGCCAAGCAAAGTAGCCTTAAACCTGGACACACAATGGAGACCATTTGACCCTTTAAAATCATACTACAACCAGACTTCCAGGCCCAAGAGGTCACACAGTCATGCCCAGCAAAGTAGCTCTGGGCATGGGCACACTTCACGCAGTTTGACCGTTTAAATAAAAGTAGAAACAGACTTCCTGGCCCAAGAGGTCACACAGTCATGCCCAGCAAGGATGCTTTAAACGTGGGCACACTTCAGACCGTTTCACTCTTTAAATCATTCAAAGAACCACATTTCAAGGCCCAAGAGGTCACAGAATCATGCCCATCAAAGTAGCTCTGGGCCTGGGCACACTTCATGCAGTTTGACCCTTTAAATAATACTACAACCAGACACATACAGGTGCGCACATATACACAGATACACATTCTGTTTAATTTATTCACATCTGCAGACTAGAGTAAGCTGAGGGTATAGTGTTAAACCAGGTACTACATAAACAGTATATAGTATATATACAGAGGATATAATGTTAAACCAGGTACTACATACAGAGTATATAGTTTGACCAAAAGATCGTGCTGATCTTTGATCTCCTGGTTCTTCATCTCCAGCGCCACTTTCAGACTCATAATGTCCTCCTCTATGGGCTGGTATAACACACACACGAATCATCACTACAGCCAGTACAATGGAAAGGTGGGAATGTGTACTGAATGTGTACTGACGTTATAAGTGAAAGGTGGAGGTACTGGTGGATGTGTACTGACACTATAAGGGATCTCTACCTGCAGTGACAGTCTGAGCTTCTCAAGTTCTTCCTCCAGAGATTTCTTCTCCTGTTCACAGGCCATTTTCATATCTGCCAGAGCAAGTATCATTACTGCTGGATATAACACAGATTGTATATACTACATAATTACTACTGAATATATAAAATATAATATATATAGTACTATACATATATTAGTATCACTTTTATTGGAGCCTAAAGGCTAACATTCATTATTAGTTATCTTAGTATTATTGCATTTCCATAGTACTTACCCTTGAGGGACCTGTTATGCTCCTCCTCCTCCTGCTGTTTCTGCAGAAGCTCTGTCTCCTCCTGCTGCTTGTGTTTCAGCATCTCCTGAAGAACCTGCAGCTCCTTCTGCTTCTGCAACCTCAACTCCTTCAGCTGCTCCAACAAACTGTTCTCCAACTCCTCCTTCTCACACCGCAAACACTCCAATCGGGCCACAGGCCCCACTAGTGACACAGAACCACACACACACACACACAGACACACACACACACACACACACAAAGAGAGAGATAAACATGTATAAATGTATAAGAATTTGTGGATAAAATTATTATGAGATTATTTATAATGAAACGACTACACTACACAACCACTTCTTCCTTTTATTTACATATTATACAGATATTTAGAGATATTTACATTTTATTTACCCGCGTGCGTCTCTCTTCTCCAAGGTAGCGGAGAGATATGAAAGGATAAAAGGGGAAAAGAATAAAATGCACGTCGGTTTTAAATTCGCAGGCTACCTGCGCTGAAGGCGTGGAAAACGAGCACGTGACGGAAAGGCTTCCGTACCCGATGGGTCCAAATCACATGCCCAGCAAAGTAGCCTTAAACCTGGACACACAATGGAGACCATTTGACCCTTTAAATAATACTACAACCAGACACATACAGGTGCGCACATATACACAGATACACATTCTGTTTAAATTTCTTCACATCTGCAGACTAGAGTAAGCTGAGGGTATAGTGTTAAACCAGGAACTACATAAACAGTATATAGTATATATACAGAGGATATAGTGTTAAACCAGGTACTACATACAGAGTATATAGTATACATACAGAGTATATAGTTTGACCAAAAGATCGTGCTGATCTTTGATCTCCTGGTTCTTCATCTCCAGCGCCACTTTCAGACTCATAAAGTCCTCCTCTATGGGCTGGTATAACACACACACGAATCATATCTACAGCCAGTACAATGGAAAGGTGGGAATGTGTACTGAATGTGTACTGACGTTATAAGTGAAAGGTGGAGGTACTGGTGGATGTGTACTGACACTATAAGGGATCTCTACCTGCAGTGACAGTCTGAGCTTCTCAAGTTCTTCCTCCAGAGATTTCTTCTCCTGTTCACAGGCCATTTTCATATCTGCCAGAGCAAGTATCATTACTGCAGGATATAACACAGATTGTATATACTACATAATTACTACTGAATATATAAAATATAATATATATAGTACTATACATATATTAGTATCACTTTTATTGGAGCCTAAAGGCTAACATTCATTATTAGTTATGTTAGTATTATTGCATTTCCATAGTACTTACTCTTGATGGACCTGTTATGCTCCTCCTCCTCCTGCTGTTTCTGCAGGAGCTCTGTCTCCTCCTGCTGCTTGTGTTTCAGCATCACCTGAAGAACCTGCAGCTCCTTCTGCTTCTGCAACCTCAACTCCTTCAGCTGCTCCAACAAATTGTTCTCCAACTCCTCCTTCTCACACCGCAAACACTCCAATCGGGCCACAGGCCCCACTAGTGACACAGAACCACACACACACACACAGAGAGAGAGATAAACATGTATAAATGTATAAGAATTTGTGGATAAAATTATTATGAGATTATTTATAATCAAACGACTACACTACACAACCACATCTTCCTTTTATTTACATATTATACAGATATTTAGAGATATTTACATTTTATTTACCTGCGTCCGTCTCTCTTCTCCAAGGTAGCGGAGAGATATGAAAGGATAAAAGGGGAAAAGAATAAAATGCACGTCGGTTTTAAATTCGCAGGCTACCTGCGCTGAAGGCGTGGAAAACGAGCACGTGACGGAAAGGCTTCCGTACCCGATGGGTCCAAATCACATGCCCAGCAAAGTAGCCTTAAACCTGGACACACAATGGAGACCATTTGACCCTTTAAAATCATACTACAACCAGACTTCCAGGCCCAAGAGGTCACACAGTCATGCCCAGCAAAGTAGCTCTGGGCATGGGCACACTTCACGCAGTTTGACCGTTTAAATAAAAGTAGAAACAGACTTCCTGGCCCAAGAGGTCACACAGTCATGCCCAGCAAGGATGCTTTAAACGTGGGCACACTTCAGACCGTTTCACTCTTTAAATCATTCAAAGCACCACATTTCAAGGCCCAAGAGGTCACAGAATCATGCCCATCAAAGTAGCTCTGGGCCTGGGCACACTTCATGCAGTTTGACCCTTTAAATAATACTACAACCAGACACATACAGGTGCGCACATATACACAGATACACATTCTGTTTAATTTATTCACATCTGCAGACTAGAGTAAGCTGAGGGTATAGTGTTAAACCAGGTACTACATAAACAGTATATAGTATATATAAAGAGGATATAATGTTAAACCAGGTACTACATACAGAGTATATAGTTTGACCAAAAGATCGTGCTGATCTTTGATCTCCTGGTTCTTCATCTCCAGCGCCACTTTCAGACTCATAATGTCCTCCTCTATGGGCTGGTATAACCCACACATACGAATCATCACTACAGCCAGTACAATGGAAAGGTGGGAATGTGTACTGAATGTGTACTGACGTTATAAGTGAAAGGTGGAGGTACTGGTGGATGTGTACTGACACTATAAGGGATCTCTACCTGCAGTGACAGTCTGAGCTTCTCAAGTTCTTCCTCCAGAGATTTCTTCTCCTGTTCACAGGCCATTTTCATATCTGCCAGAGCAAGTATCATTACTGCTGGATATAACATAGATTGTATATACTACATAATTACTACTGAATATATAAAATATAATATATATAGTACTATACATATATTAGTATCACTTTTATTGGAGCCTAAAGGCTAGCATTCATTATTAGTTATGTTAGTATTATTGCATTTCCATAGTACTTACTCTTGATGGACCTGTTATGCTCCTCCTCCTCCTGCTGTTTCTGCAGGAGCTCTGTCTCCTCCTGCTGCTTTTGTTTCAGCATCTCCTGAAGAACCTGCAGCTCCTTCTGCTTCTGCAACCTCAACTCCTTCAGCTGCTCCAACAAACTGTTATCCAACTCCTCCTTCTCACACCGCAAACACTCCAATCGGGCCACAGGCCCCACTAGTGACACAGAACCACACACACACACACACACACAGAGAGATAAACATGTATAAATGTGTAAGAATTTGTGGATAAAATTATTATGAGATTATTTATAATCAAACGACTACACTACACAACCACATCTTCCTTTTATTTACATATTATACAGATATTTAGAGATATTTACATTTTATTTACCCGCGTGCGTCTCTCTTCTCCAAGGTAGCGGAGAGATATGAAAGGATAAAAGGGGAAAAGAATAAAATGCACGTCCGTTTTAAATTCGAAGGCTACCTGCGCTGAAGGCGTGGAAAACGAGCACGTGACGGAAAGGCTTCCGTACCCGATGGGTCCAAATCACATGCCCAGCAAAGTAGCCTTAAACCTGGACACACAATGGAGACCATTTGACCCTTTAAAATCATACTACAACCAGACTTCCAGGCCCAAGAGGTCACACAGTCATGCCCAGCAAAGTACCTCTGGGCCTGGGCACACTTCACGCAGTTTGACCTTTTAAATAAAACTAGAAACAGACTTCCTGGCCCAAGAGGTCACACAGTCATGCCCAGCAAGGTTGCTTTAAACGTGGGCACACTTCAGACCGTTTCACTCTTTAAATCATTCAAAGCACCACATTTCAAGGCCCAAGAGGTCACAGAATCATGCCCATCAAAGTAGCTCTGGGCCTGGGCACACTTCACGCAGTTTGACCCTTTAAATAATACTACAACCAGACACATACAGGTGCGCACATATACACAGATACACATTCTGTTTAAATTTCTTCACATCTGAAGACTAGAGTAAGCTGAGGGTATAGTGTTAAACCAGGTACTACATAAACAGTATATAGTATATATACAGAGGATATAGTGTTAAACCAGGTACTACATACAGAGTATATAGTATACATACAGAGTATATAGTTTGACCAAAAGATCGTGCTGATCTTTGATCTCCTGGTTCTTCATCTCCAGCGCCACTTTCAGACTCATAAAGTCCTCCTCTATGGGCTGGTATAACACACACACGAATCATCACTACAGCCAGTACAATGGAAAGGTGGGAATGTGTACTGAATGTGTACTGACGTTATAAGTGAGAGGTGGAGGTACTGGTGGATGTGTACTGACACTATAAGGGATCTCTACCTGCAGTGACAGTCTGAGCTTCTCAAGTTCTTCCTCCAGAGATTTCTTCTCCTGTTCACAGGCCATTTTCATATCTGCCAGAGCAAGTATCATTACTGCTGGATATAACACAGATTGTATATACTACATAATTACTACTGAATATATAAAATATAATATATATAGTACTATACATATATTAGTATCACTTTTATTGGAGCCTAAAGGCTAACATTCATTATTAGTTATGTTAGTATTATTACATTTCCATAGTACTTACTCTTGATGGACCTGTTATGCTCCTCCTCCTCCTGCTGTTTCTGCAGGAGCTCTGTCTCCTCCTGCTGCTTGTGTTTCAGCATCTCCTGAAGAACCTGCAGCTCCTTCTGCTTCTGCAACCTCAACTCCTTCAGCTGCTCCAACAAACTGTTCTCCAACTCCTCCTTCTCACACCGCAAACACTCCAATCGGGCCACAGGCCCCACTAGTGACACAGAACCACACACACACACACACACACACACACACACACACACACACACACACACAGAGAGATAAACATGTATAAATGTATAAGAATTTGTGGATAAAATTATTATGAGATTATTTATAATCAAACGACTACACTACACAACCACTTCTTCCTTTTATTTACATATTATACAGATATTTACAGATATTTACATTTTATTTACCCGCATGCGTCTCTCTTCTCCAAGGTAGCGGAGAGATATGAAAGGATAAAAGGGGAAAAGAATAAAATGCACGTCGGTTTTAAATTCGCAGGCTACCTTCGCTGAAGGCGTGGAAAACGAGCACGTGACGGAAAGGCTTCCCTACCCGATGGGTCCAAATCACATGCCCAGCAAAGTAGCCTTAAACCTGGACACACAATGGAGACCATTTGACCCTTTAAAATCATACTACAAGCAGACTTCCAGGCCCAAGAGGTCACACAGTCATGCCCAGCAAAGTACCTCTGGGCCTGGGCACACTTCACGCAGTTTGACCGTTTAAATAAAACTAGAAACAGACTTCCTGGCCCAAGAGGTCACACAGTCATGCCCAGCAAGGTTGCTTTAAACGTGGGCACACTTTAGACCGTTTCACTCTTTAAATCATTCAAAGCACCACATTTCAAGGCCCAAGAGGTCACAGAATCATGCCCATCAAAGTAGCTCTGGGCCTGGGCACACTTCACGCAGTTTGACCCTTTAAATAATACTACAACCAGACACATACAGGTGCGCACATATACACAGATACACATTCTGTTTAAATTTCTTCACATCTGCAGACTAGAGTAAGCTGAGGGTATAGTGTTAAACCAGGTACTACATAAACAGTATATAGTATATATACAGAGGATATAGTGTTAAACCAGGTACTACATACAGAGTATATAGTATACATACAGAGTATATAGTTTGACCAAAAGATCGTGCTGATCTTTGATCTCCTGGTTCTTCATCTCCAGCGCCACTTTCAGACTCATAATGTCCACCTCTATGGGCTGGTATAACACACACACGAATCATCACTACAGCCAGTACAATGGAAAGGTGGGAATGTGTACTGAATGTGTACTGACGTTATAAGTGAAAGGTGGAGCTACTGGTGGATGTGTACTGACACTATAAGGGATCTCTACCTGCAGTGACAGTCTGAGCTTCTCAAGTTCTTCCTCCAGAGATTTCTTCTCCTGTTCACAGGCCATTTTCATATCTGCCAGAGCAAGTATCATTACTGCTGGATATAACACAGATTGTATATACTACATAATTACTACTGAATATATAAAATATAATATATATAGTACTATACATATATTAGTATCACTTTTATTGGAGCCTAAAGGCTAACATTCATTATTAGTTATGTTAGTATTATTGCATTTCCATAGTACTTACCCTTGAGGGACCTGGTATGCTCCTCCTCCTCCTGCTGTTTCTGCAGGAGCTCTGTCTCCTCCTGCTGCTTGTGTTTCAGCATCTCCTGAAGAACCTGCAGCTCCTTCTGCTTCTGCAACCTCAACTCCTTCAGCTGCTCCAACAAACTGTTCTCCAACTCCTCCTTCTCACACCGCAAACACTCCAATCGGGCCACAGGCCCCACTAGTGACACAGAACCACACACACACACACACAGACACACACACACACACACACACACACACACACACACACACACAAAGAGAGAGATAAACATGTATAAATGTATAAGAATTTGTGGATAAAATTATTATGAGATTATTTATAATGAAACAACTACACTACACAACCACTTCTTCCTTTTATTTACATATTATACAGATATTTACAGATATTTACATTTTATTTACCCGCGTGCGTCTCTCTTCTCCAAGGTAGCGGAGAGATATGAAAGGATAAAAGGGGAAAAGAATAAAATGCACGTCGGTTTTAAATTCGCAGGCTACCTGCGCTGAAGGCGTGGAAAACGAGCACGTGACGGAAAGGCTTCCGTACCCGATGGGTCCAAATCACATGCCCAGCAAAGTAGCCTTAAACCTGGACACACAATGGAGACCATTTGACCCTTTAAATAATACTACAACCAGACACATACAGGTGCGCACATATACACAGATACACATTCTGTTTAAATTTCTTCACATCTGCAGACTAGAGTAAGCTGAGGGTATAGTGTTAAACCAGGAACTACATAAACAGTATATAATATATATACAGAGGATATAGTGTTAAACCAGGTACTACATACAGAGTATATAGTATACATACAGAGTATATAGTTTGACCAAAAGATCGTGCTGATCTTTGATCTCCTGGTTCTTCATCTCCAGCGCCACTTTCAGACTCATAATGTCCTCCTCTATGGGCTGGTATAACACACACACGAATCATATCTACAGCCAGTACAATGGAAAGGTGGGAATGTGTACTGAATGTGTACTGATGTTATAAGTGAAAGGTGGAGGTACTGGTGGATGTGTACTGACACTATAAGGGATCTCTACCTGCAGTGACAGTCTGAGCTTCTCAAGTTCTTCCTCCAGAGATTTCTTCTCCTGTTCACAGGCCATTTTCATATCTGCCAGAGCAAGTATCATTACTGCTGGATATAACACAGATTGTATATACTACATAATTACTACTGAATATATAAAATATAATATATATAGTACTATACATATATTAGTATCACTTTTATTGGAGCCTAAAGGCTAACATTCATTATTAGTTATGTTAGTATTATTGCATTTCCATAGTACTTACTCTTGATGGACCTGTTATGCTCCTCCTCCTCCTGCTGTTTCTGCAGGAGCTCTGTCTCCTCCTGCTGCTTGTGTTTCAGCATCTCCTGAAGAACCTGCAGCTCCTTCTGCTTCTGCAACCTCAACTCCTTCAGCTGCTCCAACAAACTGTTCTCCAACTCCTCCTTCTCACACCGCAAACACTCCAATCGGGCCACAGGCCCCACTAGTGACACAGAACCACACACACACACACACAGACACACACACACACACACACACACACACACACACAAAGAGAGAGATAAACATGTATAAATGTATAAGAATTTGTGGATAAAATTATTATGAGATTATTTATAATGAAACGACTACACTACACAACCACTTCTTCCTTTTATTTACATATTATACAGATATTTACAGATATTTACATTTTATTTACCCGCGTGCGTCTCTCTTCTCCAAGGTAGCGGAGAGATATGAAAGGATAAAAGGGGAAAAGAATAAAATGCACGTCGGTTTTAAATTCGCAGGCTACCTGCGCTGAAGGCGTGGAAAACGAGCACGTGACGGAAAGGCTTCCGTACCCGATGGGTCCAAATCACATGCCCAGCAAAGTAGCCTTAAACCTGGACACACAATGGAGACCATTTGACCCTTTAAATAATACTACAACCAGACACATACAGGTGCGCACATATACACAGATACACATTCTGTTTAAATTTCTTCACATCTGCAGACTAGAGTAAGCTGAGGGTATAGTGTTAAACCAGGAACTACATAAACAGTATATAATATATATACAGAGGATATAGTGTTAAACCAGGTACTACATACAGAGTATATAGTATACATACAGAGTATATAGTTTGACCAAAAGATCGTGCTGATCTTTGATCTCCTGGTTCTTCATCTCCAGCGCCACTTTCAGACTCATAATGTCCTCCTCTATGGGCTGGTATAACCCACACATACGAATCATCACTACAGCCAGTACAATGGAAAGGTGGGAATGTGTACTGAATGTGTACTGACGTTATAAGTGAAAGGTGGAGGTACTGGTGGATGTGTACTGACACTATAAGGGATCTCTACCTGCAGTGACAGTCTGAGCTTCTCAAGTTCTTCCTCCAGAGATTTCTTCTCCTGTTCACAGGCCATTTTCAGATCTGCCAGAGCAAGTATCATTACTGCTGGATATAACATAGATTGTATATACTACATAATTACTACTGAATATATAAAATATAATATATATAGTACTATACATATATTAGTATCACTTTTATTGGAGCCTAAAGGCTAGCATTCATTATTAGTTATGTTAGTATTATTGCATTTCCATAGTACTTACTCTTGATGGACCTGTTATGCTCCTCCTCCTCCTGCTGTTTCTGCAGGAGCTCTGTCTCCTCCTGCTGCTTGTGTTTCAGCATCTCCTGAAGAACCTGCAGCTCCTTCTGCTTCTGCAACCTCAACTCCTTCAGCTGCTCCAACAAACTGTTCTCCAACTCCTCCTTCTCACACCGCAAACACTCCAATCGGGCCACAGGCCCCACTAGTGACACAGAACCACACACACACACACACACACACACAAAGAGAGAGATAAACATGTATAAATGTATAAGAATTTGTGGATAAAATTATTATGAGATTATTTATAATCAAACGACTACACTACACAACCACATCTTCCTTTTATTTACATATTATACAGATATTTAGAGATATTTACATTTTATTTACCCGTGTGCGTCTCTCTTCTCCAAGGTAGCGGAGAGATATGAAAGGATAAAAGGGGAAAAGAATAAAATGCACGTCGGTTTTAAATTCGCAGGCTACCTGCGCTGAAGGCGTGGAAAACGAGCACGTGACGGAAAGGCTTCCGTACCCGATGGGTCCAAATCACATGCCCAGAAAAGTAGCCTTAAACCTGGACACACAATGGAGACCATTTGACCCTTTAAAATCATACTACAACCAGACTTCCAGGCCCAAGAGGTCACACAGTCATGCCCAGCAAAGTAGCTCTGGGCCTGGGCACACTTCACGCAGTTTGACCGTTTAAATAAAACTAGAAACAGACTTCCTGGCCCAAGAGGTCACACAGTCATGCCCAGCAAGGTTGCTTTAAACGTGGGCACACTTCAGACCGTTTCACTCTTTAAATCATTCAAAGCACCACATTTCAAGGCCCAAGAGGTCACAGAATCATGCCCATCAAAGTAGCTCTGGGCCTGGGCACACTTTACGGAGTTTGACCCTTTAAATAATACTACAACCAGACACATACAGGTGCGCACATATACACAGATACACATTCTGTTTAATTTCTTCACATCTGCAGACTAGAGTAAGCTGAGGGTATAGTGTTAAACCAGGAGCTACATAAACAGTATATAGTATATATAAAGAGGATATAGTGTTAAACCAGGTACTACATACAGAGTATATAGTATACATACAGAGTATATAGTTTGACCAAAAGATCGTGCTGATCTTTGATCTCCTGGTTCTTCATCTCCAGCGCCACTTTCAGACTCATAATGTCCTCCTCTATGGGCTGGTATAACCCACACATACGAATCATCACTACAGCCAGTACAATGGAAAGGTGGGAATGTGTACTGAATGTGTACTGACGTTATAAGTGAAAGGTGGAGGTACTGGTGGATGTGTACTGACACTATAAGGGATCTCTACCTGCAGTGACAGTCTGAGCTTCTCAAGTTCTTCCTCCAGAGATTTCTTCTCCTGTTCACAGGCCATTTTCAGATCTGCCAGAGCAAGTATCATTACTGCTGGATATAACATAGATTGTATATACTACATAATTACTACTGAATATATAAAATATAATATATATAGTACTATACATATATTAGTATCACTTTTATTGGAGCCTAAAGGCTAGCATTCATTATTAGTTATGTTAGTATTATTGCATTTCCATAGTACTTACTCTTGATGGACCTGTTATGCTCCTCCTCCTCCTGCTGTTTCTGCAGGAGCTCTGTCTCCTCCTGCTGCTTGTGTTTCAGCATCTCCTGAAGAACCTGCAGCTCCTTCTGCTTCTGCAACCTCAACTCCTTCAGCTGCTCCAACAAACTGTTCTCCAACTCCTCCTTCTCACACCGCAAACACTCCAATCGGGCCACAGGCCCCACTAGTGACACAGAACCACACACACACACACACACACACAAAGAGAGAGATAAACATGTATAAATGTATAAGAATTTGTGGATAAAATTATTATGAGATTATTTATAATCAAACGACTACACTACACAACCACATCTTCCTTTTATTTACATATTATACAGATATTTAGAGATATTTACATTTTATTTACCCGTGTGCGTCTCTTTTCTCCAAGGTAGCGGAGAGATATGAAAGGATAAAAGGGGAAAAGAATAAAATGCACGTCGGTTTTAAATTCGCAGGCTACCTGCGCTGAAGGCGTGGAAAACGAGCACGTGACGGAAAGGCTTCCGTACCCGATGGGTCCAAATCACATGCCCAGAAAAGTAGCCTTAAACCTGGACACACAATGGAGACCATTTGACCCTTTAAAATCATACTACAACCAGACTTCCAGGCCCAAGAGGTCACACAGTCATGCCCAGCAAAGTAGCTCTGGGCCTGGGCACACTTCACGCAGTTTGACCGTTTAAATAAAACTAGAAACAGACTTCCTGGCCCAAGAGGTCACACAGTCATGCCCAGCAAGGTTGCTTTAAACGTGGGCACACTTCAGACCGTTTCACTCTTTAAATCATTCAAAGCACCACATTTCAAGGCCCAAGAGGTCACAGAATCATGCCCATCAAAGTAGCTCTGGGCCTGGGCACACTTTACGGAGTTTGACCCTTTAAATAATACTACAACCAGACACATACAGGTGCGCACATATACACAGATACACATTCTGTTTAATTTCTTCACATCTGCAGACTAGAGTAAGCTGAGGGTATAGTGTTAAACCAGGAGCTACATAAACAGTATATAGTATATATAAAGAGGATATAGTGTTAAACCAGGTACTACATACAGAGTATATAGTATACATACAGAGTATATAGTTTGACCAAAAGATCGTGCTGATCTTTGATCTCCTAGTTCTTCATCTCCAGCGCCACTTTCTGACTCATAATGTCCTCCTCTATGGGCTGGTATAACCCACACATACGAATCATCACTACAGCCAGTACAATGGAAAGGTGGGAATGTGTACTGAATGTGTACTGACGTTATAAGTGAAAGGTGGAGGTACTGGTGGATGTGTACTGACACTATAAGGGATCTCTACCTGCAGTGACAGTCTGAGCTTCTCAAGTTCTTCCTCCAGAGATTTCTTCTCCTGTTCACAGGCCATTTTCAGATCTGCCAGAGCAAGTATCATTACTGCTGGATATAACATAGATTGTATATACTACATAATTACTACTGAATATATAAAATATAATATATATAGTACTATACATATATTAGTATCACTTTTATTGGAGCCTAAAGGCTAACATTCATTATTAGTTATGTTAGTATTATTGCATTTCCATAGTACTTACTCTTGATGGACCTGTTATGCTCCTCCTCCTCCTGCTGTTTCTGCAGGAGCTCTGTCTCCTCCTGCTGCTTGTGTTTCAGCATCTCCTGAAGAACCTGCAGCTCCTTCTGCTTCTGCAACCTCAACTCCTTCAGCTGCTCCAACAAACTGTTCTCCAACTCCTCCTTCTCACACCGCAAACACTCCAATCGGGCCACAGGCCCCACTAGTGACACAGAACCACACACACACACACACACACACAAAGAGAGAGATAAACATGTATAAATGTATAAGAATTTGTGGATAAAATTATTATGAGATTATTTATAATCAAACGACTACACTACACAACCACATCTTCCTTTTATTTACATATTATACAGATATTTAGAGATATTTACATTTTATTTACCCGTGTGCGTCTCTCTTCTCCAAGGTAGCGGAGAGATATGAAAGGATAAAAGGGGAAAAGAATAAAATGCACGTCGGTTTTAAATTCGCAGGCTACCTGCGCTGAAGGCGTGGAAAACGAGCACGTGACGGAAAGGCTTCCGTACCCGATGGGTCCAAATCACATGCCCAGCAAAGTAGCCTTAAACCTGGACACACAATGGAGACCATTTGACCCTTTAAAATCATACTACAACCAGACTTCCAGGCCCAAGAGGTCACACAGCCATGCCCAGCAAAGTAGCTCTGGGCCTGGGCACACTTCACGCAGTTTGACCGTTTAAATAAAACTAGAAACAGACTTCCTGGCCCAAGAGGTAACAGTCATACCCAGCAAAGTACGTTTAAACCTGGAAACAAATCAGATCCTTTCTGTCATTCAAAGGAATGGGCCTGCAACTCACAACCACATCCCCAGTGAAGCGCACCGTCACCCAGCCACACTACCCCACCTTGCCCGTCCTGGAACAACCACACCTCCAGGGCACCACATGCCAATCTCTCATGCCCAGCAAACTGCAACCTCACGCAGCCAGGCCACACACTGTCTCCCCTTGTACAGTCCAAGGACGAACTCCTCCACAAACCTGGTGTTCACGCGCACACACGCAATTACAACGAATTGGTGGAGAACTTTGAAACAAACGTGCTGACTTTGAAAACTCACATCTAGGCTGGGCCAGGTCCAAATGGCCTGCAGCTCGGTGCGCATTAACTGCTTGACTGTCCGTCACGAACGCCACCTGCCAAGCGTTCGTTCCGTCCCTGGCGGATTTTAAAAAATCGTAGCGTGAGAACGATGGGTCCGATCCACGTGCCGCTTAAAGGCGATTACAGGGGAGATGCAACCCTTTCCAAAGAACCATGAAAAGACTTTCTACTCCCAAGGAAACGAGATATTAAGCCGCAATGACATCCGACGCGCGCATTTTCTCCGCCGCGCAGCACATTTAAAAAAATCACAGCGTGAAAACCGTGGGTTCGATCCGCGTGCCGCTCGAAGGCGATTACAGGGGAGATGCAGCCATTTCCAAAGAGCCATGAACAGACTTTCTACACCCAATGAGACAAGAGATATCAAGCCGCAAATACGTCCGGACCGCGTCTTTTCTCCGCAGCTCACCACATTTAAAAAAATCGTAGCGTGAAAACCGTGGGTTCGATATAGTATACATACAGAGTATATAGTTTGACCAAAAGATCGTGCTGATCTTTGATCTCCTGGTTCTTCATCTCCAGCGCCACTTTCAGACTCATAATGTCCTCCTCTATGGGCTGGTATAACACACACTCGAATCATCACTACAGCCAGTACAATGGAAAGTTGGGAATGTGTACTGACGTTATAAGTGAAAGGTGGAGCTACTGGTGGATGTGTACTGACACTATAAGGGATCTCTACCTGCAGTGACAGTCTGAGCTTCTCAAGTTCTTCCTCCAGAGAGTTCTTCTCCTGTTCACAGGCCATTTTCATATCTGCCAGAGCAAGTATCATTACTGCTGGATATAACATAGATTGTATATACTACATAATTACTACTGAATATATAAAATATAATATATATAGTACTATACATATATTAGTATCACTTTTATTGGAGCCTAAAGGCTAGCATTCATTATTAGTTATGTTAGTATTATTGCATTTCCATAGTACTTACTCTTGATGGACCTGTTATGCTCCTCCTCCTCCTGCTGTTTCTGCAGGAGCTCTGTCTCCTCATGCTGCTTGTGTTTCAGCATCTCCTGAAGAATCTGCAGCTCCTTCTGCTTCTGCAACCTCAACTCCTTCAGCTGCTCCAACAAACTGTTCTCCAACTCCTCCTTCTCACACCGCAAACACTCCAATCGGGCCACAGGCCCCACTAGTGACACAGAACCACACACACACACACACACACACACACACACACACACACACACACACACACACACACAAAGAGAGAGATAAACATGTATAAATGTATAAGAATTTGTGGATAAAATTATTATGAGATTATTTATAATCAAACGACTACACTACACAACCACATCTTCCTTTTATTTACATATTATACAGATATTTAGAGATATTTACATTTTATTTACCCGCGTGCGTCTCTCTTCTCCAAGGTAGCGGAGAGATATGAAAGGATAAAAGGGGAAAATAATAAAATGCACGTCGGTTTTAAATTCGCAGGCTACCTGCGCTGAAGGCGTGGAAAACGAGCACGTGACGGAAAGGCTTCCGTACCCGATGGGTCCAAATCACATGCCCAGCAAAGTAGCCTTAAACCTGGACACACAATGGAGAGCATTTGACCCTTTAAAATCATACTACAACCAGACTTCCAGGCCCAAGAGGTCACACAGCCATGCCCAGCAAAGTAGCTCTGGGCCTGGGCACACTTCACGCAGTTTGACCGTTTAAATAAAACTAGAAACAGACTTCCTGGCCCAAGAGGTCACAGTCATACCCAGCAAAGTACGTTTAAACCTGGAAACAAATCAGATCCTTTCTGTCATTCAAAGGAATGGGCCTGCAACTCACAACCACATCCCCAGTGAAGCGCACCGTCACCCAGCCACACTACCCCACCTTGCCCGTCCTGGAACAACCACACCTCCAGGGCACCACATGCCAATCTCTCATGCCCAGCAAACTGCAACCTCACGCAGCCAGGCCACACACTGTCTCCCCTTGTACAGTCCAAGGACGAACTCCTCCACAAACCTGGTGTTCACGCGCACACACGCAATTACAACGAATTGGTGGAGAACTTTGAAACAAACGTGCTGACTTTGAAAACTCACATCTAGGCTGGGCCAGGTCCAAATGGCCTGCAGCTCGGTGCGCATTAACTGCTTGACTGTCCGTCACGAACGCCACCTGCCAAGCGTTCGTTCCGTCCCTGGCGGATTTTAAAAAATCGTAGCGTAAGAACGGTGGGTCCGATCCGCGTGCCGCTTAAAGGCGATTACAGGGGAGATGCAAACCTTTCCAAAGAGCCATGAAAAGACTTTCTACTCCCAAGGAGACAAGAGATATTAAGCCGCAATGACGTCCGACGCGCGCATTTTCTCCGACGCGCAACACATTTAAAAAAATCATAGCGTGAAAACCGTGGGTTCGATCCGCGTGCCGCTCGAAGGCGATTACAGGGGAGATGCAGCCCTTTCCAAAGAGCCATGAACAGACTTTCTACTCCCAATGAGACAAGAGATATCAAGCCGCAAATACGTCCGGCGCGCGTCTATTCTCTGCCGCGCAACACATTTAAAAAAAATCGTAGCGTGAAAACCGTGGGTTCGATCCGCGTGCCGCTTAAAGGCGATTACAGGGGAGATGCAGCCCTTTCCAAAGAGCCATGAAAAGACTTTCTACTCCCAAGGAGACAAGAGATATTAAGCCGAAATGACGTCCGACGCGCGCATTTCCTCCGCCGCGCACCACATTTAAAAAAATCATAGCGTGAAAACCGTGGGTTCGATCCGCGTGCCGCTCGAAGGCGATTACAGGGGAGATGCAGCCCTTTCCAAAGAGGCATGAACAGACTTCCTACTCCCAAGGAGCCCAAAGATATTAAGCCGCAAATACGTCCTACGCGCGTCTTTTCTACGCCGCGCACCACATTTAAAAAATCTTATCGGAAGAACGGTGGGTCCAATCCGCGTGCCGCTTAAAGGCGATTACAAGGGAGATGCAAACCTTTCCAAAGAGCCATGAAAAGACTTTCTACTCCCAAGGAGACAATAGATATTAAGCCGAAATGACGTCCGACGCGCGCATTTTCTCCGCCGCGCACCACATTTAAAAAAATCATAGCGTGAAAACCGTGGGTTCGATCCGCGTGCCGCTCGAAGGCGATTACAGCGGAGATGCAGCCCTTTCCAAAGAGCCATGAAAAGACTTTCTACTCCCAAGGAGACAAGAGATATTAAGCCGAAATGACGTCCGACGAACGCATTTCCTCCGCCGCGCACCACATTTAAAAAAATCGTAGCGTGAAAAACGTGGGTTCGATCCGCGTGCCGCTCGAAGGCGATTACAGGGGAGATGCATCCCTTTCAAAAGAGCCATGAACAGACTTTCTACTCCCAAGGAGACCAGAAATATTAACATATAAAGCGTTACGCTCCAGTCGGATGAACGAGAAACGCTTGTACAATTGCAACGAATTGGAGGAGAAAGTTTAAACAAACGCGCTGACTTTGAACGCTCACATCTAGGCCGGGCCAACTCCAAATGGCGTGCAACTCGGTGTGCATCACCTCCATGACTGTCCCTAACGAACGCCACCTGCCACGCTTTCGGCCTATCCCTGGCGGCATTAAAAAATCGTAGCGTGATAACGATGGTTCCGATGCGCGTGCCGCTCGAAGGCGATTACAGGGGAGATACAGCCCTTTCCAAAGAGCCATGAACAGACTTTCTACTCCCAAGGAGACAAGAGATATTACGTGCATTTTCTCCGACGCGCACCACGTTTAAAAAATCGTAGCGTGAGAACGGTGGGTCCGATCCGCGTGCCGCTTAAAGGCGATTACAGGGGAGATGCAACCCTTTCCAAAGAGGCATGAACAGACTTCCTACTCCCAAGGAGCCCAAAGATATTAAGCCGCAAATACGTCCTACGCGCGTCTTTTCTACGCCGCGCACCACATTTAAAAAATCTTATCGGAAGAACGGTGGGTCCAATCCGCGTGCCGCTTAAAGGCGATTACAAGGGAGATGCAAACCTTTCCAAAGAGCCATGAAAAGACTTTCTACTCCCAAGGAGACAATAGATATTAAGCCGAAATGACGTCCGACGCGCGCATTTTCTCCGCCGCGCACCACATTTAAAAAAATCATAGCGTGAAAACCGTGGGTTCGATCCGCGTGCCGCTCGAAGGCGATTACAGCGGAGATGCAGCCCTTTCCAAAGAGCCATGAAAAGACTTTCTACTCCCAAGGAGACAAGAGATATTAAGCCGAAATGACGTCCGACGCGCGCATTTCCTCCGCCGCGCACCACATTTAAAAAAATCATAGCGTGAAAACCGTGGGTTCGATCCGCGTGCCGCTCGAAGGCGATTACAGGGGAGATGCAGCCCTTTCCAAAGAGCCATGAACAGACTTTCTACACCCAAGGAGACAAGAGATATTAAGCCGAAATGACGTCCGACGCGCGCATTTCCTCCGCCGCGCACCACATTTAAAAAAATCATAGCGTGAAAACCGTGGGTTCGATCCGCGTGCCGCTCGAAGGCGATTACAGGGGAGATGCATCCCTTTCAAAAGAGCCATGAACAGACTTTCTACTCCCAAGGAGACCAGAAATATTAACATATAAAGCGTTACGCTCCAGTCGGATGAACGAGAAACGCTTGTACAATTGCAACGAATTGGAGGAGAAAGTTTAAACAAACGCGCTGACTTTGAACGCTCACATCTAGGCCGGGCCAACTCCAAATGGCGTGCAACTCGGTGTGCATCACCTCCATGACTGTCCCTAACGAACGCCACCTGCCACGCTTTCGGCCTATCCCTGGCGGCATTAAAAAATCGTAGCGTGATAACGATGGTTCCGATGCGCGTGCCGCTCGAAGGCGATTACAGGGGAGATGGAGCCCTTTCCAAAGAGGCATGAACAGACTTCCTACTCCCAAAGAGCCCAAAGATATTAAGCCGCAAATACGTCCTACGCGCGTCTTTTCTACGCCGCGCACCACATTTAAAAAATCGTAGCGTAAGAACGGTGGGTCCGATCCGCGTGCCGCTTAAAGGTGATTACAGGGGAGATGCAAACCTTTCCAAAGAGCCATGAACAGACTTTCTACTCCCAATGAGACAAGAGATATCAAGCCGCAAATACGTCCGGCGCGCGTCTATTCTCCGCCGCGCAACACATTTAAAAAAAATCGTAGCGTGAAAACCGTGTGTTCGATCCGCGTGCCGCTTAAAGGCGATTACAGGGGAGATGCAGCCCTTTCCAAAGAGCCATGAAAAGACTTTCTACTCCCAAGGAGACAAGAGATATTAAGCCGAAATGACGTCCGACGCGCGCATTTCCTCCGCCGCGCACCACATTTAAAAAAATCATAGCGTGAAAACCGTGTGTTCGATCCGCGTGCCGCTCGAAGGCGATTACAGGGGAGATGCAGCCCTTTCCAAAGAGGCATGAACAGACTTCCTACTCCCAAGGAGCCCAAAGATATTAAGCCGCAAATACGTCCTACGCGCGTCTTTTCTACGCCGCGCACCACATTTAAAAAATCGTATCGGAAGAACGGTGGGTGCAATCCGCGTGCCGCTTAAAGGCGATTACAAGGTAGATGCAGCCCTTTCCAAAGAGCCATGAAAAGACTTTCTACTCCCAAGGAGACAAGAGATATTAAGCCGAAATGACGTCCGACGCGCGAATTTCCTCCGCCGCGCACCACATTTAAAAAAATCATAGCGTGAAAACCGTGGGTTCGATCCGCGTGCCGCTCGAAGGCGATTACAGGGGAGATGCATCCCTTTCAAAAGAGCCATGAACAGACTTTCTACTCCCAAGGAGACCAGAAATATTAACATATAAAGCGTTACGCTCCAGTCGGATGAACGAGAAACGCTTGTACAATTGCAACGAATTGGAGGAGAAAGTTTAAACAAACGCGCTGACTTTGAACGCTCACATCTAGGCCGGGCCAACTCCAAATGGCGTGCAACTCGGTGTGCATCACCTCCATGACTGTCCCTAACGAACGCCACCTGCCACGCTTTCGGCCTATCCCTGGCGGCATTAAAAAATCGTAGCGTGATAACGATGGTTCCGATGCGCGTGCCGCTCGAAGGCGATTACAGGGGAGATACAGCCCTTTCCAAAGAGCCATGAACAGACTTTCTACTCCCAAGGAGACAAGAGATATTACGCGCATTTTCTCCGACGCGCACCACGTTTAAAAAATCGTAGCGTGAGAACGGTGGGTCCGATCCGCGTGCCGCTTAAAGGCGATTACAGGGGAGATGCAAACCTTTCCAAAGAGCCATGAAAAGACTTTCTACTCCCAAGGAGACAAGAGATATTACGCCGCAATGACGTCCGACGCGCGCATTTTCTCCGACGCGCAACACATTTAAAAAAATCATAGCGTGAAAACCGTGGGTTCGATCCGCGTGCCGCTCGAAGGCGATTACAGGGGAGATGCAGCCCTTTCCAAAGAGCCATGAACAGACTTTCTACTCCCAATGAGACAAGAGATATCAAGCCGCAAATACGTCCGGCGCGCGTCTATTCTCCGCCGCGCAACACATTTAAAAAAAATCGTAGCGTGAAAACCGTGGGTTCGATCCGCGTGCCGCTTAAAGGCGATTACAAGGGAGATGCAGCCCTTTCCAAAGAGCCATGAAAAGACTTTCTACTCCCAAGGAGACAATAGATATTAAGCCGAAATGACGTCCGACGCGCGCATTTTCTCCGCCGCGCACCACATTTAAAAAAAATCATAGCGTGAAAACCGTGGGTTCGATCCGCGTGCCGCTCGAAGGCGATTACAGCGGAGATGCAGCCCTTTCCAAAGAGCCATGAAAAGACTTTCTACTCCCAAGGAGACAAGAGATATTAAGCCGAAATGACGTCCTACGCGCGCATTTTCTCCGCCGCGCACCACATTTAAAAAAAATCATAGCGTGAAAACCGTGGGTTCGATCCGCGTGCCGCTCGAAGGCGATTACAGCGGAGATGCAGCCCTTTCCAAAGAGCCATGAAAAGACTTTCTACTCCCAAGGAGACAAGAGATATTAAGCCGAAATGACGTCCGACGCGCGCATTTCCTCCGCCGCGCACCACATTTAAAAAAATCATAGCGTGAAAACCGTGGGTTCGATCCGCGTGCCGCTCGAAGGCGATTACAGGGGAGATGCATCCCTTTCAAAAGAGCCATGAACAGACTTTCTACTCCCAAGGAGACCAGAAATATTAACATATAAAGCGTTACGCTCCAGTCGGATGAACGAGAAACGCTTGTACAATTGCAACGAATTGGAGGAGAAAGTTTAAACAAACGCGCTGACTTTGAACGCTCACATCTAGGCCGGGCCAACTCCAAATGGCGTGCAACTCGGTGTGCATCACCTCCATGACTGTCCCTAACGAACGCCACCTGCCACGCTTTCGGCCTATCCCTGGCGGCATTAAAAAATCGTAGCGTGTTAACGATGGTTCCGATGCGCGTGCCGCTCGAAGGCGATTACAGGGGAGATGGAGCCCTTTCCAAAGAGGCATGAACAGACTTCCTACTCCCAAAGAGCCCAAAGATATTAAGCCGCAAATACGTCCTACGCGCGTCTTTTCTACGCCGCGCACCACATTTAAAAAATCGTAGCGTAAGAACGGTGGGTCCGATCCGCGTGCCGCTTAAAGGCGATTACAGGGGAGATGCAAACCTTTCCAAAGAGCCATGAACAGACTTTCTACTCCCAATGAGACAAGAGATATCAAGCCGCAAATACGTCCGGCGCGCGTCTATTCTCCCCCGCGCAACACATTTAAAAAAAATCGTAGCGTGAAAACCGTGTGTTCGATCCGCGTGCCGCTTAAAGGCGATTACAGGGGAGATGCAGCCCTTTCCAAAGAGCCATGAAAAGACTTTCTACTCCCAAGGAGACAAGAGATATTAAGTCGAAATGACGTCCGACGCGCGCATTTCCTCCGCCGCGCACCACATTTAAAAAAATCATAGCGTGAAAACCGTGTGTTCGATCCGCGTGCCGCTCGAAGGCGATTACAGGGGAGATGCAGCCCTTTCCAAAGAGGCATGAACAGACTTCCTACTCCCAAGGAGCCCAAAGATATTAAGCCGCAAATACGTCCTACGCGCGTCTTTTCTACGCCGCGCACCACATTTAAAAAATCGTATCGGAAGAACGGTGGGTCCAATCCGCGTGCCGCTTAAAGGCGATTACAAGGGAGATGCAGCCCTTTCCAAAGAGCCATGAAAAGACTTTCTACTCCCAAGGAGACAAGAGATATTAAGCCGAAATGACGTCCGACGCGCGCATTTCCTCCGCCGCGCCCCACATTTAAAAAAATCATAGCGTGAAAACCGTGGGTTCGATCCGCGTGCCGCTCGAAGGCGATTACAGGGGAGATGCAGCCCTTTCCAAAGAGCCATGAACAGACTTTCTACACCCAATGAGACAAGAGATATTAAGCCGCAAATACGTCCGGCGCGCGTCTTTTCTCCGCCGCGCATCACATTTAAAAAAAATCGTAGCGTGAAAAACGTGGGTTCGATCCGCGTGCCGCTCGAATGCGATTACAGGGGAGATGCATCCCTTTCAAAAGAGCCATGAACAGACTTTCTATTCCCAAGGAGACCAGAAATATTAACATATAAAGCGTTACGCTCCAGTCGGATGAACGAGAAACGCTTGTACAATTGCAACGAATTGGAGGAGAAAGTTTAAACAAACGCGCTGACTTTGAACGCTCACATCTAGGCCGGGCCAACTCCAAATGGCGTGCAACTCGGTGTGCATCACCTCCATGACTGTCCCTGACGAACGCCACCTGCCACGCTTTCGGCCTATCCCTGGCGGCATTAAAAAATCGTAGCGTGATAACGATGGTTCCGATGCGCGTGCCGCTCGAAGGCGATTACAGGGGAGATACAGCCCTTTCCAAAGAGCCATGAACAGACTTTCTACTCCCAAGGAGACAAGAGATATTACGCGCATATTCTCCGACGCGCACCACGTTTAAAAAATCGTAGCGTGAGAACGGTGGGTCCGATCCGCGTGCCGCTTAAAGGCGATTACAGGGGAGATGCAGCCCTTTCCAAAGAGCCATGAACAGACTTTCTACTCCCAATGAGACAAGAGATATCAAGCCGCAAATACGTCCGGCGCGCGGCTATTCTCCGCCGCGCAACACATTTAAAAAAAATCGTAGCGTGAAAACCGTGGGTTCGATCCGCGTGCCGCTTAAAGGCGATTACAGGGGAGATGCAGCCCTTTCCAAAGAGCCATGAAAAGACTTTCTACTCCCAAGGAGACAAGAGATATTAAGCCGAAATGACGTCCGACGCGCGCATTTCCTCCGCCGCGCACCACATTTAAAAAAATCATAGCGTGAAAACCGTGGGTTCGATCCGCGTGCCGCTCGAAGGCGATTACAGGGGAGATGCAGCCCTTTCCAAAGACGCATGAACAGACTTCCTACTCCCAAGGAGCCCAAAGATATTAAGCCGCAAATACGTCCTACGCGCGTCTTTTCTACGCCGCGCACCACATTTAAAAAATCGTATCGGAAGAACGGTGGGTCCAATCCGCGTGCCGCTTAAAGGCGATTACAAGGGAGATGCAAACCTTTCCAAAGAGCCATGAAAAGACTTTCTACTCCCAAGGAGACAATAGATATTAAGCCGAAATGACGTCCGACGCGCGCATTTTCTCCGCCGTTCACCACATTTAAAAAAATCATAGCGTGAAAACCGTGGGTTCGATCCGCGTGCCGCTCGAAGGCGATTACAGCGGAGATGCAGCCCTTTCCAAAGAGCCATGAAAAGACTTTCTACTCCCAAGGAGACAAGAGATATTAAGCCGAAATGACGTCCGACGCGCGCATTTCCTCCGCCGCGCAGCACATTTAAAAAAATCGTAGCGTGAAAAACGTGGGTTCGATCCGCGTGCCGCTCGAAGGCGATTACAGGGGAGATGCATCCCTTTCAAAAGAGCCATGAACAGACTTTCTACTCCCAAGGAGACCAGAAATATTAACATATAAAGCGTTACGCTCCAGTCGGATGAACGAGAAACGCTTGTACAATTGCAACGAATTGGAGGAGAAAGTTTAAACAAACGCGCTGACTTTGAACGCTCACATCTAGGCCGGGCCAACTCCAAATGGCGTGCAACTCGGTGTGCATCACCTCCATGACTGTCCCTAACGAACGCCACCTGCCACGCTTTCGGCCTATCCCTGGCGGCATTAAAAAATCGTAGCGTGATAACGATGGTTCCGATGCGCGTGCCGCTCGAAGGCGATTACAGGGGAGATACAGCCCTTTCCAAAGAGCCATGAACAGACTTTCTACTCCCAAGGAGACAAGAGATATTACGTGCATTTTCTCCGACGCGCACCACGTTTAAAAAATCGTAGCGTGAGAACGGTGGGTCCGATCCGCGTGCCGCTTAAAGGCGATTACAGGGGAGATGCAACCCTTTCCAAAGAGGCATGAACAGACTTCCTACTCCCAAGGAGCCCAAAGATATTAAGCCGCAAATACGTCCTACGCGCGTCTTTTCTACGCCGCGCACCACATTTAAAAAATCTTATCGGAAGAACGGTGGGTCCAATCCGCGTGCCGCTTAAAGGCGATTACAAGGGAGATGCAAACCTTTCCAAAGAGCCATGAAAAGACTTTCTACTCCCAAGGAGACAATAGATATTAAGCCGAAATGACGTCCGACGCGCGCATTTTCTCCGCCGCGCACCACATTTAAAAAAATCATAGCGTGAAAACCGTGGGTTCGATCCGCGTGCCGCTCGAAGGCGATTACAGCGGAGATGCAGCCCTTTCCAAAGAGCCATGAAAAGACTTTCTACTCCCAAGGAGACAAGAGATATTAAGCCGAAATGACGTCCGACGCGCGCATTTCCTCCGCCGCGCACCACATTTAAAAAAATCATAGCGTGAAAACCGTGGGTTCGATCCGCGTGCCGCTCGAAGGCGATTACAGGGGAGATGCATCCCTTTCAAAAGAGCCATGAACAGACTTTCTACTCCCAAGGAGACCAGAAATATTAACATATAAAGCGTTACGCTCCAGTCGGATGAACGAGAAACGCTTGTACAATTGCAACGAATTGGAGGAGAAAGTTTAAACAAACGCGCTGACTTTGAACGCTCACATCTAGGCCGGGCCAACTCCAAATGGCGTGCAACTCGGTGTGCATCACCTCCATGACTGTCCCTAACGAACGCCACCTGCCACGCTTTCGGCCTATCCCTGGCGGCATTAAAAAATCGTAGCGTGATAACGATGGTTCCGATGCGCGTGCCGCTCGAAGGCGATTACAGGGGAGATGGAGCCCTTTCCAAAGAGGCATGAACAGACTTCCTACTCCCAAAGAGCCCAAAGATATTAAGCCGCAAATACGTCCTACGCGCGTCTTTTCTACGCCGCGCACCACATTTAAAAAATCGTAGCGTAAGAACGGTGGGTCCGATCCGCGTGCCGCTTAAAGGTGATTACAGGGGAGATGCAAACCTTTCCAAAGAGCCATGAACAGACTTTCTACTCCCAATGAGACAAGAGATATCAAGCCGCAAATACGTCCGGCGCGCGTCTATTCTCCGCCGCGCAACACATTTAAAAAAAATCGTAGCGTGAAAACCGTGTGTTCGATCCGCGTGCCGCTTAAAGGCGATTACAGGGGAGATGCAGCCCTTTCCAAAGAGCCATGAAAAGACTTTCTACTCCCAAGGAGACAAGAGATATTAAGCCGAAATGACGTCCGACGCGCGCATTTCCTCCGCCGCGCACCACATTTAAAAAAATCATAGCGTGAAAACCGTGTGTTCGATCCGCGTGCCGCTCGAAGGCGATTACAGGGGAGATGCAGCCCTTTCCAAAGAGGCATGAACAGACTTCCTACTCCCAAGGAGCCCGAAGATATTAAGCCGCAAATACGTCCGACGCGCGTCTTTTCTACGCCGCGCACCACATTTAAAAAATCGTATCGGAAGAACGGTGGGTCCAATCCGCGTGCCGCTTAAAGGCGATTACAAGGTAGATGCAGCCCTTTCCAAAGAGCCATGAAAAGACTTTCTACTCCCAAGGAGACAAGAGATATTAAGCCGAAATGACGTCCGACGCGCGAATTTCCTCCGCCGCGCACCACATTTAAAAAAATCATAGCGTGAAAACCGTGGGTTCGATCCGCGTGCCGCTCGAAGGCGATTACAGGGGAGATGCATCCCTTTCAAAAGAGCCATGAACAGACTTTCTACTCCCAAGGAGACCAGAAATATTAACATATAAAGCGTTACGCTCCAGTCGGATGAACGAGAAACGCTTGTACAATTGCAACGAATTGGAGGAGAAAGTTTAAACAAACGCGCTGACTTTGAACGCTCACATCTAGGCCGGGCCAACTCCAAATGGCGTGCAACTCGGTGTGCATCACCTCCATGACTGTCCCTAACGAACGCCACCTGCCACGCTTTCGGCCTATCCCTGGCGGCATTAAAAAATCGTAGCGTGATAACGATGGTTCCGATGCGCGTGCCGCTCGAAGGCGATTACAGGGGAGATACAGCCCTTTCCAAAGAGCCATGAACAGACTTTCTACTCCCAAGGAGACAAGAGATATTACGCGCATTTTCTCCGACGCGCACCACGTTTAAAAAATCGTAGCGTGAGAACGGTGGGTCCGATCCGCGTGCCGCTTAAAGGCGATTACAGGGGAGATGCAAACCTTTCCAAAGAGCCATGAAAAGACTTTCTACTCCCAAGGAGACAAGAGATATTACGCCGCAATGACGTCCGACGCGCGCATTTTCTCCGACGCGCAACACATTTAAAAAAATCATAGCGTGAAAACCGTGGGTTCGATCCGCGTGCCGCTCGAAGGCGATTACAGGGGACATGCAGCCCTTTCCAAAGAGCCATGAACAGACTTTCTACTCCCAATGAGACAAGAGATATCAAGGCGCAAATACGTCCGGCGCGCGTCTATTCTCCGCCGCGCAACACATTTAAAAAAAATCGTAGCGTGAAAACCGTGGGTTCGATCCGCGTGCCGCTTAAAGGCGATTACAAGGGAGATGCAGCCCTTTCCAAAGAGCCATGAAAAGACTTTCTACTCCCAAGGAGACAATAGATATTAAGCCGAAATGACGTCCGACGCGCGCATTTTCTCCGCCGCGCACCACATTTAAAAAAAATCATAGCGTGAAAACCGTGGGTTCGATCCGCGTGCCGCTCGAAGGCGATTACAGCGGAGATGCAGCCCTTTCCAAAGAGCCATGAAAAGACTTTCTACTCCCAAGGAGACAAGAGATATTAAGCCGAAATGACGTCCTACGCGCGCATTTTCTCCGCCGCGCACCACATTTAAAAAAAATCATAGCGTGAAAACCGTGGGTTCGATCCGCGTGCCGCTCGAAGGCGATTACAGCGGAGATGCAGCCCTTTCCAAAGAGCCATGAAAAGACTTTCTACTCCCAAGGAGACAAGAGATATTAAGCCGAAATGACGTCCGACGCGCGCATTTCCTCCGCCGCGCACCACATTTAAAAAAATCATAGCGTGAAAACCGTGGGTTCGATCCGCGTGCCGCTCGAAGGCGATTACAGGGGAGATGCATCCCTTTCAAAAGAGCCATGAACAGACTTTCTACTCCCAAGGAGACCAGAAATATTAACATATAAAGCGTTACGCTCCAGTCGGATGAACGAGAAACGCTTGTACAATTGCAACGAATTGGAGGAGAAAGTTTAAACAAACGCGCTGACTTTGAACGCTCACATCTAGGCCGGGCCAACTCCAAATGGCGTGCAACTCGGTGTGCATCACCTCCATGACTGTCCCTAACGAACGCCACCTGCCACGCTTTCGGCCTATCCCTGGCGGCATTAAAAAATCGTAGCGTGATAACGATGGTTCCGATGCGCGTGCCGCTCGAAGGCGATTACAGGGGAGATGGAGCCCTTTCCAAAGAGGCATGAACAGACTTCCTACTCCCAAAGAGCCCAAAGATATTAAGCCGCAAATACGTCCTACGCGCGTCTTTTCTACGCCGCGCACCACATTTAAAAAATCGTAGCGTAAGAACGGTGGGTCCGATCCGCGTGCCGCTTAAAGGCGATTACAGGGGAGATGCAAACCTTTCCAAAGAGCCATGAACAGACTTTCTACTCCCAATGAGACAAGAGATATCAAGCCGCAAATACGTCCGGCGCGCGTCTATTCTCCGCCGCGCAACACATTTAAAAAAAATCGTAGCGTGAAAACCGTGTGTTCGATCCGCGTGCCGCTTAAAGGCGATTACAGGGGAGATGCAGCCCTTTCCAAAGAGCCATGAAAAGACTTTCTACTCCCAAGGAGACAAGAGATATTAAGCCGAAATGACGTCCGACGCGCGCATTTCCTCCGCCGCGCCCCACATTTAAAAAAATCATAGCGTGAAAACCGTGGGTTCGATCCGCGTGCCGCTCGAAGGCGATTACAGGGGAGATGCAGCCCTTTCCAAAGAGCCATGAACAGACTTTCTACTCCCAAGGAGCCCAAAGATATTAAGCCGCAAATACGTCCTACGCGCGTCTTTTCTACGCCGCGCACCACATTTAAAAAATCTTAGCGTGAGAACGGTGGGTCCGATCCGCGTGCCGCTTAAAGGCGATTACAAGGGAAATGCAGCCCTTTCCAAAGAGCCATGAAAAGACTTTCTACTCCCAAGGAGACAAGAGATATTAAGCCGCAATGACGTCCGACGCGCGCATTTTCTCCGCCGCGCAACACATTTTAAAAAATCATAGCGTGAAAACCGTGGGTTCGATCCGCGTGCCGCTCGAAGGCGATTACAGGGGAGATGCAGCCCTTTCCAAAGAGCCATGAACAGACTTCCTACTCCCAACGAGACAAGAGATATTAAGCCGCAATGACGTCCGACGCGCGCATTTATTGCGCCGCGCACCACATTTAAAAAATCGTAGCGTGAGAACGGTGGGTCCGATCCGCGTGCCGCTTAAAGGCGATTACAGGGGAGATGCAGCCCTTTCCAAAGAGCCATGAACAGACTTTCTACTCCCAAGGAGACAAGAGATATTAAGCCGCAATGACGTCCGACGCGCGCATTTTCTCCGCCGCGCACCACATTTAAAAAAATCATAGCGTGAAAACCGTGGGTTCCATCCGCGTGCCGCTCGAAGGCGATTACAGGGGAGATGCAGCCCTTTCCTAAGAGCCATGAACAGACTTTCTATTCCCAAGGAGACAAGAGATATTAAGCCGCAATGACGTCCGACGCGCGCATTTTCTCCGCTGCGCAGCACATTTAAAAAAATCATAGCGTGAAAACCGTGGGTTCGATCCGCGTGCCGCTCGAAGGCGATTACAGGGGAGATGCAGCCCTTTCCAATGAGCCATGAACAGACTTTCTACTCCCAAGGAGACCAGAGATATTAACAGATAAAGCGTTACGCTCTAGTCGGATGAGCGAGAAACGCTTGTACAATTGCAACGAATTGGAGGAGAAAGTTTAAACAAACGCGCTGACTTTGAACGCTCACATCTAGGCCGGGCCAGGACCAAATGGCCTGCAACTCGGCGCGCATCACCTCCATGACTGTCCCTAACGAACGCCACCTGCCACGCTTTCGGCCCGTCCCTGTCGGCATTAAAAAATCGTAGCGTGATAACGATGGTTCCGATCCGCGTGCCGCGCGAAGGCGGTTACAGGGGAGATGCAGCCCTTTCCAAAGAGCCATGAACAGACTTTCTACTCCCAAGGAGCCCAAAGATATTAAGCCGCAAATACGTCCTACGCGCGTCTTTTCTACGCCGCGCACCACATTTAAAAAATCGTAGCGTAAGAACGGTGGGTCCGATCCGCGTGCCGCTTAAAGGCGATTACAGGGGAGACGCAACCCTTTCCAAAGAGCCATGAAAAGACTTTCTACTCTCAAGGAGACAAGAGATATTAAGCCGAAATGACGTCCAACACGCGCATTTTCTCCGCCGCGCACCACATTTAAAAAAATCATAGCGTGAAAACCGTGGGTTCGATCCGCGTGCCGCTCGAAGGCGATTACAGGGGAGATGCAGCCCTTTCCAAAGAGGCATGAACAGACTTCCTACTCCCAAGGAGCCCAAAGATATTAAGCCACAAATACGTCCGGACCGCGACTTTTCTCCGCAGCTCACCACATTTAAAAAAATCGTAGCGAGAAAACCGTGGGTTCGATATAGTATACATACAGAGTATATAGTTTGACCAAAAGATCGTGCTGATCTTTGATCTCCTGGTTCTTCATCTCCAGCGCCACTTTCAGACTCATAATGTCCTCTTCTATGGGCTGGTATAACCCACACATACGAATCATCACTACAGCCAGTACAATGGAAAGGTGGGAATGTGTACTGAATGTGTACTGACGTTATAAGTGAAAGGTGGAGGTACTGGTGGATGTGTACTGACACTATAAGGGATCTCTACCTGCAGTGACAGTCTGAGCTTCTCAAGTTCTTCCTCTAGAGATTTCTTCTCCTGTTCACAGGCCATTTTCATATCTGCCAGAGCAAGTATCATTACTGCTGGATATAACATAGATTGTATATACTACATAATTACTACTGAATATATAAAATATAATATATATAGTACTATACATATATTAGTATCACTTTTATTGGAGCCTAAAGGCTAGCATTCATTATTAGTTATGTTAGTATTATTGCATTTCCATAGTACTTACTCTTGATGGACCTGTTATGCTCCTCCTCCTCCTGCTGTTTCTGCAGGAGCTCTGTCTCCTCATGCTGCTTGTGTTTCAGCATCTCCTGAAGAACCTGCAGCTCCTTCTGCTTCTGCAACCTCAACTCCTTCAGCTGCTCCAACAAACTGTTCTCCAACTCCTCCTTCTCACACCGCAAACACTCCAATCGGGCCACAGGCCCCACTAGTGACACAGAACCACACACACACACACACACACACAAAGAGAGAGATAAACATGTATAAATGTATAAGAATTTGTGGATAAAATTATTATGAGATTATTTATAATCAAACGACTACACTACACAACCACATCTTCCTTTTATTTACAAATTATACAGATATTTAGAGATATTTACATTTTATTTACCCGCGTGCGTCTCTCTTCTCCAAGGTAGCGGAGAGATATGAAAGGATAAAAGGGGAAAAGAATAAAATGCACGTCGGTTTTAAATTCGCAGGCTACCTGCGCTGAAGGCGTGGAAAACGAGCACGTGACGGAAAGGCTTCCGTACCCGAAGGGTCCAAATCACATGCCCAGCAAAGTAGCCTTAAACCTGGACACACAATGGAGACCATTTGACCCTTTAAATAATACTACAACCAGACACATACAGGTGCGCACATATACACAGATACACATTCTGTTTAAATTTCTTCACATCTGCAGACTAGAGTAAGCTGAGGGTATAGTGTTAAACCAGGTACTACATAAACAGTATATAGTATATATACAGAGGATATAGTGTTAAACCAGGTACTACATACAGAGTACATAGTATATATACAGAGTATATAGTTTGACCAAAAGATCGTGCTGATCTTTGATCTCCTGGTTCTTCATCTCCAGCGCCACTTTCAGACTCATAATGTCCTCCTCTATGGGCTGGTATAACACACACACGAATCATCACTACAGCCAGTACAATGGAAAGGTGGGAATGTGTACTGAATGTGTACTGACGTTATAAATGAAAGGTGGAGCTACTGGTGGATGTGTACTGACACTATAAGGGATCTCTACCTGCAGTGACAGTCTGAGCTTCTCAAGTTCTTCCTCCAGAGATTTCTTCTCCTGTTCACAGGCCATTTTCATATCTGCCAGAGCATGTATCATTACTGCTGGATATAACACAGATTGTATATACTACATAATTACTACTGAATATATAAAATATAATATATATAGTACTATACATATATTAGTATCACTTTTATTGGAGCCTAAAGGCTAACATTCATTATTAGTTATGTTAGTATTATTGCATTTCCATAGTACTTACTCTTGATGGACCTGTTATGCTCCTCCTCCTCCTGCTGTTTCTGCAGGAGCTCTGTCTCCTCCTGCTGCTTGTGTTTCAGCATCTCCTGAAGAACCTGCAGCTCCTTCTGCTTCTGCAACCTCAACTCCTTCAGCTGCTCCAACAAACTGTTCTCCAACTCCTCCTTCTCACACCGCAAACACTCCAATCGGGCCACAGGCCCCACTAGTGACACAGAACCACACACAGACACAGACACACACACACACACACACACACACACACACACACAGACACACACACACACACACACACACACACACACACACACACACAAAGAGAGAGATAAACATGTATAAATGTATAAGAATTTGTGGATAAAATTATTATGAGATTATTTATAATGAAACGACTACACTACACAACCACTTCTTCCTTTTATTTACATATTATACAGATATTTACAGATATTTACATTTTATTTACCCGCGTGCGTCTCTCTTCTCCAAGGTAGCGGAGAGATATGAAAGGATAAAAGGGGAAAAGAATAAAATGCACGTCGGTTTTAAATTCGCAGGCTACCTGCGCTGAAGGCGTGGAAAACGAGCACGTGACGGAAAGGCTTCCGTACCCGATGGGTCCAAATCACATGCCCAGCAAAGTAGCCTTAAACCTGGACACACAATGGAGACCATTTGACCCTTTAAATAATACTACAACCAGACACATACAGGTGCGCACATATACACAGATACACATTCTGTTTAAATTTCTTCACATCTGCAGACTAGAGTAAGCTGAGGGTATAGTGTTAAACCAGGAACTACATAAACAGTATATAGTATATATACAGAGGATATAGTGTTAAACCAGGTACTACATACAGAGTATATAGTATACATACAGAGTATATAGTTTGACCAAAAGATCGTGCTGATCTTTGATCTCCTGGTTCTTCATCTCCAGCGCCACTTTCAGACTCATAAAGTCCTCCTCTATGGGCTGGTATAACACACACACGAATCATATCTACAGCCAGTACAATGGAAAGGTGGGAATGTGTACTGAATGTGTACTGACGTTATAAGTGAAAGGTGGAGGTACTGGTGGATGTGTACTGACACTATAAGGGATCTCTACCTGCAGTGACAGTCTGAGCTTCTCAAGTTCTTCCTCCAGAGATTTCTTCTCCTGTTCACAGGCCATTTTCATATCTGCCAGAGCAAGTATCATTACTGCTGGATATAACACAGATTGTATATACTACATAATTACTACTGAATATATAAAATATAATATATATAGTACTATACATATATTAGTATCACTTTTATTGGAGCCTAAAGGCTAACATTCATTATTAGTTATGTTAGTATTATTGCATTTCCATAGTACTTACTCTTGATGGACCTGTTATGCTCCTCCTCCTCCTGCTGTTTCTGCAGGAGCTCTGTCTCCTCTTGCTGCTTGTGTTTCAGCATCTCCTGAAGAACCTGCAGCTCCTTCTGCTTCTGCAACCTCAACTCCTTCAGCTGCTCCATCAAATTGTTCTCCAACTCCTCCTTCTCACACCGCAAACACTCCAATCGGGCCACAGGCCCCACTAGTGACACAGAACCACACACACACACACAGAGAGAGAGATAAACATGTATAAATGTATAAGAATTTGTGGATAAAATTATTATGAGATTATTTATAATCAAACGACTACACTACACAACCACTTCTTCCTTTTATTTACATATTATACAGATATTTACAGATATTTACATTTTATTTACCCGCGTGCGTCTCTCTTCTCCAAGGTAGCGGAGAGATATGAAAGGATAAAAGGGGAAAAGAATAAAATGCACGTCGGTTTTAAATTCGCAGGCTACCTGCGCTGAAGGCGTATAAAACGAGCACTTGAGGGAAAGGCTTCCGTACCCGATGGGTCCAAATCACATGCCCAGCAAACTAGCCTTAAACCTGGACACACAATGGAGACCATTTGACCCTTTAAAATCATACTAAAACCAGACTTCCAGGCCCAAGAGGTCACACAGTCATGCCCAGCAAAGTAGCTCTGGGCCTGGGCACACTTCACGCAGTTTGACCGTTTAAATAAAACTAGAAACAGACTTCCTGGCCCAAGAGGTCACAGAGTCATGCCTGGGTCTGGGCACACTTCACGCAGTTTGACCCTTTAAATAATACTACAACCAGACACATACAGGTGCGCACATATACACAGATACACATTCTGTTTAATTTCTTCACATCTGCAGACTAGAGTAAGCTGAGGGTATAGTGTTAAACCAGGTACTACATAAACAGTATATAATATATATACAGAGGACATAATGTTAAACCAGGTATTACATACAGAGTATATAGTTTTACCAAAAGATCGTGCTGATCTTTGATCTCCTGGTTCTTCATCTCCAGCACCACTTTCAGACTCATGTCCTCCTCTATGGGCTGGTATAACACACACACACACACACACACACACACACAAATTAGCAAGCCATATAGTGTAGAAATAGATAGATGTTATTCAGGGACCTCATTTATAAAACTTTGTGGATTCCAAAGTGAAAGTGTGTGTATTCTGCACAAATAACAGGAAATGGCATATACCCCCCAAAAACTTAGATTTCTAAAGCCTCGAGTATGAATTATTGGGAGATAGAGGCGACAATGCAGCGCTAAAGACAAAAAAGGAATTTTAACCACAGGTATGAGTGGCAGCACCAGCAACCGCAGGTGTGAGTGGCATTATATTTACATTTACCCTCCACATCCTTTGTGTCTGTGTATTCGTCCTCGATGCGTCCAGCACACCATCTCCAGAAACGCCTCATTTTTCCTCTGTCTTCTTCAGTGTCTTTCCACAGACTGATCTGTAAAGGTGTTCATGGGATTCCCCTCACGTGTGACATCGGGCCACAGGACATATGGGGTTCTAAAGTTCCAAGAGCGTAGATGAGTTGTTTTTCTTTGAATTTCCTAATTTCATTGCTGCCATAGCAGCAACTGGCAATGCAAACAGACGTGTCATTAATGCAGTGACTCTACCTCAACCTGGATTGATCAACCATGTACGGCTCACCGGAGACTGTGATACGTATAACATCCCAAAGTGTACTTAATTCTGAGCAAAATCTAACTAGCCTCATTACTGCTGAACTATGAGGGGCCATTTAGGGAGAAATCAGGGAAACACTACTTGTACATACATATGAAACATTTTCACATAAATAGCCTACTACTTACATTTGTGTATAATAATTTAAACTCGCATATACACGCACTTGCCCACTCAATCTCTGGTGCGTAAACAAAGAGTTGCACTATGCTTATGTTGGTATGGGGGTGTCTGTGTGTATATAACAATTTTCAGTGCGCCCGGAAGTCATTTCATTGTCATTTCAAGGCAGATATTTAACATGTGTACAGTGCGTATAATAGACAGAGGAAGACTGTTGAACTATTAATATTAGGACGGTTATTGACATCTGTGTAATGAGTAGTGCTTCTCTTAATGACAACTGTAACTGTTTTCCCATATAGAATTGTGTGCCTTATATTGTTTGGAGGAACTTTTTCTTCTCATTTAGAAATATGTGGACTAAGTGCTCAGATTGTCTTATTACTTATTATGCTCAGTCTCACCATTTTTGGCAGATTTCACCACGTTATTACGAACGTGGATACGTTATCTTATAATTATAAGCAGTGTGAGATGTGAAGCTAAGCGGAGCACATGTGCAGAATTTCTAACAATAGCCTGTTTTGTATAGCCTGGCTAACTGACCAATCAGTGAAATTAAATGTGGTTGCTGAGCCTGTTGCAGCTGGGTCAATTTAATTTGATTTCATTGTGTTTAATTTTAAACTCAGCTGCGTGCCATGAGACACAAGTTAATCTGAGCATTTTTTGTTCTAACGCCGACTTAACCTAGCCATGTTTTACAGTTATCTTGAAATAATTGAGGTTCATCGCTAGAGGGTGCTGTTCATCTTTTTTTTTCTTTTTTTTCTATTATTGATCAGGAAAAAACGATAAAATAGAGAATTTGTGGATAAAATTATTATGAGATTATTTATAATGAAACGACTACACTACACAACCACTTCTTCCTTTTATTTACATATTATACAGATATTTAGAGATATTTACATTTTATTTACCCGCGTGCGTCTCTCTTCTCCAAGGTAGCGGAGAGATATGAAAGGATAAAAGGGGAAAAGAATAAAATGCACGTCGGTTTTAAATTCGCAGGCTACCTGCGCTGAAGGCGTGGAAAACGAGCACGTGACGGAAAGGCTTCCGTACCCGATGGGTCCAAATCACATGCCCAGCAAAGTAGCCTTAAACCTGGACACACAATGGAGACCATTTGACCCTTTAAAATCATACTACAACCAGACTTCCAGGCCCAAGAGGTCACACAGTCATGCCCAGCAAAGTAGCTCTGGGCCTGGGCACACTTCACGCAGTTTGACCCTTTAAATAATACTACAACCAGACACATACAGGTGGGCACATATACACAGATACACATTCTGTTTAATTTCTTCACATCTGCAGACTAGAGTAAGCTGAGGGTATAGTGTTCAACCAGGTACTACATAAACAGTATATAGTATATATACAGAGGATATAGTGTTAAACCAGGTACTACATACAGAGTATATAGTATACATACAGAGTATATAGTTTGACCAAAAGATCGTGCTGATCTTTGATCTCCTGGTTCTTCATCTCCAGCGCCACTTTCAGACTCATAATGTCCTCCTCTATGGGCTGGTATAACCCACACACACGAATCATCACTACAGCCAGTACAATGGAAAGGTGGGAATGTGTACTGAATGTGTACTGACTTTATAAGTGAAAGGTGGAGGTACTGGTGGATGTGTACTGACACTAGAAGGGATCTCTACCTGCAGTGACAGTCTGAGCTTCTCAAGTTCTTCCTCCAGAGATTTCTTCTCCTGTTCACAGGCCATTTTCATATCTGCCAGAGCAAGTATCATTACTGCTGGATATAACATAGATTGTATATACTACATAATTACTACTGAATATATAAAATATAATATATATAGTACTATACATATATTAGTATCACTTTTATTGGAGCCTAAAGGCTAGCATTCATTATTAGTTATGTTAGTATTATTGCATTTCCATAGTACTTACTCTTGATGGACCTGTTATGCTCCTCCTCCTCCTGCTGTTTCTGCAGGAGCTCTGTCTCCTCCTGCTGCTTGTGTTTCAGCATCTCCTGAAGAACCTGCAGCTCCTTCTGCTTCTGCAACCTCAACTCCTTCAGCTGCTCCAACAAACTGTTCTCCAACTCCTCCTTCTCACACCGCAAACACTCCAATCGGGCCACAGGCCCCACTAGTGACACAGAACCACACACACACACAGACACAGACAAACACACACACACAGACACACACACACACACACACACACACACACACACACACACAGAGAGATAAACATGTATAAATGTATAAGAATTTGTGGATAAAATTATTATGAGATTATTTATAATGAAACGACTACACTACACAGCCACTTCTTCCTTTTATTTACATATTATACAGATATTTACAGATATTTACATTTTATTTACCCGCGTGCGTCTCTCTTCTCCAACATAGCGGAGAGATATGAAAGGATAAAAGGGGAAAAGAATAAAATGCACGTCGGTTTTAAATTCGCAGGCTACCTGCGCTGAAGGCGTGGAAAACGAGCACGTGACGGAAAGGCTTCCGTACCCGATGGGTCCAAATCACATGCCCAGCAAAGTAGCCTTAAACCTGGACACACAATGGAGACCATTTGACCCTTTAAATAATACTACAACCAGACACATACAGGTGCGCACATATACACAGATACACATTCTGTTTAAATTTCTTCACATCTGCAGACTAGAGTAAGCTGAGGGTATAGTGTTAAACCAGGAACTACATAAACAGTATATAGTATATATACAGAGGATATAATGTTAAACCAGGTACTACATACAGAGTATATAGTTTGACCAAAAGTTCGTGCTGATCTTTGATCTCCTGGTTCTTCATCTCCAGCGCCACTTTCAGACTCAATGTCCTCCTCTATGGGCTGGTATAAGCCACACATACGAATCATCACTACAGCCAGTACAATGGAAAGGTGGGAATGTGTACTGAATGTGTACTGACGTTATAAGTGAAAGGTGGAGCTACTGGTGGATGTGTACTGACACTATAAGGGATCTCTACCTGCAGTGACAGTCTGAGCTTCTCAAGTTCTTCCTCCAGAGATTTCTTCTCCTGTTCACAGGCCATTTTCATATCTGCCAGAGCAAGTATCATTACTGCTGGATATAACATGGATTGTATATACTACATAATTACTACTGAATATATAAAATATAATATATATAGTACTATACATATATTAGTATCACTTTTATTGGAGCCTAAAGGCTAACATTCATTATTAGTTATGTTAGTATTATTGCATTTCCATAGTACTTACTCTTGATGGACCTGTTATGCTCCTCCTCCTCCTGCTGTTTCTGCAGGAGCTCTGTCTCCTCCTGCTGCTTGTGTTTCAGCATCTCCTGAAGAACCTGCAGCTCCTTCTGCTTCTGCAACCTCAACTCCTTCAGCTGCTCCAACAAACTGTTCTCCAACTCCTCCTTCTCACACCGCAAACACTCCAATCGGGCCACAGGCCCCACTAGTGACACAGAACCACACACACACACACACACACACAAAGAGAGAGATAAACATGTATAAATGTATAAGAATTTGTGGATAAAATTATTATGAGATTATTTATAATCAAACGACTACACTACACAACCACATCTTCCTTTTATTTACATATTATACAGATATTTAGAGATATTTACATTTTATTTACCCGCGTGCGTCTCTCTTCTCCAAGGTAGCGGAGAGATATGAAAGGATAAAAGGGGAAAAGAATAAAATGCACGTCGGTTTTAAATTCGCAGGCTACCTGCGCTGAAGGCGTGGAAAACGAGCACGTGACGGAAAGGCTTCCGTACCCGATGGGTCCAAATCACATGCCCAGCAAAGTAGCCTTAAACCTGGACACGCAATGGAGAGCATTTGACCCTTTAAAATCATACTACAACCAGACTTCCAGGCCCAAGAGGTCACACAGCCATGCCCAGCAAAGTAGCTCTGGGCCTGGGCACACTTCACGCAGTTTGACCGTTTAAATAAAACTAGAAACAGACTTCCTGGCCCAAGAGGTCACAGTCATACCCAGCAAAGTACGTTTAAACCTGGAAACAAATCAGATCCTTTCTGTCATTCAAAGGAATGGGCCTGCAACTCACAACCACATCCCCAGTGAAGCGCACCGTCACCCAGCCACACTACCCCACCTTGCCCGTCCTGGAACAACCACACCTCCAGGGCACCACATGCCAATCTCTCATGCCCAGCAAACTGCAACCTCACGCAGCCAGGCCACACACTGTCTCCCCTTGTACAGTCCAAGGACGAACTCCTCCACAAACCTGGTGTTCACGCGCACACACGCAATTACAACGAATTGGTGGAGAACTTTGAAACAAACGTGCTGACTTTGAATACTCACATCTAGGCTGGGCCAGGTCCAAATGGCCTGCAGCTCGGTGCGCATTAACTGCTTGACTGTCCGTCACGAACGCCACCTGCCAAGCGTTCGTTCCGTCCCTGGCGGATTTTAAAAAATCGTAGCGTGATAACGATGGTTCCGATCCGCGTGCCGCTTAAAGGCGATTACAGGGGAGATGCAACCCTTTCCAAAGAACCATGAAAAGACTTTCTACTCCCAAGGAAACGAGATATTAAGCCGCAATGACATCCGACGCGCGCATTTGCTCCGCCGCGCACCACATTTAAAAAAATCATAGCGTGAAAACCGTGGGTTCGATCCGCGTGCAGCTCGAAGGCGATTACAGGGGAGATGCAGCCCTTTCCAAAGAGCCATGAAAAGACTTTCTACTCCCAAGGAGACAGGAGATATTAAGCCGAAATGACGTCCGACGCGCGCATTTCCTCCGCCGCGCACCACCTTTAAAAAAATCATAGCGTGAAAACCGTGGTTCGATCCGAGTGCCGCTCGAAGGCGATTACAGGGGAGATGCAGCCCTTTCCAAAGAGGCATGAACAGACTTCCTACTCCCAAGGAGCCCAAAGATATTAAGCCGCAAATACGTCCTACGCGCGTCTTTTCTACGCCGCGCACCACATTTAAAAAATCGTATCGGAAGAACGGTGGGTCCAATCCGCGTGCCGCTTAAAGGCGATTACAAGGGAGATGCAAACCTTTCCAAAGAGCCATGAAAAGACTTTCTACTCCCAAGGAGACAAGAGATATTAAGCCGAAATGACGTCCGACGCGCGCATTTCCTCCGCCGCGCACCACATTTAAAAAAATCATAGCTTGAAAACCGTGGGTTCGATCCGCGTGCCGCTCGAAGGCGATTACAGGGGAGATGCAGCCCTTTCCAAAGAGCCATGAACAGACTTTCTACACCCAATGAGACAAGAGATATTAAGCCGCAAATACGTCCGGCGCGAGTCTTTTCTCTGCCGCGCAACACATTTAAAAAAAATCGTAGCGTGAAAAACGTGGGTTCGATCCGCGTGCCGCTCGAAGGCGAATACAGGGGAGATGCATCCCTTTCAAAAGAGCCATGAACAGACTTTCTACTCCCAAGGAGACCAGAAATATTAACATATAAAGCGTTACGCTCCAGTCGGATGAACGAGAAACGCTTGTACAATTGCAACGAATTGGAGGAGAAAGTTTAAACAAACGCGCTGACTTTGAACGCTCACATCTAGGCCGGGCCAACTCCAAATGGCGTGCAACTCGGTGCGCATCACCTCCATGACTGTCCCTAACGAACGCCACCTGCCACGCTTTCGGCCCGTCCCTGGCGGCATTAAAAAATCGTAGCGTGATAACGATGGTTCTGATGCGCGTGCCGCTCGAAGGCGATTACAGGGGAGATACAGCCCTTTCCAAAGAGCCATGAACAGACTTTCTACTCCCAAGGAGACAAGAGATATTACGCGCATTTTCTCCGACGCGCACCACGTTTAAAAAATCGTAGCGTGAGAACGGTGGGTCCGATCCGCGTGCCGCTTAAAGGCGATTACAGGGGAGATGCATCCCTTTCCAAAGAGCCATGAACAGACTTTCTACTCCCAAGGAGACCAGAGATATTAACAGATAAAGCGTTACGCTCCAGTCGGATGAGCGAGAAACGCTTGTACAATTGCAACGAATTGGAGGAGAAAGTTTAAACAAACGCGCTGACTTTGAAGGCTCACATCTAGGCCGGGCCAGGTCCAAATGGCCTGCAACTCGGTCCGCATCACGTCCATGACTTTTCCTAACGAACGCCACCTGCCAAGCTTTCGGCCCGTCCCTGTCGGCATTAAAAAATCGTAGCGTGATAAGGATGGTTCCGATCCGCGTGCCGCGCGAAGGCGATTACAGGGGAGATGCAGCCCTTTCCAAAGAACCATGAAAAGACTTTCTACTCCCAAGGAGACAAGAGATATTAAGCCGCAATGACGTCCGACGCGCGCATTTTCTCCGCCGCGCAGCACATTTTAAAAAATCATAGCGTGAAAACCGTGGGTTCGATCCACGTGCCGCTCGAAGGCGATTACAAGGGAGATGCAAACCTTTCCAAAGAGCCATGAAAAGACTTTCTACTCCCAAGGAGACAATAGATATTAAGCCGAAATGACGTCCGACGCGCGCATTTTCTCCGACGCGCACCACATTTAAAAAAATCATAGCGTGAAAACCGTGGGTTCGATCCGCGTGCCGCTCGAAGGCGATTACAGCGGAGATGCAGCCCTTTCCAAAGAGCCATGAAAAGACTTTCTACTCCCAAGGAGACAAGAGATATTAAGCCGCAATGACGTCCGACGCGCGCATTTTCTCCGACGCGCAACACATTTAAAAAAATCATAGCGTGAAAACCGTGGGTTCGATCCGCGTGCCGCTCGAAGGCGATTACAGGGGAGATGCAGCCCTTTCCAAAGAGGCATGAACAGACTTCCTACTCCCAAGGAGCCCAAAGATATTAAGCCGCAAATACGTCCTACGCGCGTCTTTTCTACGCCGCGCACCACATTTAAAAAATCGTATCGGAAGAACGGTGGGTCCAATCCGCGTGCCGCTTAAAGGCGATTACAAGGGAGATGCAAACCTTTCCAAAGAGCCATGAAAAGACTTTCTACTCCCAAGGAGACAATAGATATTAAGCCGAAATGACGTCCGACGCGCGCATTTTCTCCGCCGCTCACCACATTTAAAAAAATCATAGCGTGAAAACCGTGGGTTCGATCCGCGTGCCGCTCGAAGGCGATTACAGCGGAGATGCAGCCCTTTCCAAAGAGCCATGAAAAGACTTTCTACTCCCAAGGAGACAAGAGATATTAAGCCGAAATGACGTCCGACGCGCGCATTTCCTCCGCCGCGCACCACATTTAAAAAAATCATAGCTTGAAAACCGTGGGTTCGATCCGCGTGCCGCTCGAAGGCGATTACAGGGGAGATGCAGCCCTTTCCAAAGAGCCATGAACAGACTTTCTACACCCAATGAGACAAGAGATATTAAGCCGCAAATACGTCCGGCGCGAGTCTTTTCTCTGCCGCGCAACACATTTAAAAAAAATCGTAGCGTGAAAAACGTGGGTTCGATCCGCGTGCCGCTCGAAGGCGAATACAGGGGAGATGCATCCCTTTCAAAAGAGCCATGAACAGACTTTCTACTCCCAAGGAGACCAGAAATATTAACATATAAAGCGTTACGCTCCAGTCGGATGAACGAGAAACGCTTGTACAATTGCAACGAATTGGAGGAGAAAGTTTAAACAAACGCGCTGACTTTGAACGCTCACATCTAGGCCGGGCCAACTCCAAATGGCGTGCAACTCGGTGCGCATCACCTCCATGACTGTCCCTAACGAACGCCACCTGCCACGCTTTCGGCCCGTCCCTGGCGGCATTAAAAAATCGTAGCGTGATAACGATGGTTCTGATGCGCGTGCCGCTCGAAGGCGATTACAGGGGAGATACAGCCCTTTCCAAAGAGCCATGAACAGACTTTCTACTCCCAAGGAGACAAGAGATATTACGCGCATTTTCTCCGACGCGCACCACGTTTAAAAAATCGTAGCGTGAGAACGGTGGGTCCGATCCGCGTGCCGCTTAAAGGCGATTACAGGGGAGATGCATCCCTTTCCAAAGAGCCATGAACAGACTTTCTACTCCCAAGGAGACCAGAGATATTAACAGATAAAGCGTTACGCTCCAGTCGGATGAGCGAGAAACGCTTGTACAATTGCAACGAATTGGAGGAGAAAGTTTAAACAAACGCGCTGACTTTGAAGGCTCACATCTAGGCCGGGCCAGGTCCAAATGGCCTGCAACTCGGTCCGCATCACGTCCATGACTTTTCCTAACGAACGCCACCTGCCAAGCTTTCGGCCCGTCCCTGTCGGCATTAAAAAATCGTAGCGTGATAAGGATGGTTCCGATCCGCGTGCCGCGCGAAGGCGATTACAGGGGAGATGCAGCCCTTTCCAAAGAACCATGAAAAGACTTTCTACTCCCAAGGAGACAAGAGATATTAAGCCGCAATGACGTCCGACGCGCGCATTTTCTCCGCCGCGCAGCACATTTTAAAAAATCATAGCGTGAAAACCGTGGGTTCGATCCACGTGCCGCTCGAAGGCGATTACAAGGGAGATGCAAACCTTTCCAAAGAGCCATGAACAGACTTTCTACTCCCAAGGAGACAAGAGATATTACGCGCATTTTCTCCGACGCGCACCACGTTTAAAAAATCGTAGCGTGAGAACGGTGGGTCCGATCCGCGTGCCGCTTAAAGGCGATTACAGCGGAGATGCAGCCCTTTCCAAAGAGCCATGAAAAGACTTTCTACTCCCAAGGAGACAAGAGATATTAAGCCGCAATGACGTCCGACGCGCGCATTTTCTCCGACGCGCAACACATTTAAAAAAAATCATAGCGTGAAAACCGTGGGTTCGATCCGCGTGCCGCTCGAAGGCGATTACAGGGGAGATGCAGCCCTTTCCAAAGAGCCATGAACAGACCTTCTACTCCCAATGAGACAAGAGATATCAAGCCGCAAATACGTCCGGCGCGCGTCTATTCTCCGCCGCGCAACACATTTAAAAAAAATCGTAGCGTGAAAACCGTGGGTTCGATCCGCGTGCCGCTTAAAGGCGATTACAGGGGAGATGCAGCCCTTTCCAAAGAGCCATGAAAAGACTTTCTACTCCCAAGGAGACAAGAGATATTAAGCCGAAATGACGTCCGACGCGCGCATTTCCTCCGCCGCGCACCACAATTAAAAAAATCATAGCGTGAAAACCGTGGGTTCGATCCGCGTGCCGCTCGAAGGCGATTACAGAGGAGATGCAGCCCTTTCCAAAGAGGCATGAACAGACTTCCTACTCCCAAGGAGCCCAAAGATATTAAGCCGCAAATACGTCCTACGCGCGTCTTTTCTACGCCGCGCACCACATTTAAAAAATCGTATCGGAAGAACGGTGGGTCCAATCCGCGTGCCGCTTAAAGGCGATTACAAGGGAGATGCAAACCTTTCCAAAGAGCCATGAAAAGACTTTCTACTCCCAAGGAGACAATAGATATTAAGCCGAAATGACGTCCGACGCGCGCATTTTCTCCGCCGCGGACCACATTTAAAAAAATCATAGCGTGAAAACCGTGGGTTCGATCCGCGTGCCGCTCGAAGGCGATTACAGCGGAGATGCAGCCCTTTCCAAAGAGCCATGAAAAGACTTTCTACTCCCAAGGAGACAAGAGATATTAAGCCGAAATGACGTCCGAAGCGCGCATTTCCTCCGCCGCGCACCACATTTAAAAAAAATCATAGCGTGAAAACCGTGGGTTCGATCCGCGTGCCGCTCGAAGGGGATTACAGGGGAGATGCAGCCCTTTCCAAAGAGCCATAAACAGACTTTCTACACCCAATGAGACAAGAGATATCAAGCCGCAAATACGTCCGGCGCGCGTCTATTCTCCGCCGCGCAACACATTTAAAAAAAATCGTAGCGTGAAAACCGTGGGTTCGATCCGCGTGCCGCTTAAAGGCGATTACAGGGGAGATGCAGCCCTTTCCAAAGAGCCATGAAAAGACTTTCTACTCCCAAGGAGACAAGAGATATTAAGCCGAAATGACGTCCGACGCGCGCATTTCCTCCGCCGCGCACCACATTTAAAAAAATCATAGCGCGAAAACCGTGGGTTCGATCCGCGTGCCGCTCGAAGGCGATTACAGGGGAGATGCAGCCCTTTCCAAAGAGGCATGAACAGACTTCCTACTCCCAAGGAGCCCAAAGATATTAAGCCGCAAATACGTCCTACGCGCGTCTTTTCTACGCCGCGCACCACATTTAAAAAATCGTATCGGAAGAACGGTGGGTCCAATCCGCGTGCCGCTTAAAGGCGATTACAAGGGAGATGCAAACCTTTCCAAAGAGCCATGAAAAGACTTTCTACTCCCAAGGAGACAATAGATATTAAGCCGAAATGACGTCCGACGCGCGCATTTTCTCCGCCGCTCACCACATTTAAAAAAATCATAGCGTGAAAACCGTGGGTTCGATCCGCGTGCCGCTCGAAGGCGATTACAGCGGAGATGCAGCCCTTTCCAAAGAGCCATGAAAAGACTTTCTACTCCCAAGGAGACAAGAGATATTAAGCCGAAATGACGTCCGACGCGCGCATTTCCTCCGCCGCGCACCACATTTAAAAAAATCATAGCTTGAAAACCGTGGGTTCGATCCGCGTGCCGCTCGAAGGCGATTACAGGGGAGATGCAGCCCTTTCCAAAGAGCCATGAACAGACTTTCTACACCCAATGAGACAAGAGATATTAAGCCGCAAATACGTCCGGCGCGCGTCTTTTCTCTGCCGCGCAACACATTTAAAAAAAATCGTAGCGTGAAAAACGTGGGTTCGATCCGCGTGCCGCTCGAAGGCGATTACAGGGGAGATGCATCCCTTTCAAAAGAGCCATGAACAGACTTTCTACTCCCAAGGAGACCAGAAATATTAACATATAAAGCGTTACGCTCCAGTCGGATGAACGAGAAACGCTTGTACAATTGCAACGAATTGGAGGAGAAAGTTTAAACAAACGCGCTGACTTTGAACGCTCACATCTAGGCCGGGCCAACTCCAAATGGCGTGCAACTCGGTGCGCATCACCTCCATGACTGTCCCTAACGAACGCCACCTGCCACGCTTTCGGCCCGTCCCTGGCGGCATTAAAAAATCGTAGCGTGATAACGATGGTTCCGATGCGCGTGCCGCTCGAAGGCGATTACAGGGGAGATACAGCCCTTTCCAAAGAGCCATGAACAGACTTTCTACTCCCAAGGAGACAAGAGATATTACGCGCATTTTCTCCGACGCGCACCACATTTAAAAAATCGTAGCGTGAGAACGGTGGGTCCGATCCGCGTGCCGCTTAAAGGCGATTACAGGGGAGATGCATCCCTTTCCAAAGAACCATGAAAAGACTTTCTACTCCCAAGGAGACAAGAGATATTAAGCCGCAATGACGTCCGACGCGCGCATTTTCTCCGCCGCGCAGCACATTTAAAAAAATCATAGCGTGAAAACCGTGGGTTCGATCCGCGTGCCGCTCGAAGGGGATTACAGGGGAGATGCAGCCCTTTCCAAAGAGCCATAAACAGACTTTCTACACCCAATGAGACAAGAGATATTAAGCCGCAAATACGTCCGGCGCGCGTCTTTTCTCCGCCGCGCAACACATTTAAAAAAAATCGTAGCGTGAAAACCGTGGGTTCGATCCGCGTGCCGCTCGAAGGCGATTACAGGGGAGATGCAGCCCTTTCCAAAGAGCCATGAACAGACTTTCTACTCCCAATGAGACAAGAGATATCAAGCCGCAAATACGTCCGGCGCGCGTCTATTCTCCGCCGCGCAACACATTTAAAAAAAATCGTAGCGTGAAAACCGTGGGTTCGATCCGCGTGCCGCTTAAAGGCGATTACAGGGGAGATGCAGCCCTTTCCAAAGAGCCATGAAAAGACTTTCTACTCCCAAGGAGACAAGAGATATTAAGCCGAAATGACGTCCGACGCGCGCATTTCCTCCGCCGCGCACCACATTTAAAAAAATCATAGCGCGAAAACCGTGGGTTCGATCCGCGTGCCGCTCGAAGGCGATTACAGGGGAGATGCAGCCCTTTCCAAAGAGGCATGAACAGACTTCCTACTCCCAAGGAGCCCAAAGATATTAAGCCGCAAATACGTCCTACGCGCGTCTTTTCTACGCCGCGCACCACATTTAAAAAATCGTATCGGAAGAACGGTGGGTCCAATCCGCGTGCCGCTTAAAGGCGATTACAAGGGAGATGCAAACCTTTCCAAAGAGCCATGAAAAGACTTTCTACTCCCAAGGAGACAATAGATATTAAGCCGAAATGACGTCCGACGCGCGCATTTTCTCCGCCGCTCACCACATTTAAAAAAATCATAGCGTGAAAACCGTGGGTTCGATCCGCGTGCCGCTCGAAGGCGATTACAGCGGAGATGCAGCCCTTTCCAAAGAGCCATGAAAAGACTTTCTACTCCCAAGGAGACAAGAGATATTAAGCCGAAATGACGTCCGACGCGCGCATTTCCTCCGCCGCGCACCACATTTAAAAAAATCATAGCTTGAAAACCGTGGGTTCGATCCGCGTGCCGCTCGAAGGCGATTACAGGGGAGATGCAGCCCTTTCCAAAGAGCCATGAACAGACTTTCTACACCCAATGAGACAAGAGATATTAAGCCGCAAATACGTCCGGCGCGCGTCTTTTCTCTGCCGCGCAACACATTTAAAAAAAATCGTAGCGTGAAAAACGTGGGTTCGATCCGCGTGCCGCTCGAAGGCGATTACAGGGGAGATGCATCCCTTTCAAAAGAGCCATGAACAGACTTTCTACTCCCAAGGAGACCAGAAATATTAACATATAAAGCGTTACGCTCCAGTCGGATGAACGAGAAACGCTTGTACAATTGCAACGAATTGGAGGAGAAAGTTTAAACAAACGCGCTGACTTTGAACGCTCACATCTAGGCCGGGCCAACTCCAAATGGCGTGCAACTCGGTGCGTATCACCTCCATGACTGTCCCTAACGAACGCCACCTGCCACGCTTTCGGCCCGTCCCTGGCGGCATTAAAAAATCGTAGCGTGATAACGATGGTTCCGATGCGCGTGCCGCTCGAAGGCGATTACAGGGGAGACACAGCCCTTTCCAAAGAGCCATGAACAGACTTTCTACTCCCAAGGAGACAAGAGATATTACGCGCATTTTCTCCGACGCGCACCACATTTAAAAAATCGTAGCGTGAGAACGGTGGGTCCGATCCGCGTGCCGCTTAAAGGCGATTACAGGGGAGATGCATCCCTTTCCAAAGAACCATGAAAAGACTTTCTACTCCCAAGGAGACAAGAGATATTAAGCCGCAATGACGTCCGACGCGCGCATTTTCTCCGCCGCGCAGCACATTTAAAAAAATCATAGCGTGAAAACCGTGGGTTCGATCCACGTGCCGCTCGAAGGCGATTACAGGGGAGATGCAGCCCTTTCCAAAGAGGCATGAACAGACTTCCTACTCCCAAGGAGCCCAAAGATATTAAGCCGCAAATACGTCCTACGCGCGTCTTTTCTACGCCGCGCACCACATTTAAAAAATCGTATCGGAAGAACGGTGGGTCCAATCCGCGTGCCGCTTAAAGGCGATTACAAGGGAGATGCAAACCTTTCCAAAGAGCCATGAAAAGGCTTTCTACTCCCAAGGAGACAATAGATATTAAGCCGAAATGACGTCCGACGCGCGCATTTTCTCCGCCGCGCACCACATTTAAAAAAATCATAGCGTGAAAACCGTGGGTTCGATCCGCGTGCCGCTCGAAGGCGATTACAGCGGAGATGCAGCCCTTTCCAAAGAGCCATGAAAAGACTTTCTACTCCCAAGGAGACAAGAGATATTAAGCCGAAATGACTTCCGACGCGCGCATTTCCTCCGCCGCGCACCACATTTAAAAAAATCATAGCGTGAAAACCGTGGGTTCGATCCGCGTGCCGCTCGAAGGCGATTACAGGGGAGATGCAGCCCTTTCCAAAGAGGCATGAACAGACTTCCTACTCCCAAGGAGCCCAAAGATATTAAGCCGCAAATACGTCCTACGCGCGTCTTTTCTACGCCGCGCACCACATTTAAAAAATCGTATCGGAAGAACGGTGGGTCCAATCCGCGTGCCGCTTAAAGGCGATTACAAGGGAGATGCAAACCTTTCCAAAGAGCCATGAAAAGACTTTCTACTCCCAAGGAGACAATAGATATTAAGCCGAAATGACGTCCGACGCGCGCATTTTCTCCGCCGCTCACCACATTTAAAAAAATCATAGCGTGAAAACCGTGGGTTCGATCCGCGTGCCGCTCGAAGGCGATTACAGCGGAGATGCAGCCCTTTCCAAAGAGCCATGAAAAGACTTTCTACTCCCAAGGAGACAAGAGATATTAAGCCGAAATGACGTCCGACGCGCGCATTTCCTCCGCCTCGCACCACATTTAAAAAAATCATAGCTTGAAAACCGTGGGTTCGATCCGCGTGCCGCTCGAAGGCGATTACAGGGGAGATGCAGCCCTTTCCAAAGAGCCATGAACAGACTTTCTACACCCAATGAGACAAGAGATATTAAGCCGCAAATACGTCCGGCGCGCGTCTTTTCTCTGCCGCGCAACACATTTAAAAAAAATCGTAGCGTGAAAAACGTGGGTTCGATCCGCGTGCCGCTCGAAGGCGATTACAGGGGAGATGCATCCCTTTCAAAAGAGCCATGAACGGACTTTCTACTCCCAAGGAGACCAGAAATATTAACATATAAAGCGTTACGCTTCAGTCGGATGAACGAGAAACGCTTGTACAATTGCAACGAATTGGAGGAGAAAGTTTAAACAAACGCGCTGACTTTGAACGCTCACATCTAGGCCGGGCCAACTCCAAATGGCGTGCAACTCGGTGCGCATCACCTCCATGACTGTCCCTAACGAACGCCACCTGCCACGCTTTCGGCCCGTCCCTGGCGGCATTAAAAAATCGTAGCGTGATAACGATGGTTCCGATGCGCGTGCCGCTCGAAGGCGATTACAGGGGAGATACAGCCCTTTCCAAAGAGCCATGAACAGACTTTCTACTCCCAAGGAGACAAGAGATATTACGCACATTTTCTCCGACGCGCACCACGTTTAAAAAATCGTAGCGTGAGAACGGTGGGTCCGATCCGCGTGCCGCTTAAAGGCGATTACAGGGGAGATGCATCCCTTTCCAAAGAGCCATGAACAGACTTTCTACTCCCAAGGAGACCAGAGATATTAACAGATAAAGCGTTACGCTCCAGTCGGATGAGCGAGAAACGCTTGTACAATTGCAACGAATTGGAGGAGAAAGTTTAAACAAACGCGCTGACTTTGAAGGCTCACATCTAGGCCGGGCCAGGTCCAAATGGCCTGCAACTCGGTCCGCATCACGTCCATGACTTTTCCTAACGAACGCCACCTGCCAAGCTTTCGGCTCGTCCCTGTCGGCATTAAAAAATCGTAGCGTGATAAGGATGGTTCCGATCCGCGTGCCGCGCGAAGGCGATTACAGGGGAGATGCAGCCCTTTCCAAAGAACCATGAAAAGACTTTCTACTCCCAAGGAGACAAGAGATATTAAGCCGCAATGACGTCCGACGCGCGCATTTTCTCCGCCGCGCAGCACATTTAAAAAAATCATAGCGTGAAAACCGTGGGTTCGATCCACGTGCCGCTCGAAGGCGATTACAGGGGAGATGCAGCCCTTTCCAAAGAGGCATGAACAGACTTCCTACTCCCAAGGAGCCAAAAGATATTAAGCCGCAAATACGTCCTACGCGCGTCTTTTCTACGCCGCGCACCACATTTAAAAAATCGTATCGGAAGAACGGTGGGTCCAATCCGCGTGCCGCTTAAAGGCGATTACAAGGGAGATGCAAACCTTTCCAAAGAGCCATGAAAAGACTTTCTACTCCCAAGGAGACAATAGATATTAAGCCGAAATGACGTCCGACGCGCGCATTTTCTCCGACGCGCACCACATTTAAAAAAATCATAGCGTGAAAACCGTGGGTTCGATCCGCGTGCCGCTCGAAGGCGATTACAGCGGAGATGCAGCCCTTTCCAAAGAGCCATGAAAAGACTTTCTACTCCCAAGGAGACAAGAGATATTAAGCCGCAATGACGTCCGACGCGCGCATTTTCTCCGACGCGCAACACATTTAAAAAAAATCGTAGCGTGAAAACCGTGGGTTCGATCCGCGTGCCGCTTAAAGGCGATTACAGGGGAGATGCAGCCCTTTCCAAAGAGCCATGAAAAGACTTTCTACTCCCAAGGAGACAAGAGATATTAAGCCGAAATGACGTCCGACGCGCGCATTTCCTCCGCCGCGCACCACATTTAAAAAAATCATAGCGTGAAAACCGTGGGTTCGATCCGCGTGCCGCTCGAAGGCGATTACAGGGGAGATGCAGCCCTTTCCAAAGAGGCATGAACAGACTTCCTACTCCCAAGGAGCCCAAAGATATTAAGCCGCAAATACGTCCTACGCGCGTCTTTTCTACGCCGCGCACCACATTTAAAAAATCGTATCGGAAGAACGGTGGGTCCAATCCGCGTGCCGCTTAAAGGCGATTACAAGGGAGATGCAAACCTTTCCAAAGAGCCATGAAAAGACTTTCTACTCCCAAGGAGACAATAGATATTAAGCCGAAATGACGTCCGACGCGCGCATTTTCTCCGCCGCTCACCACATTTAAAAAAATCATAGCGTGAAAACCGTGGGTTCGATCCGCGTGCCGCTCGAAGGCGATTACAGCGGAGATGCAGCCCTTTCCAAAGAGCCATGAAAAGACTTTCTACTCCCAAGGAGACAAGAGATATTAAGCCGAAATGACGTCCGACGCGCGCATTTCCTCCGCCGCGCACCACATTTAAAAAAATCATAGCTTGAAAACCGTGGGTTCGATCCGCGTGCCGCTCGAAGGCGATTACAGGGGAGATGCAGCCCTTTCCAAAGAGCCATGAACAGACTTTCTACACCCAATGAGACAAGAGATATTAAGCCGCAAATACGTCCGGCGCGCGTCTTTTCTCCGCCGCGCAACACATTTAAAAAAAATCGTAGCGTGAAAAACGTGGGTTCGATCCGCGTGCCGCTCGAAGGCGATTACAGGGGAGATGCATCCCTTTCAAAAGAGCCATGAACAGACTTTCTACTCCCAAGGAGACCAGAAATATTAACATATAAAGCGTTACGCTCCAGTCGGATGAACGAGAAACGCTTGTACAATTGCAACGAATTGGAGGAGAAAGTTTAAACAAACGCGCTGACTTTGAACGCTCACATCTAGGCCGGGCCAACTCCAAATGGCGTGCAACTCGGTGTGCATCACCTCCATGACTGTCCCTAACGAACGCCACCTGCCACGCTTTCGGCCTATCCCTGGCGGCATTAAAAAATCGTAGCGTGATAACGATGGTTCCGATGCGCGTGCCGATCAAAGGCGATTACAGGGGAGATACAGCCCTTTCCAAAGAGCCATGAACAGACTTTCTACTCCCAAGGAGACAAGAGATATTACGCGCATTTTCTCCGACGCGCACCACGTTTAAAAAATCGTAGCGTGAGAACGGTGGGTCCGATCCGCGTGCTGCTTAAAGGCGATTACAGGGGAGATGCAGCCCTTTCCAAAGAGCCATGAAAAGACTTTCTACTCCCAAGGAGACAAGAGATATTAAGCCGAAATGACGTCCGACGCGCGCATTTCCTCCGCCGCGCACCACATTTAAAAAAATCATAGCGTGAAAACCGTGGGTTCGATCCGCGTGCCGCTCGAAGGCGATTACAGAGGAGATGCAGCCCTTTCCAAAGAGGCATGAACAGACTTCCTACTCCCAAGGAGCCCAAAGATATTAAGCCGCAAATACGTCCTACGCGCGTCTTTTCTACGCCGCGCACCACATTTAAAAAATCGTATCGGAAGAACGGTGGGTCCAATCCGCGTGCCGCTTAAAGGCGATTACAAGGGAGATGCAAACCTTTCCAAAGAGCCATGAAAAGACTTTCTACTCCCAAGGAGACAATAGATATTAAGCCGAAATGACGTCCGACGCGCGCATTTTCTCCGCCGCGCACCACATTTAAAAAAATCATAGCGTGAAAACCGTGGGTTCGATCCGCGTGCCGCTCGAAGGCGATTACAGCGGAGATGCAGCCCTTTCCAAAGAGCCATGAAAAGACTTTCTACTCCCAAGGAGACAAGAGATATTAAGCCGAAATGACGTCCGACGCGCGCATTTCCTCCGCCGCGCACCACATTTAAAAAAATCATAGCGTGAAAACCGTGGGTTCGATCCGCGTGCCGCTCGAAGGCGATTACAGGGGAGATGCAGCCCTTTCCAAAGAGGCATGAACAGACTTCCTACTCCCAAGGAGCCCAAAGATATTAAGCCGCAAATACGTCCTACGCGCGTCTTTTCTACGCCGCGCACCACATTTAAAAAATCGTATCGGAAGAACGGTGGGTCCAATCCGCGTGCCGCTTAAAGGCGATTACAAGGGAGATGCAAACCTTTCCAAAGAGCCATGAAAAGACTTTCTACTCCCAAGGAGACAATAGATATTAAGCCGAAATGACGTCCGACGCGCGCATTTTCTCCGCCGCTCACCACATTTAAAAAAATCATAGCGTGAAAACCGTGGGTTCGATCCGCGTGCCGCTCGAAGGCGATTACAGCGGAGATGCAGCCGTTTCCAAAGAGCCATGAAAAGACTTTCTACTCCCAAGGAGACAAGAGATATTAAGCCGAAATGACGTCCGACGCGCGCATTTCCTCCGCCGCGCACCACATTTAAAAAAATCATAGCTTGAAAACCGTGGGTTCGATCCGCGTGCCGCTCGAAGGCGATTACAGGGGAGATGCAGCCCTTTCCAAAGAGCCATGAACAGACTTTCTACACCCAATGAGACAAGAGATATTAAGCCGCAAATACGTCCGGCGCGCGTCTTTTCTCTGCCGCGCAACACATTTAAAAAAAATCGTAGCGTGAAAAACGTGGGTTCGATCCGCGTGCCGCTCGAAGGCGATTACAGGGGAGATGCATCCCTTTCAAAAGAGCCATGAACAGACTTTCTACTCCCAAGGAGACCAGAAATATTAACATATAAAGCGTTACGCTCCAGTCGGATGAACGAGAAACGCTTGTACAATTGCAACGAATTGGAGGAGAAAGTTTAAACAAACGCGCTGACTTTGAACGCTCACATCTAGGCCGGGCCAACTCCAAATGGCGTGCAACTCGGTGCGCATCACCTCCATGACTGTCCCTAACGAACGCCACCTGCCACGCTTTCGGCCCGTCCCTGGCGGCATTAAAAAATCGTAGCGTGATAACGATGGTTCCGATGCGCGTGCCGCTCGAAGGCGATTACAGGGGAGATACAGCCCTTTACAAAGAGCCATGAACAGACTTTCTACTCCCAAGGAGACAAGAGATATTACGCGCATTTTCTCCGACGCGCACCACGTTTAAAAAATCGTAGCGTGAGAACGGTGGGTCCGATCCGCGTGCCGCTTAAAGGCGATTACAGGGGAGATGCATCCCTTTCCAAAGAGCCATGAACAGACTTTCTACTCCCAAGGAGACCAGAGATATTAACAGATAAAGCGTTACGCTCCAGTCGGATGAGCGAGAAACGCTTGTACAATTGCAACGAATTGGAGGAGAAAGTTTAAACAAACGCGCTGACTTTGAAGGCTCACATCTAGGCCGGGCCAGGTCCAAATGGCCTGCAACTCGGTCCGCATCACGTCCATGACTTTTCCTAACGAACGCCACCTGCCAAGCTTTCGGCCCGTCCCTGTCGGCATTAAAAAATCGTAGCGTGATAAGGATGGTTCCGATCCGCGTGCCGCGCGAAGGCGATTACAGGGGAGATGCAGCCCTTTCCAAAGAACCATGAAAAGACTTTCTACTCCCAAGGAGACAATAGATATTAAGCCGAAATGACGTCCGACGCGCGCATTTTCTCCGCCGCTCACCACATTTAAAAAAATCATAGCGTGAAAACCGTGGGTTCGATCCGCGTGCCGCTCGAAGGCGATTACAGCGGAGATGCAGCCCTTTCCAAAGAGCCATGAAAAGACTTTCTACTCCCAAGGAGACAAGAGATATTAAGCCGAAATGACGTCCGACGCGCGCATTTCCTCCGCCTCGCACCACATTTAAAAAAATCATAGCTTGAAAACCGTGGGTTCGATCCGCGTGCCGCTCGAAGGCGATTACAGGGGAGATGCAGCCCTTTCCAAAGAGCCATGAACAGACTTTCTACACCCAATGAGACAAAAGATATTAAGCCGCAAATACGTCCGGCGCGCGTCTTTTCTCTGCCGCGCAACACATTTAAAAAAAATCGTAGCGTGAAAAACGTGGGTTCGATCCGCGTGCCGCTCGAAGGCGATTACAGGGGAGATGCATCCCTTTCAAAAGAGCCATGAACGGACTTTCTACTCCCAAGGAGACCAGAAATATTAACATATAAAGCGTTACGCTCCAGTCGGATGAACGAGAAACGCTTGTACAATTGCAACGAATTGGAGGAGAAAGTTTAAACAAACGCGCTGACTTTGAACGCTCACATCTAGGCCGGGCCAACTCCAAATGGCGTGCAACTCGGTGCGCATCACCTCCATGACTGTCCCTAACGAACGCCACCTGCCACGCTTTCGGCCCGTCCCTGGCGGCATTAAAAAATCGTAGCGTGATAACGATGGTTCCGATGCGCGTGCCGCTCGAAGGCGATTACAGGGGAGATACAGCCCTTTCCAAAGAGCCATGAACAGACTTTCTACTCCCAAGGAGACAAGAGATATTACGCACATTTTCTCCGACGCGCACCACGTTTAAAAAATCGTAGCGTGAGAACGGTGGGTCCGATCCGCGTGCCGCTTAAAGGCGATTACAGGGGAGATGCATCCCTTTCCAAAGAGCCATGAACAGACTTTCTACTCCCAAGGAGACCAGAGATATTAACAGATAAAGCGTTACGCTCCAGTCGGATGAGCGAGAAACGCTTGTACAATTGCAACGAATTGGAGGAGAAAGTTTAAACAAACGCGCTGACTTTGAAGGCTCACATCTAGGCCGGGCCAGGTCCAAATGGCCTGCAACTCGGTCCGCATCACGTCCATGACTTTTCCTAACGAACGCCACCTGCCAAGCTTTCGGCTCGTCCCTGTCGGCATTAAAAAATCGTAGCGTGATAAGGATGGTTCCGATACGCGTGCCGCGCGAAGGCGATTACAGGGGAGATGCAGCCCTTTCCAAAGAACCATGAAAAGACTTTCTACTCCCAAGGAGACAAGAGATATTAAGCCGCAATGACGTCCGACGCGCGCATTTTCTCCGCCGCGCAGCACATTTAAAAAAATCATAGCGTGAAAACCGTGGGTTCGATCCACGTGCCGCTCGAAGGCGATTACAGGGGAGATGCAGCCCTTTCCAAAGAGGCATGAACAGACTTCCTACTCCCAAGGAGCCCAAAGATATTAAGCCGCAAATACGTCCTACGCGCGTCTTTTCTACGCCGCGCACCACATTTAAAAAATCGTATCGGAAGAACGGTGGGTCCAATCCGCGTGCCGCTTAAAGGCGATTACAAGGGAGATGCAAACCTTTCCAAAGAGCCATGAAAAGACTTTCTACTCCCAAGGAGACAATAGATATTAAGCCGAAATGACGTCCGACGCGCGCATTTTCTCCGACGCGCACCACATTTAAAAAAATCATAGCGTGAAAACCGTGTGTTCGATCCGCGTGCCGCTCGAAGGCGATTACAGCGGAGATGCAGCCCTTTCCAAAGAGCCATGAAAAGACTTTCTACTCCCAAGGAGACAAGAGATATTAAGCCGCAATGACGTCCGACGCGCGCATTTTCTCCGACGCGCAACACATTTAAAAAAAATCGTAGCGTGAAAACCGTGGGTTCGATCCGCGTGCCGCTTAAAGGCGATTACAGGGGAGATGCAGCCCTTTCCAAAGAGCCATGAAAAGACTTTCTACTCCCAAGGAGACAAGAGATATTAAGCCGAAATGACGTCCGACGCGCGCATTTCCTCCGCCGCGCACCACATTTAAAAAAATCATAGCGTGAAAACCGTGGGTTCGATCCGCGTGCCGCTCGAAGGCGATTACAGGGGAGATGCAGCCCTTTCCAAAGAGGCATGAACAGACTTCCTACTCCCAAGGAGCCCAAAGATATTAAGCCGCAAATACGTCCTACGCGCGTCTTTTCTACGCCGCGCACCACATTTAAAAAATCGTATCGGAAGAACGGTGGGTCCAATCCGCGTGCCGCTTAAAGGCGATTACAAGGGAGATGCAAACCTTTCCAAAGAGCCATGAAAAGACTTTCTACTCCCAAGGAGACAATAGATATTAAGCCGAAATGACGTCCGACGCGCGCATTTTCTCCGCCGCTCACCACATTTAAAAAAATCATAGCGTGAAAACCGTGGGTTCGATCCGCGTGCCGCTCGAAGGCGATTACAGCGGAGATGCAGCCCTTTCCAAAGAGCCATGAAAAGACTTTCTACTCCCAAGGAGACAAGAGATATTAAGCCGAAATGACGTCCGACGCGCGCATTTCCTCCGCCGCGCACCACATTTAAAAAAATCATAGCTTGAAAACCGTGGGTTCGATCCGCGTGCCGCTCGAAGGCGATTACAGGGGAGATGCAGCCCTTTCCAAAGAGCCATGAACAGACTTTCTACACCCAATGAGACAAGAGATATTAAGCCGCAAATACGTCCGGCGCGCGTCTTTTCTCCGCCGCGCAACACATTTAAAAAAAATCGTAGCGTGAAAAACGTGGGTTCGATCCGCGTGCCGCTCGAAGGCGATTACAGGGGAGATGCATCCCTTTCAAAAGAGCCATGAACAGACTTTCTACTCCCAAGGAGACCAGAAATATTAACATATAAAGCATTACGCTCCAGTCGGATGAACGAGAAACGTTTGTACAATTGCAACGAATTGGAGGAGAAAGTTTAAACAAACGCGCTGACTTTGAACGCTCACATCTAGGCCGGGCCAACTCCAAATGGCGTGCAACTCGGTGCGCATCACCTCCATGACTGTCCCTAACGAACGCCACCTGCCACGCTTTCGGCCCGTCCCTGGCGGCATTAAAAAATCGTAGCGTGATAACGATGGTTCCGATGCGCGTGCCGCTCGAAGGCGATTACAGGGGAGATACAGCCCTTTCCAAAGAGCCATGAACAGACTTTCTACTCCCAAGGAGACAAGAGATATTACGCGCATTTTCTCCGACGCGCACCACGTTTAAAAAATCGTAGCGTGAGAACGGTGGGTCCGATCCGCGTGCCGCTTAAAGGCGATTACAGGGGAGATGCATCCCTTTCCAAAGAGCCATGAACAGACTTTCTACTCCCAAGGAGACCAGAGATATTAACAGATAAAGCGTTACGCTCCAGTCGGATGAGCGAGAAACGCTTGTACAATTGCAACGAATTGGAGGAGAAAGTTTAAACAAACGCGCTGACTTTGAAGGCTCACATCTAGGCCGGGCCAGGTCCAAATGGCCTGCAACTCGGTCCGCATCACGTCCATGACTTTTCCTAACGAACGCCACCTGCCAAGCTTTCGGCCCGTCCCTGTCGGCATTAAAAAATCGTAGCGTGATAAGGATGGTCCCGATCCGCGTGCCGCGCGAAGGCGATTACAGGGGAGATGCAGCCCTTTCCAAAGAACCATGAAAAGACTTTCTACTCCCAAGGAGACAAGAGATATTAAGCCGAAATGACGTCCGACGCGCGCATTTCCTCCGCCGCGCACCACATTTAAAAAAATCATAGCGCGAAAACCGTGGGTTCGATCCGCGTGCCGCTCGAAGGCGATTACAGGGGAGATGCAGCCCTTTCCAAAGAGGCATGAACAGACTTCCTACTCCCAAGGAGCCCAAAGATATTAAGCCGCAAATACGTCCTACGCGCGTCTTTTCTACGCCGCGCACCACATTTAAAAAATCGTATCGGAAGAACGGTGGGTCCAATCCGCGTGCCGCTTAAAGGCGATTACAAGGGAGATGCAAACCTTTCCAAAGAGCCATGAAAAGACTTTCTACTCCCAAGGAGACAATAGATATTAAGCCGAAATGACGTCCGACGCGCGCATTTTCTCCGCCGCTCACCACATTTAAAAAAATCATAGCGTGAAAACCGTGGGTTCGATCCGCGTGCCGCTCGAAGGCGATTACAGCGGAGATGCAGCCCTTTCCAAAGAGCCATGAAAAGACTTTCTACTCCCAAGGAGACAAGAGATATTAAGCCGAAATGACGTCCGACGCGCGCATTTCCTCCGCCGCGCACCACATTTAAAAAAATCATAGCTTGAAAACCGTGGGTTCGATCCGCGTGCCGCTCGAAGGCGATTACAGGGGAGATGCAGCCCTTTCCAAAGAGCCATGAACAGACTTTCTACACCCAATGAGACAAGAGATATTAAGCCGCAAATACGTCCGGCGCGCGTCTTTTCTCTGCCGCGCAACACATTTAAAAAAAATCGTAGCGTGAAAAACGTGGGTTCGATCCGCGTGCCGCTCGAAGGCGATTACAGGGGAGATGCATCCCTTTCAAAAGAGCCATGAACAGACTTTCTACTCCCAAGGAGACCAGAAATATTAACATATAAAGCGTTACGCTCCAGTCGGATGAACGAGAAACGCTTGTACAATTGCAACGAATTGGAGGAGAAAGTTTAAACAAACGCGCTGACTTTGAACGCTCACATCTAGGCCGGGCCAACTCCAAATGGCGTGCAACTCGGTGCGCATCACCTCCATGACTGTCCCTAACGAACGCCACCTGCCACGCTTTCGGCCCGTCCCTGGCGGCATTAAAAAATCGTAGCGTGATAACGATGGTTCCGATGCGCGTGCCGCTCGAAGGCGATTACAGGGGAGATACAGCCCTTTCCAAAGAGCCATGAACAGACTTTCTACTCCCAAGGAGACAAGAGATATTACGCGCATTTTCTCCGACGCGCACCACATTTAAAAAATCGTAGCGTGAGAACGGTGGGTCCGATCCGCGTGCCGCTTAAAGGCGATTACAGGGGAGATGCATCCCTTTCCAAAGAACCATGAAAAGACTTTCTACTCCCAAGGAGACAAGAGATATTAAGCCGCAATGACGTCCGACGCGCGCATTTTCTCCGCCGCGCAGCACATTTAAAAAAATCATAGCGTGAAAACCGTGGGTTCGATCCGCGTGCCGCTCGAAGGGGATTACAGGGGAGATGCAGCCCTTTCCAAAGAGCCATAAACAGACTTTCTACACCCAATGAGACAAGAGATATTAAGCCGCAAATACGTCCGGCGCGCGTCTTTTCTCCGCCGCGCAACACATTTAAAAAAAATCGTAGCGTGAAAACCGTGGGTTCGATCCGCGTGCCGCTCGAAGGCGATTACAGGGGAGATGCAGCCCTTTCCAAAGAGCCATGAACAGACTTTCTACTCCCAATGAGACAAGAGATATCAAGCCGCAAATACGTCCGGCGCGCGTCTATTCTCCGCCGCGCAACACATTTAAAAAAAATCGTAGCGTGAAAACCGTGGGTTCGATCCGCGTGCCGCTTAAAGGCGATTACAGGGGAGATGCAGCCCTTTCCAAAGAGCCATGAAAAGACTTTCTACTCCCAAGGAGACAAGAGATATTAAGCCGAAATGACGTCCGACGCGCGCATTTCCTCCGCCGCGCACCACATTTAAAAAAATCATAGCGCGAAAACCGTGGGTTCGATCCGCGTGCCGCTCGAAGGCGATTACAGGGGAGATGCAGCCCTTTCCAAAGAGGCATGAACAGACTTCCTACTCCCAAGGAGCCCAAAGATATTAAGCCGCAAATACGTCCTACGCGCGTCTTTTCTACGCCGCGCACCACATTTAAAAAATCGTATCGGAAGAACGGTGGGTCCAATCCGCGTGCCGCTTAAAGGCGATTACAAGGGAGATGCAAACCTTTCCAAAGAGCCATGAAAAGACTTTCTACTCCCAAGGAGACAATAGATATTAAGCCGAAATGACGTCCGACGCGCGCATTTTCTCCGCCGCTCACCACATTTAAAAAAATCATAGCGTGAAAACCGTGGGTTCGATCCGCGTGCCGCTCGAAGGCGATTACAGCGGAGATGCAGCCCTTTCCAAAGAGCCATGAAAAGACTTTCTACTCCCAAGGAGACAAGAGATATTAAGCCGAAATGACGTCCGACGCGCGCATTTCCTCCGCCGCGCACCACATTTAAAAAAATCATAGCTTGAAAACCGTGGGTTCGATCCGCGTGCCGCTCGAAGGCGATTACAGGGGAGATGCAGCCCTTTCCAAAGAGCCATGAACAGACTTTCTACACCCAATGAGACAAGAGATATTAAGCCGCAAATACGTCCGGCGCGCGTCTTTTCTCTGCCGCGCAACACATTTAAAAAAAATCGTAGCGTGAAAAACGTGGGTTCGATCCGCGTGCCGCTCGAAGGCGATTACAGGGGAGATGCATCCCTTTCAAAAGAGCCATGAACAGACTTTCTACTCCCAAGGAGACCAGAAATATTAACATATAAAGCGTTACGCTCCAGTCGGATGAACGAGAAACGCTTGTACAATTGCAACGAATTGGAGGAGAAAGTTTAAACAAACGCGCTGACTTTGAACGCTCACATCTAGGCCGGGCCAACTCCAAATGGCGTGCAACTCGGTGCGCATCACCTCCATGACTGTCCCTAACGAACGCCACCTGCCACGCTTTCGGCCCGTCCCTGGCGGCATTAAAAAATCGTAGCGTGATAACGATGGTTCCGATGCGCGTGCCGCTCGAAGGCGATTACAGGGGAGATACAGCCCTTTCCAAAGAGCCATGAACAGACTTTCTACTCCCAAGGAGACAAGAGATATTACGCGCATTTTCTCCGACGCGCACCACATTTAAAAAATCGTAGCGTGAGAACGGTGGGTCCGATCCGCGTGCCGCTTAAAGGCGATTACAGGGGAGATGCATCCCTTTCCAAAGAACCATGAAAAGACTTTCTACTCCCAAGGAGACAAGAGATATTAAGCCGAAATGACGTCCGACGCGCGCATTTCCTCCGCCTCGCACCACATTTAAAAAAATCATAGCTTGAAAACCGTGGGTTCGATGCGCGTGCCGCTCGAAGGCGATTACAGGGGAGATACAGCCCTTTCCAAAGAGCCATGAACAGACTTTCTACTCCCAAGGAGACAAGAGATATTACGCACATTTTCTCCGACGCGCACCACGTTTAAAAAATCGTAGCGTGAGAACGGTGGGTCCGATCCGCGTGCCGCTTAAAGGCGATTACAGGGGAGATGCATCCCTTTCCAAAGAGCCATGAACAGACTTTCTACTCCCAAGGAGACCAGAGATATTAACAGATAAAGCGTTACGCTCCAGTCGGATGAGCGAGAAACGCTTGTACAATTGCAACGAATTGGAGGAGAAAGTTTAAACAAACGCGCTGACTTTGAAGGCTCACATCTAGGCCGGGCCAGGTCCAAATGGCCTGCAACTCGGTCCGCATCACGTCCATGACTTTTCCTAACGAACGCCACCTGCCAAGCTTTCGGCTCGTCCCTGTCGGCATTAAAAAATCGTAGCGTGATAAGGATGGTTCCGATCCGCGTGCCGCGCGAAGGCGATTACAGGGGAGATGCAGCCCTTTCCAAAGAACCATGAAAAGACTTTCTACTCCCAAGGAGACAAGAGATATTAAGCCGCAATGACGTCCGACGCGCGCATTTTCTCCGCCGCGCAGCACATTTAAAAAAATCATAGCGTGAAAACCGTGGGTTCGATCCACGTGCCGCTCGAAGGCGATTACAGGGGAGATGCAGCCCTTTCCAAAGAGGCATGAACAGACTTCCTACTCCCAAGGAGCCAAAAGATATTAAGCCGCAAATACGTCCTACGCGCGTCTTTTCTACGCCGCGCACCACATTTAAAAAATCGTATCGGAAGAACGGTGGGTCCAATCCGCGTGCCGCTTAAAGGCGATTACAAGGGAGATGCAAACCTTTCCAAAGAGCCATGAAAAGACTTTCTACTCCCAAGGAGACAATAGATATTAAGCCGAAATGACGTCCGACGCGCGCATTTTCTCCGACGCGCACCACATTTAAAAAAATCATAGCGTGAAAACCGTGGGTTGATCCGCGTGCCGCTCGAAGGCGATTACAGCGGAGATGCAGCCCTTTCCAAAGAGCCATGAAAAGACTTTCTACTCCCAAGGAGACAAGAGATATTAAGCCGCAATGACGTCCGACGCGCGCATTTTCTCCGACGCGCAACACATTTAAAAAAAATCGTAGCGTGAAAACCGTGGGTTCGATCCGCGTGCCGCTTAAAGGCGATTACAGGGGAGATGCAGCCCTTTCCAAAGAGCCATGAAAAGACTTTCTACTCCCAAGGAGACAAGAGATATTAAGCCGAAATGACGTCCGATGCGCGCATTTCCTCCGCCGCGCACCACATTTAAAAAAATCATAGCGTGAAAACCGTGGGTTCGATCCGCGTGCCGCTCGAAGGCGATTACAGGGGAGATGCAGCCCTTTCCAAAGAGGCATGAACAGACTTCCTACTCCCAAGGAGCCCAAAGATATTAAGCCGCAAATACGTCCTACGCGCGTCTTTTCTACGCCGCGCACCACATTTAAAAAATCGTATCGGAAGAACGGTGGGTCCAATCCGCGTGCCGCTTAAAGGCGATTACAAGGGAGATGCAAACCTTTCCAAAGAGCCATGAAAAGACTTTCTACTCCCAAGGAGACAATAGATATTAAGCCGAAATGACGTCCGACGCGCGCATTTTCTCCGCCGCTCACCACATTTAAAAAAATCATAGCGTGAAAACCGTGGGTTCGATCCGCGTGCCGCTCGAAGGCGATTACAGCGGAGATGCAGCCCTTTCCAAAGAGCCATGAAAAGACTTTCTACTCCCAAGGAGACAAGAGATATTAAGCCGAAATGACGTCCGACGCGCGCATTTCCTCCGCCGCGCACCACATTTAAAAAAATCATAGCTTGAAAACCGTGGGTTCGATCCGCGTGCCGCTCGAAGGCGATTACAGGGGAGATGCAGCCCTTTCCAAAGAGCCATGAACAGACTTTCTACACCCAATGAGACAAGAGATATTAAGCCGCAAATACGTCCGGCGCGCGTCTTTTCTCCGCCGCGCAACACATTTAAAAAAAATCGTAGCGTGAAAAACGTGGGTTCGATCCGCGTGCCGCTCGAAGGCGATTACAGGGGAGATGCATCCCTTTCAAAAGAGCCATGAACAGACTTTCTACTCCCAAGGAGACCAGAAATATTAACATATAAAGCGTTACGCTCCAGTCGGATGAACGAGAAACGCTTGTACAATTGCAACGAATTGGAGGAGAAAGTTTAAACAAACGCGCTGACTTTGAACGCTCACATCTAGGCCGGGCCAACTCCAAATGGCGTGCAACTCGGTGTGCATCACCTCCATGACTGTCCCTAACGAACGCCACCTGCCACGCTTTCGGCCTATCCCTGGCGGCATTAAAAAATCGTAGCGTGATAACGATGGTTCCGATGCGCGTGCCGCTCAAAGGCGATTACAGGGGAGATACAGCCCTTTCCAAAGAGCCATGAACAGACTTTCTACTCCCAAGGAGACAAGAGATATTACGCGCATTTTCTCCGACGCGCACCACGTTTAAAAAATCGTAGCGTGAGAACGGTGGGTCTGATCCGCGTGCTGCTTAAAGGCGATTACAGGGGAGATGCAGCCCTTTCCAAAGAGCCATGAAAAGACTTTCTACTCCCAAGGAGACAAGAGATATTAAGCCGAAATGACGTCCGACGCGCGCATTTCCTCCGCCGCGCACCACATTTAAAAAAATCATAGCGTGAAAACCGTGGGTTCGATCCGCGTGCCGCTCGAAGGCGATTACAGAGGAGATGCAGCCCTTTCCAAAGAGGCATGAACAGACTTCCTACTCCCAAGGAGCCCAAAGATATTAAGCCGCAAATACGTCCTACGCGCGTCTTTTCTACGCCGCGCACCACATTTAAAAAATCGTATCGGAAGATCGGTGGGTCCAATCCGCGTGCCGCTTAAAGGCGATTACAAGGGAGATGCAAACCTTTCCAAAGAGCCATGAAAAGACTTTCTACTCCCAAGGAGACAATAGATATTAAGCCGAAATGACGTCCGACGCGCGCATTTTCTCCGCCGCGCACCACATTTAAAAAAATCATAGCGTGAAAACCGTGGGTTCGATCCGCGTGCCGCTCGAAGGCGATTACAGCGGAGATGCAGCCCTTTCCAAAGAGCCATGAACAGACTTTCTACTCCCAAGGAGACAAGAGATATTACGCGCATTTTCTCCGACGCGCACCACATTTAAAAAATCGTAGCGTGAGAACGGTGGGTCCGATCCGCGTGCCGCTTAAAGGCGATTACAGGGGAGATGCATCCCTTTCCAAAGAACCATGAAAAGACTTTCTACTCCCAAGGAGACAAGAGATATTAAGCCGCAATGACGTCCGACGCGCGCATTTTCTCCGCCGCGCAGCACATTTAAAAAAATCATAGCGTGAAAACCGTGGGTTCGATCCACGTGCCGCTCGAAGGCGATTACAGGGGAGATGCAGCCCTTTCCAAAGAGGCATGAACAGACTTCCTACTCCCAAGGAGCCCAAAGATATTAAGCCGCAAATACGTCCTACGCGCGTCTTTTCTACGCCGCGCACCACATTTAAAAAATCGTATCGGAAGAACGGTGGGTCCAATCCGCGTGCCGCTTAAAGGCGATTACAAGGGAGATGCAAACCTTTCCAAAGAGCCATGAAAAGGCTTTCTACTCCCAAGGAGACAATAGATATTAAGCCGAAATGACGTCCGACGCGCGCATTTTCTCCGCCGCGCACCACATTTAAAAAAATCATAGCGTGAAAACCGTGGGTTCGATCCGCGTGCCGCTCGAAGGCGATTACAGCGGAGATGCAGCCCTTTCCAAAGAGCCATGAAAAGACTTTCTACTCCCAAGGAGACAAGAGATATTAAGCCGAAATGACTTCCGACGCGCGCATTTCCTCCGCCGCGCACCACATTTAAAAAAATCATAGCGTGAAAACCGTGGGTTCGATCCGCGTGCCGCTCGAAGGCGATTACAGGGGAGATGCAGCCCTTTCCAAAGAGGCATGAACAGACTTCCTACTCCCAAGGAGCCCAAAGATATTAAGCCGCAAATACGTCCTACGCGCGTCTTTTCTACGCCGCGCACCACATTTAAAAAATCGTATCGGAAGAACGGTGGGTCCAATCCGCGTGCCGCTTAAAGGCGATTACAAGGGAGATGCAAACCTTTCCAAAGAGCCATGAAAAGACTTTCTACTCCCAAGGAGACAATAGATATTAAGCCGAAATGACGTCCGACGCGCGCATTTTCTCCGCCGCTCACCACATTTAAAAAAATCATAGCGTGAAAACCGTGGGTTCGATCCGCGTGCCGCTCGAAGGCGATTACAGCGGAGATGCAGCCCTTTCCAAAGAGCCATGAAAAGACTTTCTACTCCCAAGGAGACAAGAGATATTAAGCCGAAATGACGTCCGACGCGCGCATTTCCTCCGCCTCGCACCACATTTAAAAAAATCATAGCTTGAAAACCGTGGGTTCGATCCGCGTGCCGCTCGAAGGCGATTACAGGGGAGATGCAGCCCTTTCCAAAGAGCCATGAACAGACTTTCTACACCCAATGAGACAAGAGATATTAAGCCGCAAATACGTCCGGCGCGCGTCTTTTCTCTGCCGCGCAACACATTTAAAAAAAATCGTAGCGTGAAAAACGTGGGTTCGATCCGCGTGCCGCTCGAAGGCGATTACAGGGGAGATGCATCCCTTTCAAAAGAGCCATGAACGGACTTTCTACTCCCAAGGAGACCAGAAATATTAACATATAAAGCGTTACGCTTCAGTCGGATGAACGAGAAACGCTTGTACAATTGCAACGAATTGGAGGAGAAAGTTTAAACAAACGCGCTGACTTTGAACGCTCACATCTAGGCCGGGCCAACTCCAAATGGCGTGCAACTCGGTGCGCATCACCTCCATGACTGTCCCTAACGAACGCCACCTGCCACGCTTTCGGCCCGTCCCTGGCGGCATTAAAAAATCGTAGCGTGATAACGATGGTTCCGATGCGCGTGCCGCTCGAAGGCGATTACAGGGGAGATACAGCCCTTTCCAAAGAGCCATGAACAGACTTTCTACTCCCAAGGAGACAAGAGATATTACGCACATTTTCTCCGACGCGCACCACGTTTAAAAAATCGTAGCGTGAGAACGGTGGGTCCGATCCGCGTGCCGCTTAAAGGCGATTACAGGGGAGATGCATCCCTTTCCAAAGAGCCATGAACAGACTTTCTACTCCCAAGGAGACCAGAGATATTAACAGATAAAGCGTTACGCTCCAGTCGGATGAGCGAGAAACGCTTGTACAATTGCAACGAATTGGAGGAGAAAGTTTAAACAAACGCGCTGACTTTGAAGGCTCACATCTAGGCCGGGCCAGGTCCAAATGGCCTGCAACTCGGTCCGCATCACGTCCATGACTTTTCCTAACGAACGCCACCTGCCAAGCTTTCGGCTCGTCCCTGTCGGCATTAAAAAATCGTAGCGTGATAAGGATGGTTCCGATCCGCGTGCCGCGCGAAGGCGATTACAGGGGAGATGCAGCCCTTTCCAAAGAACCATGAAAAGACTTTCTACTCCCAAGGAGACAAGAGATATTAAGCCGCAATGACGTCCGACGCGCGCATTTTCTCCGCCGCGCAGCACATTTAAAAAAATCATAGCGTGAAAACCGTGGGTTCGATCCACGTGCCGCTCGAAGGCGATTACAGGGGAGATGCAGCCCTTTCCAAAGAGGCATGAACAGACTTCCTACTCCCAAGGAGCCAAAAGATATTAAGCCGCAAATACGTCCTACGCGCGTCTTTTCTACGCCGCGCACCACATTTAAAAAATCGTATCGGAAGAACGGTGGGTCCAATCCGCGTGCCGCTTAAAGGCGATTACAAGGGAGATGCAAACCTTTCCAAAGAGCCATGAAAAGACTTTCTACTCCCAAGGAGACAATAGATATTAAGCCGAAATGACGTCCGACGCGCGCATTTTCTCCGACGCGCACCACATTTAAAAAAATCATAGCGTGAAAACCGTGGGTTCGATCCGCGTGCCGCTCGAAGGCGATTACAGCGGAGATGCAGCCCTTTCCAAAGAGCCATGAAAAGACTTTCTACTCCCAAGGAGACAAGAGATATTAAGCCGCAATGACGTCCGACGCGCGCATTTTCTCCGACGCGCAACACATTTAAAAAAAATCGTAGCGTGAAAACCGTGGGTTCGATCCGCGTGCCGCTTAAAGGCGATTACAGGGGAGATGCAGCCCTTTCCAAAGAGCCATGAAAAGACTTTCTACTCCCAAGGAGACAAGAGATATTAAGCCGAAATGACGTCCGACGCGCGCATTTCCTCCGCCGCGCACCACATTTAAAAAAATCATAGCGTGAAAACCGTGGGTTCGATCCGCGTGCCGCTCGAAGGCGATTACAGGGGAGATGCAGCCCTTTCCAAAGAGGCATGAACAGACTTCCTACTCCCAAGGAGCCCAAAGATATTAAGCCGCAAATACGTCCTACGCGCGTCTTTTCTACGCCGCGCACCACATTTAAAAAATCGTATCGGAAGAACGGTGGGTCCAATCCGCGTGCCGCTTAAAGGCGATTACAAGGGAGATGCAAACCTTTCCAAAGAGCCATGAAAAGACTTTCTACTCCCAAGGAGACAATAGATATTAAGCCGAAATGACGTCCGACGCGCGCATTTTCTCCGCCGCTCACCACATTTAAAAAAATCATAGCGTGAAAACCGTGGGTTCGATCCGCGTGCCGCTCGAAGGCGATTACAGCGGAGATGCAGCCCTTTCCAAAGAGCCATGAAAAGACTTTCTACTCCCAAGGAGACAAGAGATATTAAGCCGAAATGACGTCCGACGCGCGCATTTCCTCCGCCGCGCACCACATTTAAAAAAATCATAGCTTGAAAACCGTGGGTTCGATCCGCGTGCCGCTCGAAGGCGATTACAGGGGAGATGCAGCCCTTTCCAAAGAGCCATGAACAGACTTTCTACACCCAATGAGACAAGAGATATTAAGCCGCAAATACGTCCGGCGCGCGTCTTTTCTCCGCCGCGCAACACATTTAAAAAAAATCGTAGCGTGAAAAACGTGGGTTCGATCCGCGTGCCGCTCGAAGGCGATTACAGGGGAGATGCATCCCTTTCAAAAGAGCCATGAACAGACTTTCTACTCCCAAGGAGACCAGAAATATTAACATATAAAGCGTTACGCTCCAGTCGGATGAACGAGAAACGCTTGTACAATTGCAACGAATTGGAGGAGAAAGTTTAAACAAACGCGCTGACTTTGAACGCTCACATCTAGGCCGGGCCAACTCCAAATGGCGTGCAACTCGGTGTGCATCACCTCCATGACTGTCCCTAACGAACGCCACCTGCCACGCTTTCGGCCTATCCCTGGCGGCATTAAAAAATCGTAGCGTGATAACGATGGTTCCGATGCGCGTGCCGATCAAAGGCGATTACAGGGGAGATACAGCCCTTTCCAAAGAGCCATGAACAGACTTTCTACTCCCAAGGAGACAAGAGATATTACGCGCATTTTCTCCGACGCGCACCACGTTTAAAAAATCGTAGCGTGAGAACGGTGGGTCCGATCCGCGTGCTGCTTAAAGGCGATTACAGGGGAGATGCAGCCCTTTCCAAAGAGCCATGAAAAGACTTTCTACTCCCAAGGAGACAAGAGATATTAAGCCGAAATGACGTCCGACGCGCGCATTTCCTCCGCCGCGCACCACATTTAAAAAAATCATAGCGTGAAAACCGTGGGTTCGATCCGCGTGCCGCTCGAAGGCGATTACAGAGGAGATGCAGCCCTTTCCAAAGAGGCATGAACAGACTTCCTACTCCCAAGGAGCCCAAAGATATTAAGCCGCAAATACGTCCTACGCGCGTCTTTTCTACGCCGCGCACCACATTTAAAAAATCGTATCGGAAGAACGGTGGGTCCAATCCGCGTGCCGCTTAAAGGCGATTACAAGGGAGATGCAAACCTTTCCAAAGAGCCATGAAAAGACTTTCTACTCCCAAGGAGACAATAGATATTAAGCCGAAATGACGTCCGACGCGCACATTTTCTCCGCCGCGCACCACATTTAAAAAAATCATAGCGTGAAAACCGTGGGTTCGATCCGCGTGCCGCTCGAAGGCGATTACAGCGGAGATGCAGCCCTTTCCAAAGAGCCATGAAAAGACTTTCTACTCCCAAGGAGACAAGAGATATTAAGCCGAAATGACGTCCGACGCGCGCATTTCCTCCGCCGCGCACCACATTTAAAAAAATCATAGCGTGAAAACCGTGGGTTCGATCCGCGTGCCGCTCGAAGGCGATTACAGGGGAGATGCAGCCCTTTCCAAAGAGGCATGAACAGACTTCCTACTCCCAAGGAGCCCAAAGATATTAAGCCGCAAATACGTCCTACGCGCGTCTTTTCTACGCCGCGCACCACATTTAAAAAATCGTATCGGAAGAACGGTGGGTCCAATCCGCGTGCCGCTTAAAGGCGATTACAAGGGAGATGCAAACCTTTCCAAAGAGCCATGAAAAGACTTTCTACTCCCAAGGAGACAATAGATATTAAGCCGAAATGACGTCCGACGCGCGCATTTTCTCCGCCGCTCACCACATTTAAAAAAATCATAGCGTGAAAACCGTGGGTTCGATCCGCGTGCCGCTCGAAGGCGATTACAGCGGAGATGCAGCCGTTTCCAAAGAGCCATGAAAAGACTTTCTACTCCCAAGGAGACAAGAGATATTAAGCCGAAATGACGTCCGACGCGCGCATTTCCTCCGCCGCGCACCACATTTAAAAAAATCATAGCTTGAAAACCGTGGGTTCGATCCGCGTGCCGCTCGAAGGCGATTACAGGGGAGATGCAGCCCTTTCCAAAGAGCCATGAACAGACTTTCTACACCCAATGAGACAAGAGATATTAAGCCGCAAATACGTCCGGCGCGCGTCTTTTCTCTGCCGCGCAACACATTTAAAAAAAATCGTAGCGTGAAAAACGTGGGTTCGATCCGCGTGCCGCTCGAAGGCGATTACAGGGGAGATGCATCCCTTTCAAAAGAGCCATGAACAGACTTTCTACTCCCAAGGAGACCAGAAATATTAACATATAAAGCGTTACGCTCCAGTCGGATGAACGAGAAACGCTTGTACAATTGCAACGAATTGGAGGAGAAAGTTTAAACAAACGCGCTGACTTTGAACGCTCACATCTAGGCCGGGCCAACTCCAAATGGCGTGCAACTCGGTGCGCATCACCTCCATGACTGTCCCTAACGAACGCCACCTGCCACGCTTTCGGCCCGTCCCTGGCGGCATTAAAAAATCGTAGCGTGATAACGATGGTTCCGATGCGCGTGCCGCTCGAAGGCGATTACAGGGGAGATACAGCCCTTTACAAAGAGCCATGAACAGACTTTCTACTCCCAAGGAGACAAGAGATATTACGCGCATTTTCTCCGACGCGCACCACGTTTAAAAAATCGTAGCGTGAGAACGGTGGGTCCGATCCGCGTGCCGCTTAAAGGCGATTACAGGGGAGATGCATCCCTTTCCAAAGAGCCATGAACAGACTTTCTACTCCCAAGGAGACCAGAGATATTAACAGATAAAGCGTTACGCTCCAGTCGGATGAGCGAGAAACGCTTGTACAATTGCAACGAATTGGAGGAGAAAGTTTAAACAAACGCGCTGACTTTGAAGGCTCACATCTAGGCCGGGCCAGGTCCAAATGGCCTGCAACTCGGTCCGCATCACGTCCATGACTTTTCCTAACGAACGCCACCTGCCAAGCTTTCGGCCCGTCCCTGTCGGCATTAAAAAATCGTAGCGTGATAAGGATGGTTCCGATCCGCGTGCCGCGCGAAGGCGATTACAGGGGAGATGCAGCCCTTTCCAAAGAACCATGAAAAGACTTTCTACTCCCAAGGAGACAATAGATATTAAGCCGAAATGACGTCCGACGCGCGCATTTTCTCCGCCGCTCACCACATTTAAAAAAATCATAGCGTGAAAACCGTGGGTTCGATCCGCGTGCCGCTCGAAGGCGATTACAGCGGAGATGCAGCCCTTTCCAAAGAGCCATGAAAAGACTTTCTACTCCCAAGGAGACAAGAGATATTAAGCCGAAATGACGTCCGACGCGCGCATTTCCTCCGCCTCGCACCACATTTAAAAAAATCATAGCTTGAAAACCGTGGGTTCGATCCGCGTGCCGCTCGAAGGCGATTACAGGGGAGATGCAGCCCTTTCCAAAGAGCCATGAACAGACTTTCTACACCCAATGAGACAAAAGATATTAAGCCGCAAATACGTCCGGCGCGCGTCTTTTCTCTGCCGCGCAACACATTTAAAAAAAATCGTAGCGTGAAAAACGTGGGTTCGATCCGCGTGCCGCTCGAAGGCGATTACAGGGGAGATGCATCCCTTTCAAAAGAGCCATGAACGGACTTTCTACTCCCAAGGAGACCAGAAATATTAACATATAAAGCGTTACGCTCCAGTCGGATGAACGAGAAACGCTTGTACAATTGCAACGAATTGGAGGAGAAAGTTTAAACAAACGCGCTGACTTTGAACGCTCACATCTAGGCCGGGCCAACTCCAAATGGCGTGCAACTCGGTGCGCATCACCTCCATGACTGTCCCTAACGAACGCCACCTGCCACGCTTTCGGCCCGTCCCTGGCGGCATTAAAAAATCGTAGCGTGATAACGATGGTTCCGATGCGCGTGCCGCTCGAAGGCGATTACAGGGGAGATACAGCCCTTTCCAAAGAGCCATGAACAGACTTTCTACTCCCAAGGAGACAAGAGATATTACGCACATTTTCTCCGACGCGCACCACGTTTAAAAAATCGTAGCGTGAGAACGGTGGGTCCGATCCGCGTGCCGCTTAAAGGCGATTACAGGGGAGATGCATCCCTTTCCAAAGAGCCATGAACAGACTTTCTACTCCCAAGGAGACCAGAGATATTAACAGATAAAGCGTTACGCTCCAGTCGGATGAGCGAGAAACGCTTGTACAATTGCAACGAATTGGAGGAGAAAGTTTAAACAAACGCGCTGACTTTGAAGGCTCACATCTAGGCCGGGCCAGGTCCAAATGGCCTGCAACTCGGTCCGCATCACGTCCATGACTTTTCCTAACGAACGCCACCTGCCAAGCTTTCGGCTCGTCCCTGTCGGCATTAAAAAATCGTAGCGTGATAAGGATGGTTCCGATACGCGTGCCGCGCGAAGGCGATTACAGGGGAGATGCAGCCCTTTCCAAAGAACCATGAAAAGACTTTCTACTCCCAAGGAGACAAGAGATATTAAGCCGCAATGACGTCCGACGCGCGCATTTTCTCCGCCGCGCAGCACATTTAAAAAAATCATAGCGTGAAAACCGTGGGTTCGATCCACGTGCCGCTCGAAGGCGATTACAGGGGAGATGCAGCCCTTTCCAAAGAGGCATGAACAGACTTCCTACTCCCAAGGAGCCCAAAGATATTAAGCCGCAAATACGTCCTACGCGCGTCTTTTCTACGCCGCGCACCACATTTAAAAAATCGTATCGGAAGAACGGTGGGTCCAATCCGCGTGCCGCTTAAAGGCGATTACAAGGGAGATGCAAACCTTTCCAAAGAGCCATGAAAAGACTTTCTACTCCCAAGGAGACAATAGATATTAAGCCGAAATGACGTCCGACGCGCGCATTTTCTCCGACGCGCACCACATTTAAAAAAATCATAGCGTGAAAACCGTGTGTTCGATCCGCGTGCCGCTCGAAGGCGATTACAGCGGAGATGCAGCCCTTTCCAAAGAGCCATGAAAAGACTTTCTACTCCCAAGGAGACAAGAGATATTAAGCCGCAATGACGTCCGACGCGCGCATTTTCTCCGACGCGCAACACATTTAAAAAAAATCGTAGCGTGAAAACCGTGGGTTCGATCCGCGTGCCGCTTAAAGGCGATTACAGGGGAGATGCAGCCCTTTCCAAAGAGCCATGAAAAGACTTTCTACTCCCAAGGAGACAAGAGATATTAAGCCGAAATGACGTCCGACGCGCGCATTTCCTCCGCCGCGCACCACATTTAAAAAAATCATAGCGTGAAAACCGTGGGTTCGATCCGCGTGCCGCTCGAAGGCGATTACAGGGGAGATGCAGCCCTTTCCAAAGAGGCATGAACAGACTTCCTACTCCCAAGGAGCCCAAAGATATTAAGCCGCAAATACGTCCTACGCGCGTCTTTTCTACGCCGCGCACCACATTTAAAAAATCGTATCGGAAGAACGGTGGGTCCAATCCGCGTGCCGCTTAAAGGCGATTACAAGGGAGATGCAAACCTTTCCAAAGAGCCATGAAAAGACTTTCTACTCCCAAGGAGACAATAGATATTAAGCCGAAATGACGTCCGACGCGCGCATTTTCTCCGCCGCTCACCACATTTAAAAAAATCATAGCGTGAAAACCGTGGGTTCGATCCGCGTGCCGCTCGAAGGCGATTACAGCGGAGATGCAGCCCTTTCCAAAGAGCCATGAAAAGACTTTCTACTCCCAAGGAGACAAGAGATATTAAGCCGAAATGACGTCCGACGCGCGCATTTCCTCCGCCGCGCACCACATTTAAAAAAATCATAGCTTGAAAACCGTGGGTTCGATCCGCGTGCCGCTCGAAGGCGATTACAGGGGAGATGCAGCCCTTTCCAAAGAGCCATGAACAGACTTTCTACACCCAATGAGACAAGAGATATTAAGCCGCAAATACGTCCGGCGCGCGTCTTTTCTCCGCCGCGCAACACATTTAAAAAAAATCGTAGCGTGAAAAACGTGGGTTCGATCCGCGTGCCGCTCGAAGGCGATTACAGGGGAGATGCATCCCTTTCAAAAGAGCCATGAACAGACTTTCTACTCCCAAGGAGACCAGAAATATTAACATATAAAGCATTACGCTCCAGTCGGATGAACGAGAAACGTTTGTACAATTGCAACGAATTGGAGGAGAAAGTTTAAACAAACGCGCTGACTTTGAACGCTCACATCTAGGCCGGGCCAACTCCAAATGGCGTGCAACTCGGTGCGCATCACCTCCATGACTGTCCCTAACGAACGCCACCTGCCACGCTTTCGGCCCGTCCCTGGCGGCATTAAAAAATCGTAGCGTGATAACGATGGTTCCGATGCGCGTGCCGCTCGAAGGCGATTACAGGGGAGATACAGCCCTTTCCAAAGAGCCATGAACAGACTTTCTACTCCCAAGGAGACAAGAGATATTACGCGCATTTTCTCCGACGCGCACCACGTTTAAAAAATCGTAGCGTGAGAACGGTGGGTCCGATCCGCGTGCCGCTTAAAGGCGATTACAGGGGAGATGCATCCCTTTCCAAAGAGCCATGAACAGACTTTCTACTCCCAAGGAGACCAGAGATATTAACAGATAAAGCGTTACGCTCCAGTCGGATGAGCGAGAAACGCTTGTACAATTGCAACGAATTGGAGGAGAAAGTTTAAACAAACGCGCTGACTTTGAAGGCTCACATCTAGGCCGGGCCAGGTCCAAATGGCCTGCAACTCGGTCCGCATCACGTCCATGACTTTTCCTAACGAACGCCACCTGCCAAGCTTTCGGCCCGTCCCTGTCGGCATTAAAAAATCGTAGCGTGATAAGGATGGTCCCGATCCGCGTGCCGCGCGAAGGCGATTACAGGGGAGATGCAGCCCTTTCCAAAGAACCATGAAAAGACTTTCTACTCCCAAGGAGACAAGAGATATTAAGCCGAAATGACGTCCGACGCGCGCATTTCCTCCGCCGCGCACCACATTTAAAAAAATCATAGCGCGAAAACCGTGGGTTCGATCCGCGTGCCGCTCGAAGGCGATTACAGGGGAGATGCAGCCCTTTCCAAAGAGGCATGAACAGACTTCCTACTCCCAAGGAGCCCAAAGATATTAAGCCGCAAATACGTCCTACGCGCGTCTTTTCTACGCCGCGCACCACATTTAAAAAATCGTATCGGAAGAACGGTGGGTCCAATCCGCGTGCCGCTTAAAGGCGATTACAAGGGAGATGCAAACCTTTCCAAAGAGCCATGAAAAGACTTTCTACTCCCAAGGAGACAATAGATATTAAGCCGAAATGACGTCCGACGCGCGCATTTTCTCCGCCGCTCACCACATTTAAAAAAATCATAGCGTGAAAACCGTGGGTTCGATCCGCGTGCCGCTCGAAGGCGATTACAGCGGAGATGCAGCCCTTTCCAAAGAGCCATGAAAAGACTTTCTACTCCCAAGGAGACAAGAGATATTAAGCCGAAATGACGTCCGACGCGCGCATTTCCTCCGCCGCGCACCACATTTAAAAAAATCATAGCTTGAAAACCGTGGGTTCGATCCGCGTGCCGCTCGAAGGCGATTACAGGGGAGATGCAGCCCTTTCCAAAGAGCCATGAACAGACTTTCTACACCCAATGAGACAAGAGATATTAAGCCGCAAATACGTCCGGCGCGCGTCTTTTCTCTGCCGCGCAACACATTTAAAAAAAATCGTAGCGTGAAAAACGTGGGTTCGATCCGCGTGCCGCTCGAAGGCGATTACAGGGGAGATGCATCCCTTTCAAAAGAGCCATGAACAGACTTTCTACTCCCAAGGAGACCAGAAATATTAACATATAAAGCGTTACGCTCCAGTCGGATGAACGAGAAACGCTTGTACAATTGCAACGAATTGGAGGAGAAAGTTTAAACAAACGCGCTGACTTTGAACGCTCACATCTAGGCCGGGCCAACTCCAAATGGCGTGCAACTCGGTGCGCATCACCTCCATGACTGTCCCTAACGAACGCCACCTGCCACGCTTTCGGCCCGTCCCTGGCGGCATTAAAAAATCGTAGCGTGATAACGATGGTTCCGATGCGCGTGCCGCTCGAAGGCGATTACAGGGGAGATACAGCCCTTTCCAAAGAGCCATGAACAGACTTTCTACTCCCAAGGAGACAAGAGATATTACGCGCATTTTCTCCGACGCGCACCACATTTAAAAAATCGTAGCGTGAGAACGGTGGGTCCGATCCGCGTGCCGCTTAAAGGCGATTACAGGGGAGATGCATCCCTTTCCAAAGAACCATGAAAAGACTTTCTACTCCCAAGGAGACAAGAGATATTAAGCCGCAATGACGTCCGACGCGCGCATTTTCTCCGCCGCGCAGCACATTTAAAAAAATCATAGCGTGAAAACCGTGGGTTCGATCCGCGTGCCGCTCGAAGGGGATTACAGGGGAGATGCAGCCCTTTCCAAAGAGCCATAAACAGACTTTCTACACCCAATGAGACAAGAGATATTAAGCCGCAAATACGTCCGGCGCGCGTCTTTTCTCCGCCGCGCAACACATTTAAAAAAAATCGTAGCGTGAAAACCGTGGGTTCGATCCGCGTGCCGCTCGAAGGCGATTACAGGGGAGATGCAGCCCTTTCCAAAGAGCCATGAACAGACTTTCTACTCCCAATGAGACAAGAGATATCAAGCCGCAAATACGTCCGGCGCGCGTCTATTCTCCGCCGCGCAACACATTTAAAAAAAATCGTAGCGTGAAAACCGTGGGTTCGATCCGCGTGCCGCTTAAAGGCGATTACAGGGGAGATGCAGCCCTTTCCAAAGAGCCATGAAAAGACTTTCTACTCCCAAGGAGACAAGAGATATTAAGCCGAAATGACGTCCGACGCGCGCATTTCCTCCGCCGCGCACCACATTTAAAAAAATCATAGCGCGAAAACCGTGGGTTCGATCCGCGTGCCGCTCGAAGGCGATTACAGGGGAGATGCAGCCCTTTCCAAAGAGGCATGAACAGACTTCCTACTCCCAAGGAGCCCAAAGATATTAAGCCGCAAATACGTCCTACGCGCGTCTTTTCTACGCCGCGCACCACATTTAAAAAATCGTATCGGAAGAACGGTGGGTCCAATCCGCGTGCCGCTTAAAGGCGATTACAAGGGAGATGCAAACCTTTCCAAAGAGCCATGAAAAGACTTTCTACTCCCAAGGAGACAATAGATATTAAGCCGAAATGACGTCCGACGCGCGCATTTTCTCCGCCGCTCACCACATTTAAAAAAATCATAGCGTGAAAACCGTGGGTTCGATCCGCGTGCCGCTCGAAGGCGATTACAGCGGAGATGCAGCCCTTTCCAAAGAGCCATGAAAAGACTTTCTACTCCCAAGGAGACAAGAGATATTAAGCCGAAATGACGTCCGACGCGCGCATTTCCTCCGCCGCGCACCACATTTAAAAAAATCATAGCTTGAAAACCGTGGGTTCGATCCGCGTGCCGCTCGAAGGCGATTACAGGGGAGATGCAGCCCTTTCCAAAGAGCCATGAACAGACTTTCTACACCCAATGAGACAAGAGATATTAAGCCGCAAATACGTCCGGCGCGCGTCTTTTCTCTGCCGCGCAACACATTTAAAAAAAATCGTAGCGTGAAAAACGTGGGTTCGATCCGCGTGCCGCTCGAAGGCGATTACAGGGGAGATGCATCCCTTTCAAAAGAGCCATGAACAGACTTTCTACTCCCAAGGAGACCAGAAATATTAACATATAAAGCGTTACGCTCCAGTCGGATGAACGAGAAACGCTTGTACAATTGCAACGAATTGGAGGAGAAAGTTTAAACAAACGCGCTGACTTTGAACGCTCACATCTAGGCCGGGCCAACTCCAAATGGCGTGCAACTCGGTGCGCATCACCTCCATGACTGTCCCTAACGAACGCCACCTGCCACGCTTTCGGCCCGTCCCTGGCGGCATTAAAAAATCGTAGCGTGATAACGATGGTTCCGATGCGCGTGCCGCTCGAAGGCGATTACAGGGGAGATACAGCCCTTTCCAAAGAGCCATGAACAGACTTTCTACTCCCAAGGAGACAAGAGATATTACGCGCATTTTCTCCGACGCGCACCACATTTAAAAAATCGTAGCGTGAGAACGGTGGGTCCGATCCGCGTGCCGCTTAAAGGCGATTACAGGGGAGATGCATCCCTTTCCAAAGAACCATGAAAAGACTTTCTACTCCCAAGGAGACAAGAGATATTAAGCCGAAATGACGTCCGACGCGCGCATTTCCTCCGCCTCGCACCACATTTAAAAAAATCATAGCTTGAAAACCGTGGGTTCGATGCGCGTGCCGCTCGAAGGCGATTACAGGGGAGATACAGCCCTTTCCAAAGAGCCATGAACAGACTTTCTACTCCCAAGGAGACAAGAGATATTACGCACATTTTCTCCGACGCGCACCACGTTTAAAAAATCGTAGCGTGAGAACGGTGGGTCCGATCCGCGTGCCGCTTAAAGGCGATTACAGGGGAGATGCATCCCTTTCCAAAGAGCCATGAACAGACTTTCTACTCCCAAGGAGACCAGAGATATTAACAGATAAAGCGTTACGCTCCAGTCGGATGAGCGAGAAACGCTTGTACAATTGCAACGAATTGGAGGAGAAAGTTTAAACAAACGCGCTGACTTTGAAGGCTCACATCTAGGCCGGGCCAGGTCCAAATGGCCTGCAACTCGGTCCGCATCACGTCCATGACTTTTCCTAACGAACGCCACCTGCCAAGCTTTCGGCTCGTCCCTGTCGGCATTAAAAAATCGTAGCGTGATAAGGATGGTTCCGATCCGCGTGCCGCGCGAAGGCGATTACAGGGGAGATGCAGCCCTTTCCAAAGAACCATGAAAAGACTTTCTACTCCCAAGGAGACAAGAGATATTAAGCCGCAATGACGTCCGACGCGCGCATTTTCTCCGCCGCGCAGCACATTTAAAAAAATCATAGCGTGAAAACCGTGGGTTCGATCCACGTGCCGCTCGAAGGCGATTACAGGGGAGATGCAGCCCTTTCCAAAGAGGCATGAACAGACTTCCTACTCCCAAGGAGCCAAAAGATATTAAGCCGCAAATACGTCCTACGCGCGTCTTTTCTACGCCGCGCACCACATTTAAAAAATCGTATCGGAAGAACGGTGGGTCCAATCCGCGTGCCGCTTAAAGGCGATTACAAGGGAGATGCAAACCTTTCCAAAGAGCCATGAAAAGACTTTCTACTCCCAAGGAGACAATAGATATTAAGCCGAAATGACGTCCGACGCGCGCATTTTCTCCGACGCGCACCACATTTAAAAAAATCATAGCGTGAAAACCGTGGGTTGATCCGCGTGCCGCTCGAAGGCGATTACAGCGGAGATGCAGCCCTTTCCAAAGAGCCATGAAAAGACTTTCTACTCCCAAGGAGACAAGAGATATTAAGCCGCAATGACGTCCGACGCGCGCATTTTCTCCGACGCGCAACACATTTAAAAAAAATCGTAGCGTGAAAACCGTGGGTTCGATCCGCGTGCCGCTTAAAGGCGATTACAGGGGAGATGCAGCCCTTTCCAAAGAGCCATGAAAAGACTTTCTACTCCCAAGGAGACAAGAGATATTAAGCCGAAATGACGTCCGATGCGCGCATTTCCTCCGCCGCGCACCACATTTAAAAAAATCATAGCGTGAAAACCGTGGGTTCGATCCGCGTGCCGCTCGAAGGCGATTACAGGGGAGATGCAGCCCTTTCCAAAGAGGCATGAACAGACTTCCTACTCCCAAGGAGCCCAAAGATATTAAGCCGCAAATACGTCCTACGCGCGTCTTTTCTACGCCGCGCACCACATTTAAAAAATCGTATCGGAAGAACGGTGGGTCCAATCCGCGTGCCGCTTAAAGGCGATTACAAGGGAGATGCAAACCTTTCCAAAGAGCCATGAAAAGACTTTCTACTCCCAAGGAGACAATAGATATTAAGCCGAAATGACGTCCGACGCGCGCATTTTCTCCGCCGCTCACCACATTTAAAAAAATCATAGCGTGAAAACCGTGGGTTCGATCCGCGTGCCGCTCGAAGGCGATTACAGCGGAGATGCAGCCCTTTCCAAAGAGCCATGAAAAGACTTTCTACTCCCAAGGAGACAAGAGATATTAAGCCGAAATGACGTCCGACGCGCGCATTTCCTCCGCCGCGCACCACATTTAAAAAAATCATAGCTTGAAAACCGTGGGTTCGATCCGCGTGCCGCTCGAAGGCGATTACAGGGGAGATGCAGCCCTTTCCAAAGAGCCATGAACAGACTTTCTACACCCAATGAGACAAGAGATATTAAGCCGCAAATACGTCCGGCGCGCGTCTTTTCTCCGCCGCGCAACACATTTAAAAAAAATCGTAGCGTGAAAAACGTGGGTTCGATCCGCGTGCCGCTCGAAGGCGATTACAGGGGAGATGCATCCCTTTCAAAAGAGCCATGAACAGACTTTCTACTCCCAAGGAGACCAGAAATATTAACATATAAAGCGTTACGCTCCAGTCGGATGAACGAGAAACGCTTGTACAATTGCAACGAATTGGAGGAGAAAGTTTAAACAAACGCGCTGACTTTGAACGCTCACATCTAGGCCGGGCCAACTCCAAATGGCGTGCAACTCGGTGTGCATCACCTCCATGACTGTCCCTAACGAACGCCACCTGCCACGCTTTCGGCCTATCCCTGGCGGCATTAAAAAATCGTAGCGTGATAACGATGGTTCCGATGCGCGTGCCGCTCAAAGGCGATTACAGGGGAGATACAGCCCTTTCCAAAGAGCCATGAACAGACTTTCTACTCCCAAGGAGACAAGAGATATTACGCGCATTTTCTCCGACGCGCACCACGTTTAAAAAATCGTAGCGTGAGAACGGTGGGTCTGATCCGCGTGCTGCTTAAAGGCGATTACAGGGGAGATGCAGCCCTTTCCAAAGAGCCATGAAAAGACTTTCTACTCCCAAGGAGACAAGAGATATTAAGCCGAAATGACGTCCGACGCGCGCATTTCCTCCGCCGCGCACCACATTTAAAAAAATCATAGCGTGAAAACCGTGGGTTCGATCCGCGTGCCGCTCGAAGGCGATTACAGAGGAGATGCAGCCCTTTCCAAAGAGGCATGAACAGACTTCCTACTCCCAAGGAGCCCAAAGATATTAAGCCGCAAATACGTCCTACGCGCGTCTTTTCTACGCCGCGCACCACATTTAAAAAATCGTATCGGAAGATCGGTGGGTCCAATCCGCGTGCCGCTTAAAGGCGATTACAAGGGAGATGCAAACCTTTCCAAAGAGCCATGAAAAGACTTTCTACTCCCAAGGAGACAATAGATATTAAGCCGAAATGACGTCCGACGCGCGCATTTTCTCCGCCGCGCACCACATTTAAAAAAATCATAGCGTGAAAACCGTGGGTTCGATCCGCGTGCCGCTCGAAGGCGATTACAGCGGAGATGCAGCCCTTTCCAAAGAGCCATGAAAAGACTTTCTACTCCCAAGGAGACAAGAGATATTAAGCCGAAATGACGTCCGACGCGCGCATTTCCTCCGCCGCGCACCACATTTAAAAAAATCATAGCGTGAAAACCGTGGGTTCGATCCGCGTGCCGCTCGAAGGCGATTACAGGGGAGATGCAGCCCTTTCCAAAGAGGCATGAACAGACTTCCTACTCCCAAGGAGCCCAAAGATATTAAGCCGCAAATACGTCCTACGCGCGTCTTTTCTACGCCGCGCACCACATTTAAAAAATCGTATCGGAAGAACGGTGGGTCCAATCCGCGTGCCGCTTAAAGGCGATTACAAGGGAGATGCAAACCTTTCCAAAGAGCCATGAAAAGACTTTCTACTCCCAAGGAGACAATAGATATTAAGCCGAAATGACGTCCGACGCGCGCATTTTCTCCGCCGCTCACCACATTTAAAAAAATCATAGCGTGAAAACCGTGGGTTCGATCCGCGTGCCGCTCGAAGGCGATTACAGCGGAGATGCAGCCGTTTCCAAAGAGCCATGAAAAGACTTTCTACTCCCAAGGAGACAAGAGATATTAAGCCGAAATGACGTCCGACGCGCGCATTTCCTCCGCCGCGCACCACATTTAAAAAAATCATAGCTTGAAAACCGTGGGTTCGATCCGCGTGCCGCTCGAAGGCGATTACAGGGGAGATGCAGCCCTTTCCAAAGAGCCATGAACAGACTTTCTACACCCAATGAGACAAGAGATATTAAGCCGCAAATACGTCCGGCGCGCGTCTTTTCTCTGCCGCGCAACACATTTAAAAAAAATCGTAGCGTGAAAAACGTGGGTTCGATCCGCGTGCCGCTCGAAGGCGATTACAGGGGAGATGCATCCCTTTCAAAAGAGCCATGAACAGACTTTCTACTCCCAAGGAGACCAGAAATATTAACATATAAAGCGTTACGCTCCAGTCGGATGAACGAGAAACGCTTGTACAATTGCAACGAATTGGAGGAGAAAGTTTAAACAAACGCGCTGACTTTGAACGCTCACATCTAGGCCGGGCCAACTCCAAATGGCGTGCAACTCGGTGCGCATCACCTCCATGACTGTCCCTAACGAACGCCACCTGCCACGCTTTCGGCCCGTCCCTGGCGGCATTAAAAAATCGTAGCGTGATAACGATGGTTCCGATGCGCGTGCCGCTCGAAGGCGATTACAGGGGAGATACAGCCCTTTACAAAGAGCCATGAACAGACTTTCTACTCCCAAGGAGACAAGAGATATTACGCGCATTTTCTCCGACGCGCACCACGTTTAAAAAATCGTAGCGTGAGAACGGTGGGTCCGATCCGCGTGCCGCTTAAAGGCGATTACAGGGGAGATGCATCCCTTTCCAAAGAGCCATGAACAGACTTTCTACTCCCAAGGAGACCAGAGATATTAACAGATAAAGCGTTACGCTCCAGTCGGATGAGCGAGAAACGCTTGTACAATTGCAACGAATTGGAGGAGAAAGTTTAAACAAACGCGCTGACTTTGAAGGCTCACATCTAGGCCGGGCCAGGTCCAAATGGCCTGCAACTCGGTCCGCATCACGTCCATGACTTTTCCTAACGAACGCCACCTGCCAAGCTTTCGGCCCGTCCCTGTCGGCATTAAAAAATCGTAGCGTGATAAGGATGGTTCCGATCCGCGTGCCGCGCGAAGGCGATTACAGGGGAGATGCAGCCCTTTCCAAAGAACCATGAAAAGACTTTCTACTCCCAAGGAGACAATAGATATTAAGCCGAAATGACGTCCGACGCGCGCATTTTCTCCGCCGCTCACCACATTTAAAAAAATCATAGCGTGAAAACCGTGGGTTCGATCCGCGTGCCGCTCGAAGGCGATTACAGCGGAGATGCAGCCCTTTCCAAAGAGCCATGAAAAGACTTTCTACTCCCAAGGAGACAAGAGATATTAAGCCGAAATGACGTCCGACGCGCGCATTTCCTCCGCCTCGCACCACATTTAAAAAAATCATAGCTTGAAAACCGTGGGTTCGATCCGCGTGCCGCTCGAAGGCGATTACAGGGGAGATGCAGCCCTTTCCAAAGAGCCATGAACAGACTTTCTACACCCAATGAGACAAAAGATATTAAGCCGCAAATACGTCCGGCGCGCGTCTTTTCTCTGCCGCGCAACACATTTAAAAAAAATCGTAGCGTGAAAAACGTGGGTTCGATCCGCGTGCCGCTCGAAGGCGATTACAGGGGAGATGCATCCCTTTCAAAAGAGCCATGAACGGACTTTCTACTCCCAAGGAGACCAGAAATATTAACATATAAAGCGTTACGCTCCAGTCGGATGAACGAGAAACGCTTGTACAATTGCAACGAATTGGAGGAGAAAGTTTAAACAAACGCGCTGACTTTGAACGCTCACATCTAGGCCGGGCCAACTCCAAATGGCGTGCAACTCGGTGCGCATCACCTCCATGACTGTCCCTAACGAACGCCACCTGCCACGCTTTCGGCCCGTCCCTGGCGGCATTAAAAAATCGTAGCGTGATAACGATGGTTCCGATGCGCGTGCCGCTCGAAGGCGATTACAGGGGAGATACAGCCCTTTCCAAAGAGCCATGAACAGACTTTCTACTCCCAAGGAGACAAGAGATATTACGCACATTTTCTCCGACGCGCACCACGTTTAAAAAATCGTAGCGTGAGAACGGTGGGTCCGATCCGCGTGCCGCTTAAAGGCGATTACAGGGGAGATGCATCCCTTTCCAAAGAGCCATGAACAGACTTTCTACTCCCAAGGAGACCAGAGATATTAACAGATAAAGCGTTACGCTCCAGTCGGATGAGCGAGAAACGCTTGTACAATTGCAACGAATTGGAGGAGAAAGTTTAAACAAACGCGCTGACTTTGAAGGCTCACATCTAGGCCGGGCCAGGTCCAAATGGCCTGCAACTCGGTCCGCATCACGTCCATGACTTTTCCTAACGAACGCCACCTGCCAAGCTTTCGGCTCGTCCCTGTCGGCATTAAAAAATCGTAGCGTGATAAGGATGGTTCCGATCCGCGTGCCGCGCGAAGGCGATTACAGGGGAGATGCAGCCCTTTCCAAAGAACCATGAAAAGACTTTCTACTCCCAAGGAGACAAGAGATATTAAGCCGCAATGACGTCCGACGCGCGCATTTTCTCCGCCGCGCAGCACATTTAAAAAAATCATAGCGTGAAAACCGTGGGTTCGATCCACGTGCCGCTCGAAGGCGATTACAGGGGAGATGCAGCCCTTTCCAAAGAGGCATGAACAGACTTCCTACTCCCAAGGAGCCCAAAGATATTAAGCCGCAAATACGTCCTACGCGCGTCTTTTCTACGCCGCGCACCACATTTAAAAAATCGTATCGGAAGAACGGTGGGTCCAATCCGCGTGCCGCTTAAAGGCGATTACAAGGGAGATGCAAACCTTTCCAAAGAGCCATGAAAAGACTTTCTACTCCCAAGGAGACAATAGATATTAAGCCGAAATGACGTCCGACGCGCGCATTTTCTCCGACGCGCACCACATTTAAAAAAATCATAGCGTGAAAACCGTGTGTTCGATCCGCGTGCCGCTCGAAGGCGATTACAGCGGAGATGCAGCCCTTTCCAAAGAGCCATGAAAAGACTTTCTACTCCCAAGGAGACAAGAGATATTAAGCCGCAATGACGTCCGACGCGCGCATTTTCTCCGACGCGCAACACATTTTAAAAAAATCGTAGCGTGAAAACCGTGGGTTCGATCCGCGTGCCGCTTAAAGGCGATTACAGGGGAGATGCAGCCCTTTCCAAAGAGCCATGAAAAGACTTTCTACTCCCAAGGAGACAAGAGATATTAAGCCGAAATGACGTCCGACGCGCGCATTTCCTCCGCCGCGCACCACATTTAAAAAAATCATAGCGTGAAAACCGTGGGTTCGATCCGCGTGCCGCTCGAAGGCGATTACAGGGGAGATGCAGCCCTTTCCAAAGAGGCATGAACAGACTTCCTACTCCCAAGGAGCCCAAAGATATTAAGCCGCAAATACGTCCTACGCGCGTCTTTTCTACGCCGCGCACCACATTTAAAAAATCGTATCGGAAGAACGGTGGGTCCAATCCGCGTGCCGCTTAAAGGCGATTACAAGGGAGATGCAAACCTTTCCAAAGAGCCATGAAAAGACTTTCTACTCCCAAGGAGACAATAGATATTAAGCCGAAATGACGTCCGACGCGCGCATTTTCTCCGCCGCTCACCACATTTAAAAAAATCATAGCGTGAAAACCGTGGGTTCGATCCGCGTGCCGCTCGAAGGCGATTACAGCGGAGATGCAGCCCTTTCCAAAGAGCCATGAAAAGACTTTCTACTCCCAAGGAGACAAGAGATATTAAGCCGAAATGACGTCCGACGCGCGCATTTCCTCCGCCGCGCACCACATTTAAAAAAATCATAGCTTGAAAACCGTGGGTTCGATCCGCGTGCCGCTCGAAGGCGATTACAGGGGAGATGCAGCCCTTTCCAAAGAGCCATGAACAGACTTTCTACACCCAATGAGACAAGAGATATTAAGCCGCAAATACGTCCGGCGCGCGTCTTTTCTCCGCCGCGCAACACATTTAAAAAAAATCGTAGCGTGAAAAACGTGGGTTCGATCCGCGTGCCGCTCGAAGGCGATTACAGGGGAGATGCATCCCTTTCAAAAGAGCCATGAACAGACTTTCTACTCCCAAGGAGACCAGAAATATTAACATATAAAGCATTACGCTCCAGTCGGATGAACGAGAAACGTTTGTACAATTGCAACGAATTGGAGGAGAAAGTTTAAACAAACGCGCTGACTTTGAACGCTCACATCTAGGCCGGGCCAACTCCAAATGGCGTGCAACTCGGTGCGCATCACCTCCATGACTGTCCCTAACGAACGCCACCTGCCACGCTTTCGGCCCGTCCCTGGCGGCATTAAAAAATCGTAGCGTGATAACGATGGTTCCGATGCGCGTGCCGCTCGAAGGCGATTACAGGGGAGATACAGCCCTTTCCAAAGAGCCATGAACAGACTTTCTACTCCCAAGGAGACAAGAGATATTACGCGCATTTTCTCCGACGCGCACCACGTTTAAAAAATCGTAGCGTGAGAACGGTGGGTCCGATCCGCGTGCCGCTTAAAGGCGATTACAGGGGAGATGCATCCCTTTCCAAAGAGCCATGAACAGACTTTCTACTCCCAAGGAGACCAGAGATATTAACAGATAAAGCGTTACGCTCCAGTCGGATGAGCGAGAAACGCTTGTACAATTGCAACGAATTGGAGGAGAAAGTTTAAACAAACGCGCTGACTTTGAAGGCTCACATCTAGGCCGGGCCAGGTCCAAATGGCCTGCAACTCGGTCCGCATCACGTCCATGACTTTTCCTAACGAACGCCACCTGCCAAGCTTTCGGCCCGTCCCTGTCGGCATTAAAAAATCGTAGCGTGATAAGGATGGTCCCGATCCGCGTGCCGCGCGAAGGCGATTACAGGGGAGATGCAGCCCTTTCCAAAGAACCATGAAAAGACTTTCTACTCCCAAGGAGACAAGAGATATTAAGCCGAAATGACGTCCGACGCGCGCATTTCCTCCGCCGCGCACCACATTTAAAAAAATCATAGCGTGAAAACCGTGGGTTCGATCCGCGTGCCGCTCGAAGGCGATTACAGAGGAGATGCAGCCCTTTCCAAAGAGGCATGAACAGACTTCCTACTCCCAAGGAGCCCAAAGATATTAAGCCGCAAATACGTCCTACGCGCGTCTTTTCTACGCCGCGCACCACATTTAAAAAATCGTATCGGAAGAACGGTGGGTCCAATCCGCGTGCCGCTTAAAGGCGATTACAAGGGAGATGCAAACCTTTCCAAAGAGCCATGAAAAGACTTTCTACTCCCAAGGAGACAATAGATATTAAGCCGAAATGACGTCCGACGCGCGCATTTTCTCCGCCGCGCACCACATTTAAAAAAATCATAGCGTGAAAACCGTGGGTTCGATCCGCGTGCCGCTCGAAGGCGATTACAGCGGAGATGCAGCCGTTTCCAAAGAGCCATGAAAAGACTTTCTACTCCCAAGGAGACAAGAGATATTAAGCCGAAATGACGTCCGACGCGCGCATTTCCTCCGCCGCGCACCACATTTAAAAAAATCATAGCTTGAAAACCGTGGGTTCGATCCGCGTGCCGCTCGAAGGCGATTACAGGGGAGATGCAGCCCTTTCCAAAGAGCCATGAACAGACTTTCTACACCCAATGAGACAAGAGATATTAAGCCGCAAATACGTCCGGCGCGCGTCTTTTCTCTGCCGCGCAACACATTTAAAAAAAATCGTAGCGTGAAAAACGTGGGTTCGATCCGCGTGCCGCTCGAAGGCGATTACAGGGGAGATGCATCCCTTTCAAAAGAGCCATGAACAGACTTTCTACTCCCAAGGAGACCAGAAATATTAACATATAAAGCGTTACGCTCCAGTCGGATGAACGAGAAACGCTTGTACAATTGCAACGAATTGGAGGAGAAAGTTTAAACAAACGCGCTGACTTTGAACGCTCACATCTAGGCCGGGCCAACTCCAAATGGCGTGCAACTCGGTGCGCATCACCTCCATGACTGTCCCTAACGAACGCCACCTGCCACGCTTTCGGCCCGTCCCTGGCGGCATTAAAAAATCGTAGCGTGATAACGATGGTTCCGATGCGCGTGCCGCTCGAAGGCGATTACAGGGGAGATACAGCCCTTTACAAAGAGCCATGAACAGACTTTCTACTCCCAAGGAGACAAGAGATATTACGCGCATTTTCTCCGACGCGCACCACGTTTAAAAAATCGTAGCGTGAGAACGGTGGGTCCGATCCGCGTGCCGCTTAAAGGCGATTACAGGGGAGATGCATCCCTTTCCAAAGAGCCATGAACAGACTTTCTACTCCCAAGGAGACCAGAGATATTAACAGATAAAGCGTTACGCTCCAGTCGGATGAGCGAGAAACGCTTGTACAATTGCAACGAATTGGAGGAGAAAGTTTAAACAAACGCGCTGACTTTGAAGGCTCACATCTAGGCCGGGCCAGGTCCAAATGGCCTGCAACTCGGTCCGCATCACGTCCATGACTTTTCCTAACGAACGCCACCTGCCAAGCTTTCGGCCCGTCCCTGTCGGCATTAAAAAATCGTAGCGTGATAAGGATGGTTCCGATCCGCGTGCCGCGCGAAGGCGATTACAGGGGAGATGCAGCCCTTTCCAAAGAACCATGAAAAGACTTTCTACTCCCAAGGAGACAATAGATATTAAGCCGAAATGACGTCCGACGCGCGCATTTTCTCCGCCGCTCACCACATTTAAAAAAATCATAGCGTGAAAACCGTGGGTTCGATCCGCGTGCCGCTCGAAGGCGATTACAGCGGAGATGCAGCCCTTTCCAAAGAGCCATGAAAAGACTTTCTACTCCCAAGGAGACAAGAGATATTAAGCCGAAATGACGTCCGACGCGCGCATTTCCTCCGCCTCGCACCACATTTAAAAAAATCATAGCTTGAAAACCGTGGGTTCGATCCGCGTGCCGCTCGAAGGCGATTACAGGGGAGATGCAGCCCTTTCCAAAGAGCCATGAACAGACTTTCTACACCCAATGAGACAAAAGATATTAAGCCGCAAATACGTCCGGCGCGCGTCTTTTCTCTGCCGCGCAACACATTTAAAAAAAATCGTAGCGTGAAAAACGTGGGTTCGATCCGCGTGCCGCTCGAAGTCGATTACAGGGGAGATGCATCCCTTTCAAAAGAGCCATGAACGGACTTTCTACTCCCAAGGAGACCAGAAATATTAACATATAAAGCGTTACGCTCCAGTCGGATGAACGAGAAACGCTTGTACAATTGCAACGAATTGGAGGAGAAAGTTTAAACAAACGCGCTGACTTTGAACGCTCACATCTAGGCCGGGCCAACTCCAAATGGCGTGCAACTCGGTGCGCATCACCTCCATGACTGTCCCTAACGAACGCCACCTGCCACGCTTTCGGCCCGTCCCTGGCGGCATTAAAAAATCGTAGCGTGATAACGATGGTTCCGATGCGCGTGCCGCTCGAAGGCGATTACAGGGGAGATACAGCCCTTTCCAAAGAGCCATGAACAGACTTTCTACTCCCAAGGAGACAAGAGATATTACGCACATTTTCTCCGACGCGCACCACGTTTAAAAAATCGTAGCGTGAGAACGGTGGGTCCGATCCGCGTGCCGCTTAAAGGCGATTACAGGGGAGATGCATCCCTTTCCAAAGAGCCATGAACAGACTTTCTACTCCCAAGGAGACCAGAGATATTAACAGATAAAGCGTTACGCTCCAGTCGGATGAGCGAGAAACGCTTGTACAATTGCAACGAATTGGAGGAGAAAGTTTAAACAAACGCGCTGACTTTGAAGGCTCACATCTAGGCCGGGCCAGGTCCAAATGGCCTGCAACTCGGTCCGCATCACGTCCATGACTTTTCCTAACGAACGCCACCTGCCAAGCTTTCGGCTCGTCCCTGTCGGCATTAAAAAATCGTAGCGTGATAAGGATGGTTCCGATCCGCGTGCCGCGCGAAGGCGATTACAGGGGAGATGCAGCCCTTTCCAAAGAACCATGAAAAGACTTTCTACTCCCAAGGAGACAAGAGATATTAAGCCGCAATGACGTCCTACGCGCGCATTTTCTCCGCCGCGCAGCACATTTAAAAAAATCATAGCGTGAAAACCGTGGGTTCGATCCACGTGCCGCTCGAAGGCGATTACAGGGGAGATGCAGCCCTTTCCAAAGAGGCATGAACAGACTTCCTACTCCCAAGGAGCCCAAAGATATTAAGCCGCAAATACGTCCTACGCGCGTCTTTTCTACGCCGCGCACCACATTTAAAAAATCGTATCGGAAGAACGGTGGGTCCAATCCGCGTGCCGCTTAAAGGCGATTACAAGGGAGATGCAAACCTTTCCAAAGAGCCATGAAAAGACTTTCTACTCCCAAGGAGACAATAGATATTAAGCCGAAATGACGTCCGACGCGCGCATTTTCTCCGACGCGCACCACATTTAAAAAAATCATAGCGTGAAAACCGTGTGTTCGATCCGCGTGCCGCTCGAAGGCGATTACAGCGGAGATGCAGCCCTTTCCAAAGAGCCATGAAAAGACTTTCTACTCCCAAGGAGACAAGAGATATTAAGCCGCAATGACGTCCGACGCGCGCATTTTCTCCGACGCGCAACACATTTAAAAAAAATCGTAGCGTGAAAACCGTGGGTTCGATCCGCGTGCCGCTTAAAGGCGATTACAGGGGAGATGCAGCCCTTTCCAAAGAGCCATGAAAAGACTTTCTACTCCCAAGGAGACAAGAGATATTAAGCCGAAATGACGTCCGACGCGCGCATTTCCTCCGCCGCGCACCACATTTAAAAAAATCATAGCGTGAAAACCGTGGGTTCGATCCGCGTGCCGCTCGAAGGCGATTACAGGGGAGATGCAGCCCTTTCCAAAGAGGCATGAACAGACTTCCTACTCCCAAGGAGCCCAAAGATATTAAGCCGCAAATACGTCCTACGCGCGTCTTTTCTACGCCGCGCACCACATTTAAAAAATCGTATCGGAAGAACGGTGGGTCCAATCCGCGTGCCGCTTAAAGGCGATTACAAGGGAGATGCAAACCTTTCCAAAGAGCCATGAAAAGACTTTCTACTCCCAAGGAGACAATAGATATTAAGCCGAAATGACGTCCGACGCGCGCATTTTCTCCGCCGCTCACCACATTTAAAAAAATCATAGCGTGAAAACCGTGGGTTCGATCCGCGTGCCGCTCGAAGGCGATTACAGCGGAGATGCAGCCCTTTCCAAAGAGCCATGAAAAGACTTTCTACTCCCAAGGAGACAAGAGATATTAAGCCGAAATGACGTCCGACGCGCGCATTTCCTCCGCCGCGCACCACATTTAAAAAAATCATAGCTTGAAAACCGTGGGTTCGATCCGCGTGCCGCTCGAAGGCGATTACAGGTGAGATGCAGCCCTTTCCAAAGAGCCATGAACAGACTTTCTACAACCAATGAGACAAGAGATATTAAGCCGCAAATACGTCCGGCGCGCGTCTTTTCTCCGCCGCGCAACACATTTAAAAAAAATCGTAGCGTGAAAAACGTGGGTTCGATCCGCGTGCCGCTCGAAGGCGATTACAGGGGAGATGCATCCCTTTCAAAAGAGCCATGAACAGACTTTCTACTCCCAAGGAGACCAGAAATATTAACATATAAAGCATTACGCTCCAGTCGGATGAACGAGAAACGTTTGTACAATTGCAACGAATTGGAGGAGAAAGTTTAAACAAACGCGCTGACTTTGAACGCTCACATCTAGGCCGGGCCAACTCCAAATGGCGTGCAACTCGGTGCGCATCACCTCCATGACTGTCCCTAACGAACGCCACCTGCCACGCTTTCGGCCCGTCCCTGGCGGCATTAAAAAATCGTAGCGTGATAACGATGGTTCCGATGCGCGTGCCGCTCGAAGGCGATTACAGGGGAGATACAGCCCTTTCCAAAGAGCCATGAACAGACTTTCTACTCCCAAGGAGACAAGAGATATTACGCGCATTTTCTCCGACGCGCACCACGTTTAAAAAATCGTAGCGTGAGAACGGTGGGTCCGATCCGCGTGCCGCTTAAAGGCGATTACAGGGGAGATGCATCCCTTTCCAAAGAGCCATGAACAGACTTTCTACTCCCAAGGAGACCAGAGATATTAACAGATAAAGCGTTACGCTCCAGTCGGATGAGCGAGAAACGCTTGTACAATTGCAACGAATTGGAGGAGAAAGTTTAAACAAACGCGCTGACTTTGAAGGCTCACATCTAGGCCGGGCCAGGTCCAAATGGCCTGCAACTCGGTCCGCATCACGTCCATGACTTTTCCTAACGAACGCCACCTGCCAAGCTTTCGGCCCGTCCCTGTCGGCATTAAAAAATCGTAGCGTGATAAGGATGGTCCCGATCCGCGTGCCGCGCGAAGGCGATTACAGGGGAGATGCAGCCCTTTCCAAAGAACCATGAAAAGACTTTCTACTCCCAAGGAGACAAGAGATATTAAGCCGCAATGACGTCCGACGCGCGCATTTTCTCCGCCGCGCAGCACATTTAAAAAAATCATAGCGTGAAAACCGTGGGTTCGATCCACGTGCCGCTCGAAGGCGATTACAGGGGAGATGCAGCCCTTTCCAAAGAGGCATGAACAGACTTCCTACTCCCAAGGAGCCCAAAGATATTAAGCCGCAAATACGTCCTACGCGCGTCTTTTCTACGCCGCGCACCACATTTAAAAAATCGTATCGGAAGAACGGTGGGTCCAATCCGCGTGCCGCTTAAAGGCGATTACAAGGGAGATGCAAACCTTTCCAAAGAGCCATGAAAAGACTTTCTACTCCCAAGGAGACAATAGATATTAAGCCGAAATGACGTCCGACGCGCTCATTTTCTCCGACGCGCACCACATTTAAAAAAATCATAGCGTGAAAACCGTGGGTTCGATCCGCGTGCCGCTCGAAGGCGATTACAGCGGAGATGCAGCCCTTTCAAAAGAGCCATGAACAGACTTTCTACTCCCAAGGAGACCAGAAATATTAACATATAAAGCGTTACGCTCCAGTCGGATGAACGAGAAACGCTTGTACAATTGCAACGAATTGGAGGAGAAAGTTTAAACAAACGCGCTGACTTTGAACGCTCACATCTAGGCCGGGCCAACTCCAAATGGCGTGCAACTCGGTGTGCATCACCTCCATGACTGTCCCTAACGAACGCCACCTGCCACGCTTTCGGCCTATCCCTGGCGGCATTAAAAAATCGTAGCGTGATAACGATGGTTCCGATGCGCGTGCCGCTCGAAGGCGATTACAGGGCAGATACAGCCCTTTCCAAAGAGCCATGAACAGACTTTCTACTCCCAAGGAGACAAGAGATATTACGCGCATTTTCTCCGACACGCACCACGTTTAAAAAATCGTAGCGTGAGAACGGTGGGTCCGATCCGCGTGCCGCTTAAAGGCGATTACAGGGGAGATGCATCCCTTTCCAAAGAGCCATGAACAGACTTTCTACTCCAAAGGAGACCAGAGATATTAACAGATAAAGCGTTACGCTCCAGTCGGATGAGCGAGAAACGCTTGTACAATTGCAACGAATTGGAGGAGAAAGTTTAAACAAACGCGCTGACTTTGAAGGCTCACATCTAGGCCGGGCCAACTCCAAATGGCGTGCAACTCGGTGCGCATCACCTCCATGACTGTCCCTAACGAACGCCACCTGCCACGCTTTCGGCCCGTCCCTGGCGGCATTAAAAAAATCGTAGCGTGATAACGATGGTTCCGATGCGCGTGCCGCTCGAAGGCGATTACAGGGGAGATGCAACCCTTTCCAAAGAACCATGAAAAGACTTGCTACTCCCAAGGAGAAAAGAGATATTAAGCCGCAAATAAATCCTACGCGCGTCTTTTCTACGCCTCGCACCACATTTAAAAAATCGTAGCGTAAGAACGGTGGGTCCGATCCGCGTGCCGCTTAAAGGCGATTACAGGGGAGATGCAACCTTTTCCAAAGAACCATGAAAAGACTTTCTACTCCCAAGGAGACCAAAGATATTAAGCCGCAATGACGTCCGACGCGCTCATTTTCTCCGCCGCGCACCACATTTAAAAAAATCATAGCGTGAAAACCGTGGGTTCGATCCGCGTGCCGCTCGAAGGCGATTACAGGGGAGATGCAGCCCTTTCCAAAGAGCCATGAACAGACTTCCTACTCCCAAGGAGACAAGAGATATTAAGCAGCAATGATGTCCGACACGTGCATTTTCTCCGCCGCGCACCACATTTAAAAAATCTTAGCGTGAGAACGGTGGGTCCGATCCGCGTGCCGCTTAAAGGCGATTACAGGGGAGATGCAGCCCTTTCCAAAGAGCCATGAAAAGACTTTCTACTCCCAAGGAGACAAGAGATATTAAGCCGAAATGACGTCCGACGCGCATATTTTCTCCGCCGCGCACCACATTTAAAAAAATCATAGCGTGAAAACCGTGGGTTCGATCCGCGTGCCGCTCGAAGGCGATTACAGGGGAGATGCAGCCCTTTCCAAAGATCCATGAACAGACTTCCTACTCCCAAGGAGACAAGAGATATTAACATATAAAGCGTTACGCTCCAGTCGGATGAGCGAGAAACGCTTGAGCAGTTGCAACGAATTGGAGGAGAAAGTTTAAACAAACGCGCTGACTTTGAACGCTCACATTTAGGTCTGGCCAAGTCCAAATGGCGTGCAACTCGGTGCGCATCACCTCCATGACTGTCCCTAACGAACGCCACCTGCCACGCTTTCGGCCCGTCCCTGGCGGCTTTAAAAAATCGTAGCGTGATAACCGTGGGTGCAATCCGCTTGAAGCTCGAAGGCGATTAGAGGGGAGATGCAGCCCTTTCCAAAGAGCCATGAACAGACTTCCTACTCCCAAGGAGACAAGAGATATTAAGCCACAAATACGTCCGGACCGCGTCTTTTCTCCGCAGCTCACCACATTTAAAAAAATCGTAGCGTGAAAACCGTGGGTTCGATATAGTATACATACAGAGTATATAGTTTGACCAAAAGATCGTGCTGATCTTTGATCTCCTGGTTCTTCATCTCCAGCGCCACTTTCAGACTCATAATGTCCTCCTCTATGGGCTGGTATAACACAGACACGAATCATCACTACAGCAGGTACAATGGAAAGGTGGGAATGTGTACTGAATGTGTACTGACGTTATAAGTGAGAGGTGGTGGTACTGGTGGATGTGTACTGACACTATAAGGGATCTCTACCTGCAGTGACAGTTTGAGCTTCTCAAGTTCTTCCTCCAGAGATTTCTTCTCCTGTTCACAGGCCATTTTCATATCTGCCAGAGCAAGTATCATTACTGCTGGATATAACACAGATTGTATATACTACATAATTACTGCTGAATATATAAAATATAATATATATAGTACTATACATATATTAGTGTCACTTTTATTGGAGCCTAAAGGCTAACATTCATTATTAGTTATGTTAGTATTATTGCATTTCCATAGTACTTACTCTTGATGGACCTGTTATGCTCCTCCTCCTCCTGCTGTTTCTGCAGGAGCTCCGTCTCCTCCTGCTGCTTGTGTTTCAGCATCTCCTGAAGAACCTGCAGCTCCTTCTGCTTCTGCAACCTCAACTCCTTCAGCTGCTCAAACAAACTGTTCTCCAACTCCTCATTCTCACACCGCAAACACTCCAATCGGGCCACAGGCCCCACTAGTGACACAGAACCACACACACAGACACACACACACACACACACACACACACACACACACACAGAGAGAGATAAACATGTATAAATGTATAAGAATTTGTGGATAAAATTATTATGAGATTATTTATAATCAAACGACTACACTACACAACCACATCTTCCTTTTATTTACATATTATACAGATATTTAGAGATATTTACATTTTATTTACCCGCGTGCGTCTCTCTTCTCCAAGGTAGCGGAGAGATATGAAAGGATAAAAGGGGAAAAGAATAAAATGCACGTCGGTTTTAAATTCGCAGGCTACCTGCGCTGAAGGCGTGGAAAACGAGCACGTGACGGAAAGGCTTCCGTACCCGATGGGTCCAAATCACATGCCCAGCAAAGTAGCCTTAAACCTGGACACACAATGGAGACCATTTGACCCTTTAAAATCATACTACAACCAGACTTCCAGGCCCAAGAGGTCACACAGTCATGCCCAGCAAAGTAGCTCTGGGCCTGGGCACACTTCACGCAGTTTGACCGTTTAAATAAAACTAGAAACAGACTTCCTGGCCCAAGAGGTCACACAGTCATGCCCAGCAAGGTTGCTTTAAACGTGGGCACACTTCAGACCGTTTCACTCTTTAAATCATTCAAAGCACCACATTTCAAGGCCCAAGAGATCACAGAATCATGCCCATCAAAGTAGCTCTGGGCCTGGGCACACTTTACGGAGTTTGACCCTTTAAATAATACTACAACCAGACACATACAGGTGCGCACATATACACAGATACACATTCTGTTTAATTTCTTCACATCTGCAGACTAGAGTAAGCTGAGGGTATAGTGTTAAACCAGGAGCTACATAAACAGTATATAGTATATATAAAGAGGATATAGTGTTAAACCAGGTACTACATACAGAGTATATAGTATACATACAGAGTATATAGTTTGACCAAAAGATCGTGCTGATCTTTGATCTCCTGGTTCTTCATCTCCAGCGCCACTTTCAGACTCAATGTCCTCCTCTATGGGCTGGTATAACCCACACATACGAATCATCACTACAGCCAGTACAATGGAAAGGTGGGAATGTGTACTGAATGTGTACTGACGTTATAAGTGAAAGGTGGAGGTACTGGTGGATGTGTACTGACACTATAAGGGATCTCTACCTGCAGTGACAGTCTGAGCTTCTCAAGTTCTTCCTCCAGAGATTTCTTCTCCTGTTCACAGGCCATTTTCATATCTGCCAGAGCAAGTATCATTACTGCTGGATATAACATAGATTGTATATACTACATAATTACTACTGAATATATAAAATATAATATATATAGTACTATACATATATTAGTATCACTTTTATTGGAGCCTAAAGGCTAGCATTCATTATTAGTTATGTTAGTATTATTGCATTTCCATAGTACTTACTCTTGATGGACCTGTTATGCTCCTCCTCCTCCTGCTGTTTCTGCAGGAGCTCTGTCTCCTCATGCTGCTTGTGTTTCAGCATCTCCTGAAGAACCTGCAGCTCCTTCTGCTTCTGCAACCTCAACTCCTTCAGCTGCTCCAACAAACTGTTCTCCAACTCCTCCTTCTCACACCGCAAACACTCCAATCGGGCCACAGGCCCCACTAGTGACACAGAACCACACACACACACACACACACACAAAGAGAGAGATAAACATGTATAAATGTATAAGAATTTGTGGATAAAATTATTATGAGATTATTTATAATCAAACGACTACACTACACAACCACATCTTCCTTTTATTTACATATTATACAGATATTTAGAGATATTTACATTTTATTTACCCGCGTGCGTCTCTCTTCTCCAAGGTAGCGGAGAGATATGAAAGGATAAAAGGGGAAAAGAATAAAATGCACGTCGGTTTTAAATTCGCAGGCTACCTGCGCTGAAGGCGTGGAAAACGAGCACGTGACGGAAAGGCTTCCGTACCCGATGGGTCCAAATCACATGCCCAGCAAAGTAGCCTTAAACCTGGACACGCAATGGAGAGCATTTGACCCTTTAAAATCATACTACAACCAGACTTCCAGGCCCAAGAGGTCACACAGCCATGCCCAGCAAAGTAGCTCTGGGCCTGGGCACACTTCACGCAGTTTGACCGTTTAAATAAAACTAGAAACAGACTTCCTGGCCCAAGAGGTCACAGTCATACCCAGCAAAGTACGTTTAAACCTGGAAACAAATCAGATCCTTTCTGTCATTCAAAGGAATGGGCCTGCAACTCACAACCACATCCCCAGTGAAGCGCACCGTCACCCAGCCACACTACCCCACCTTGCCCGTCCTGGAACAACCACACCTCCAGGGCACCACATGCCAATCTCTCATGCCCAGCAAACTGCAACCTCACGCAGCCAGGCCACACACTGTCTCCCCTTGTACAGTCCAAGGACGAACTCCTCCACAAACCTGGTGTTCACGCGCACACACGCAATTACAACGAATTGGTGGAGAACTTTGAAACAAACGTGCTGACTTTGAATACTCACATCTAGGCTGGGCCAGGTCCAAATGGCCTGCAGCTCGGTGCGCATTAACTGCTTGACTGTCCGTCACGAACGCCACCTGCCAAGCGTTCGTTCCGTCCCTGGCGGATTTTAAAAAATCGTAGCGTGAGAACGATGGGTCCGATCCGCGTGCCGCTTAAAGGCGATTACAGGGGAGATGCAACCCTTTCCAAAGAACCATGAAAAGACTTTCTACTCCCAAGGAAACGAGATATTAAGCCGCAATGACATCCGACGCGCGCATTTCCTCCGCCGCGCAGCACATTTAAAAAAATCATAGCGTGAAAACCGTGGGTTCGATCCGCGTGCCGCTCGAAGGCGATTACAGGGGAGATGCAGCCCTTTCCAAAGAGGCATGAACAGACTTCCTACTCCCAAGGAGCCCAAAGATATTAAGCCGCAAATACGTCCTACGCGCGTCTTTTCTACGCCGCGCACCACATTTAAAAAATCGTATCGGAAGAACGGTGGGTCCAATCCGCGTGCCGCTTAAAGGCGATTACAAGGGAGATGCAAACCTTTCCAAAGAGCCATGAAAAGACTTTCTACTCCCAAGGAGACAATAGATATTAAGCCGAAATGATGTCCGACGCGCGCATTTTCTCCGCCGCGCACCACATTTAAAAAAATCATAGCGTGAAAACCGTGGGTTCGATCCGCGTGCCGCTCGAAGGCGATTACAGCGGAGATGCAGCCCTTTCCAAAGAGCCATGAAAAGACTTTCTACTCCCAAGGAGACAAGAGATATTAAGCCGAAATGACGTCCGACGCGCGCATTTCCTCCGCCGCGCACCACATTTAAAAAAATCATAGCGTGAAAACCGTGGGTTCGATCCGCGTGCCGCTCGAAGGCGATTACAGGGGAGATGCAGCCCTTTCCAAAGAGCCATGAACAGACTTTCTACACCCAATGAGACAAGAGATATTAAGCCACAAATACGTCCGGCGCGCGTCTTTTCTCCGCCGCGCAACACATTTAAAAAAAATCGTAGCGTGAAAAACGTGGGTTCGATCCGCGTGCCGCTCGAAGGTGATTACAGGGGAGATGCAGCCCTTTCCAAAGAGCCATGAACAGACTTTCTACTCCCAAGGAGACCAGAAATATTAACATATAAAGCGTTACGCTCCAGTCGGATGAACGAGAAACGCTTGTACAATTGCAACGAATTGGAGGAGAAAGTTTAAACAAACGCGCTGACTTTGAACGCTCACATCTAGGCCGGGCCAACTCCAAATGGCGTGCAACTCGGTGCGCATCACCTCCATGACTGTCCCTAACGAACGCCACCTGCCACGCTTTCGGCCCGTCCCTGGCGGCATTAAAAAATCGTAGCGTGATAACGATGGTTCCGATGCGCGTGCCGCTCGAAGGCGATTACAGGGGAGATACAGCCCTTTCCAAAGAGCCATGAACAGACTTTCTACTCCCAAGGAGACAAGAGATATTACGCGCATTTTCTCCGACGCGCACCACGTTTAAAAAATCGTAGCGTGACAACGGTGGGTCCGATCCGCGTGCCGCTTAAAGGCGATTACAGGGGAGATGCATCCCTTTCCAAAGAGCCATGAACAGACTTTCTACTCCCAAGGAGACCAGAGATATTAACAGATAAAGCGTTCCGCTCCAGTCGGATGAGCGAGAAACGCTTGTACAATTGCAACGAATTGGAGGAGAAAGTTTAAACAAACGCGCTGACTTTGAAGGCTCACATCTAGGCCGGGCCAGGTCCAAATGGCCTGCAACTCGGTCCGCATCACGTCCATGACTTTTCCTAACGAACGCCACCTGCCAAGCTTTCGGCCCGTCCCTGTCGGCATTAAAAAATCGTAGCGTGATAACGATGGTTCCGATCCGCGTGCCGCGCGAAGGCGATTACAGGGGAGATGCAGCCCTTTCCAAAGAGCCATGAACAGACTTTCTACTCCCAAGGAGCCCAAAGATATTAAGCCGCAAATAAGTCCTACGCGCGTCTTTTCTACGCCTCGCACCACATTTAAAAAATCGTAGCGTAAGAACGGTGGGTCCGATCCGCGTGCCGCTTAAAGGCGATTACAGGGGAGATGCAACCCTTTCCAAAGAACCATGAAAAGACTTTCTACTCCCAAGGAGACAAGAGATATTAAGCCGCAATGACGTCCGACGCGCGCATTTTCTCCGCCGCGCAGCACATTTAAAAAAATCATAGCGTGAAAACCGTGGGTTCGATCCACGTGCCGCTCGAAGGCGATTACAGGGGAGATGCAGCCCTTTCCAAAGAGGCATGAACAGACTTCCTACTCCCAAGGAGCCCAAAGATATTAAGCCGCAAATACGTCCTACGCGCGTCTTTTCTACGCCGCGCACCACATTTAAAAAATCGTATCGGAAGAACGGTGGGTCCAATCCGCGTGCCGCTTAAAGGCGATTACAAGGGAGATGCAAACCTTTCCAAAGAGCCATGAAAAGACTTTCTACTCCCAAGGAGACAAGAGATATTAAGCCGAAATGACGTCCGACGCGCGCATTTCCTCCGCCGCGCACCACATTTAAAAAAATCATAGCGTGAAAACCGTGGGTTCGATCCGCGTGCCGCTCGAAGGCGATTACAGGGGAGATGCAGCCCTTTCCAAAGAGGCATGAACAGACTTCCTACTCCCAAGGAGCCCAAAGATATTAAGCCGCAAATACGTCCTACGCGCGTCTTTTCTACGCCGCGCACCACATTTAAAAAATCGTATCGGAAGAACGGTGGGTCCAATCCGCGTGCCGCTTAAAGGCGATTACAAGGGAGATGCAAACCTTTCGAAAGAGCCATGAAAAGACTTTCTACTCCCAAGGAGACAATAGATATTAAGCCGAAATGACGTCCGACGCGCGCATTTTCTCCGCCGCGCACCACATTTAAAAAAATCATAGCGTGAAAACCGTGGGTTCGATCCGCGTGCCGCTCGAAGGCGATTACAGCGGAGATGCAGCCCTTTCCAAAGAGCCATGAAAAGACTTTCTACTCCCAAGGAGACAAGAGATATTAAGCCGAAATGACGTCCGACGCGCGCATTTCCTCCGCCGCGCACCACATTTAAAAAAATCATAGCGTGAAAACAGTGGGTTCGATCCGCGTGCCGCTCGAAGGCGATTACAGGGGAGATGCAGCCCTTTCCAAAGAGCCATGAACAGACTTTCTACACCCAATGAGACCAGAGATATTAAGCCGCAAATACGTCCTACGCGCGTCTTTTCTACGCCGCGCACCACATTTAAAAAATCGTAGCGTAAGAACGGTGGGTCCGATCCGCGTGCCGCTTAAAGGCGATTACAGGGGAGATGCAAACCTTTCCAAAGAGCCATGAACAGACTTTCTACTCCCAATGAGACAAGAGATATCAAGCCGCAAATACGTCCGGCGCGCGTCTATTCTCCGCCGCGCAACACATTTCAAAAAAATCGTAGCGTGAAAACCGTGGGTTCGATCCGCGTGCCGCTTAAAGGCGATTACAGGGGAGATGCAGCCCTTTCCAAAGAGCCATGAAAAGACTTTCTACTCCCAAGGAGACAAGAGATATTAAGCCGAAATGACGTCCGACGCGCGCATTTCCTCCGCCGCGCACCACATTTAAAAAAATCATAGCGTGAAAACAGTGGGTTCGATCCGCGTGCCGCTCGAAGGCGATTACAGGGGAGATGCAGCCCTTTCCAAAGAGCCATGAACAGACTTTCTACTCCCAAGGAGACCAGAAATATTAACTTATAAAGCGTTACGCTCCAGTCGGATGAACGAGAAACGCTTGTACAATTGCAACGAATTGGAGGAGAAAGTTTAAACAAACGCGCTGACTTTGAACGCTCACATCTAGGCCGGGCCAACTCCAAATGGCGTGCAACTCGGTGTGCATCACCTCCATGACTGTCCCTAACGAACGCCACCTGCCACGCTTTCGGCCTATCCCTGGCGGCATTAAAAAATCGTAGCGTGATAACGATGGTTCCGATGCGCGTGCCGCTCGAAGGCGATTACAGGGGAGATACAGCCCTTTCCAAAGAGCCATGAACAGACTTTCTACTCCCAAGGAGACAAGAGATATTACGCGCATTTTCTCCGACGCGCACCACGTTTAAAAAATCGTAGCGTGAGAACGATGGTTCCGATCCGCGTGCCGCGCGAAGGCGATTACAGGGGAGATGCAGCCCTTTCCAAAGAGCCATGAACAGACTTTCTACTCCCAAGGAGCCCAAAGATATTAAGCCGCAAATAAGTCCTACGCGCGTCTTTTCTACGCCTCGCACCACATTTAAAAAATCGTAGCGTAAGAACGGTGGGTCCGATCCGCGTGCCGCTTAAAGGCGATTACAGGGGAGATGCAACCCTTTCCAAAGAACCATGAAAAGACTTTCTACTCCCAAGGAGACAAGAGATATTAAGCCGCAATGACGTCCGACGCGCGCATTTTCTCCGCCGCGCAGCACATTTAAAAAAATCATAGCGTGAAAACCGTGGGTTCGATCCACGTGCCGCTCGAAGGCGATTACAGGGGAGATGCAGCCCTTTCCAAAGAGGCATGAACAGACTTCCTACTCCCAAGGAGCCCAAAGATATTAAGCCGCAAATACGTCCTACGCGCGTCTTTTCTACGCCGCGCACCACATTTAAAAAATCGTATCGGAAGAACGGTGGGTCCAATCCGCGTGCCGCTTAAAGGCGATTACAAGGGAGATGCAAACCTTTCCAAAGAGCCATGAAAAGACTTTCTACTCCCAAGGAGACAAGAGATATTAAGCCGAAATGACGTCCGACGCGCGCATTTCCTCCGCCGCGCACCACATTTAAAAAAATCATAGCGTGAAAACCGTGGGTTCGATCCGCGTGCCGCTCGAAGGCGATTACAGGGGAGATGCAGCCCTTTCCAAAGAGGCATGAACAGACTTCCTACTCCCAAGGAGCCCAAAGATATTAAGCCGCAAATACGTCCTACGCGCGACTTTTCTACGCCGCGCACCACATTTAAAAAATCGTATCGGAAGAACGGTGGGTCCAATCCGCGTGCCGCTTAAAGGCGATTACAAGGGAGATGCAAACCTTTCCAAAGAGCCATGAAAAGACTTTCTACTCCCAAGGAGACAATAGATATTAAGCCGAAATGACGTCCGACGCGCGCATTTTCTCCGCCGCGCACCACATTTAAAAAAATCATAGCGTGAAAACCGTGGGTTCGATCCGCGTGCCGCTCGAAGGCGATTACAGCGGAGATGCAGCCCTTTCCAAAGAGCCATGAAAAGACTTTCTACTCCCAAGGAGACAAGAGATATTAAGCCGAAATGACGTCCGACGCGCGCATTTCCTCCGCCGCGCACCACATTTAAAAAAATCATAGCGTGAAAACAGTGGGTTCGATCCGCGTGCCGCTCGAAGGCGATTACAGGGGAGATGCAGCCCTTTCCAAAGAGCCATGAACAGACTTTCTACTCCCAAGGAGACCAGAAATATTAACTTATAAAGCGTTACGCTCCAGTCGGATGAACGAGAAACGCTTGTACAATTGCAACGAATTGGAGGAGAAAGTTTAAACAAACGCGCTGACTTTGAACGCTCACATCTAGGCCGGGCCAACTCCAAATGGCGTGCAACTCGGTGTGCATCACCTCCATGACTGTCCCTAACGAACGCCACCTGCCACGCTTTCGGCCTATCCCTGGCGGCATTAAAAAATCGTAGCGTGATAACGATGGTTCCGATGCGCGTGCCGCTCGAAGGCGATTACAGGGGAGATACAGCCCTTTCAAAAGAGCCATGAACAGACTTTCTACTCCCAAGGAGACAAGAGATATTACGCGCATTTTCTCCGACGCGCACCACGTTTAAAAAATCGTAGCGTGAGAACGGTGGGTCCGATCCGCGTGCCGCTTAAAGGCGATTACAGGGGAGATGCAACCCTTTCCAAAGAGGCATGAACAGACTTCCTACTCCCAAGGAGACAAGAGATATTAAGCCGCAATGACGTCCGACGCGCGCATTTTCTCCGCCGCGCAGCACATTTAAAAAAATCATAGCGTGAAAACCGTGGGTTCGATCCGCGTGCCGCTCGAAGTCGATTACAGGGGAGATGGAGCCCTTTCCAAAGAGGCATGAACATACTTCCTACTCCCAAGGAGCCCAAAGATATTAAGCCGCAAATACGTCCTACGCGCGTCTTTTCTACGCCGCGCACCACATTTAAAAAATCGTAGCGTAAGAACGGTGGGTCCGATCCGCGTGCCGCTTAAAGGCGATTACAGGGGAGATGCAACCCTTTCCAAAGAACCATGAAAAGACTTTCTACTCCCAAGGAGACAAGAGATATTAAGCCGCAATGACGTCCGACGCGCGCATTTTCTCCGCCGCGCAGCACATTTAAAAAAATCATAGCGTGAAAACCGTGGGTTCGATCCACGTGCCGCTCGAAGGTGATTACAGGGGAGATGCAGCCCTTTCCAAAGAGGCATGAACAGACTTCCTACTCCCAAGGAGCCCAAAGATATTAAGCCGCAAATACGTCCTACGCGCGTCTTTTCTACGCCGCGCACCACATTTAAAAAATCGTATCGGAAGAACGGTGGGTCCAATCCGCGTGCCGCTTAAAGGCGATTACAAGGGAGATGCAAACCTTTCCAAAGAGCCATGAAAAGACTTTCTACTCCCAAGGAGACAAGAGATATTAAGCCGAAATGACGTCCGACGCGCGCATTTCCTCCGCCGCGCACCACATTTAAAAAAATCATAGCGTGAAAACCGTGGGTTCGATCCGCGTGCCGCTCGAAGGCGATTACAGGGGAGATGCAGCCCTTTCCAAAGAGGCATGAACAGACTTCCTACTCCCAAGGAGCCCAAAGATATTAAGCCGCAAATACGTCCTACGCGCGTCTTTTCTACGCCGCGCACCACATTTAAAAAATCGTAGCGTAAGAACGGTGGGTCCGATCCGCGTGCCGCTTAAAGGCGATTACAGGGGAGATGCAAACCTTTCCAAAGAGCCATGAACAGACTTTCTACTCCCAATGAGACAAGAGATATCAAGCCGCAAATACGTCCGGCGCGCGTCTATTCTCCGCCGCGCAACACATTTCAAAAAAATCGTAGCGTGAAAACCGTGGGTTCGATCCGCGTGCCGCTTAAAGGCGATTACAGGGGAGATGCAGCCCTTTCCAAAGAGCCATGAAAAGACTTTCTACTCCCAAGGAGACAAGAGATATTAAGCCGAAATGACGTCCGACGCGCGCATTTCCTCCGCCGCGCACCACATTTAAAAAAATCATAGCGTGAAAACAGTGGGTTCGATCCGCGTGCCGCTCGAAGGCGATTACAGGGGAGATGCAGCCCTTTCCAAAGAGCCATGAACAGACTTTCTACTCCCAAGGAGACCAGAAATATTAACTTATAAAGCGTTACGCTCCAGTCGGATGAACGAGAAACGCTTGTACAATTGCAACGAATTGGAGGAGAAAGTTTAAACAAACGCGCTGACTTTGAACGCTCACATCTAGGCCGGGCCAACTCCAAATGGCGTGCAACTCGGTGTGCATCACCTCCATGACTGTCCCTAACGAACGCCACCTGCCACGCTTTCGGCCTATCCCTGGCGGCATTAAAAAATCGTAGCGTGATAACGATGGTTCCGATGCGCGTGCCGCTCGAAGGCGATTACAGGGGAGATACAGCCCTTTCCAAAGAGCCATGAACAGACTTTCTACTCCCAAGGAGACAAGAGATATTACGCGCATTTTCTCCGACGCGCACCACGTTTAAAAAATCGTAGCGTGAGAACGATGGTTCCGATCCGCGTGCCGCGCGAAGGCGATTACAGGGGAGATGCAGCCCTTTCCAAAGAGCCATGAACAGACTTTCTACTCCCAAGGAGCCCAAAGATATTAAGCCGCAAATAAGTCCTACGCGCGTCTTTTCTACGCCTCGCACCACATTTAAAAAATCGTAGCGTAAGAACGGTGGGTCCGATCCGCGTGCCGCTTAAAGGCGATTACAGGGGAGATGCAACCCTTTCCAAAGAACCATGAAAAGACTTTCTACTCCCAAGGAGACAAGAGATATTAAGCCGCAATGACGTCCGACGCGCGCATTTTCTCCGCCGCGCAGCACATTTAAAAAAATCATAGCGTGAAAACCGTGGGTTCGATCCACGTGCCGCTCGAAGGCGATTACAGGGGAGATGCAGCCCTTTCCAAAGAGGCATGAACAGACTTCCTACTCCCAAGGAGCCCAAAGATATTAAGCCGCAAATACGTCCTACGCGCGTCTTTTCTACGCCGCGCACCACATTTAAAAAATCGTATCGGAAGAACGGTGGGTCCAATCCGCGTGCCGCTTAAAGGCGATTACAAGGGAGATGCAAACCTTTCCAAAGAGCCATGAAAAGACTTTCTACTCCCAAGGAGACAAGAGATATTAAGCCGAAATGACGTCCGACGCGCGCATTTCCTCCGCCGCGCACCACATTTAAAAAAATCATAGCGTGAAAACCGTGGGTTCGATCCGCGTGCCGCTCGAAGGCGATTACAGGGGAGATGCAGCCCTTTCCAAAGAGGCATGAACAGACTTCCTACTCCCAAGGAGCCCAAAGATATTAAGCCGCAAATACGTCCTACGCGCGACTTTTCTACGCCGCGCACCACATTTAAAAAATCGTATCGGAAGAACGGTGGGTCCAATCCGCGTGCCGCTTAAAGGCGATTACAAGGGAGATGCAAACCTTTCCAAAGAGCCATGAAAAGACTTTCTACTCCCAAGGAGACAATAGATATTAAGCCGAAATGACGTCCGACGCGCGCATTTTCTCCGCCGCGCACCACATTTAAAAAAATCATAGCGTGAAAACCGTGGGTTCGATCCGCGTGCCGCTCGAAGGCGATTACAGCGGAGATGCAGCCCTTTCCAAAGAGCCATGAAAAGACTTTCTACTCCCAAGGAGACAAGAGATATTAAGCCGAAATGACGTCCGACGCGCGCATTTCCTCCGCCGCGCACCACATTTAAAAAAATCATAGCGTGAAAACAGTGGGTTCGATCCGCGTGCCGCTCGAAGGCGATTACAGGGGAGATGCAGCCCTTTCCAAAGAGCCATGAACAGACTTTCTACTCCCAAGGAGACCAGAAATATTAACTTATAAAGCGTTACGCTCCAGTCGGATGAACGAGAAACGCTTGTACAATTGCAACGAATTGGAGGAGAAAGTTTAAACAAACGCGCTGACTTTGAACGCTCACATCTAGGCCGGGCCAACTCCAAATGGCGTGCAACTCGGTGTGCATCACCTCCATGACTGTCCCTAACGAACGCCACCTGCCACGCTTTCGGCCTATCCCTGGCGGCATTAAAAAATCGTAGCGTGATAACGATGGTTCCGATGCGCGTGCCGCTCGAAGGCGATTACAGGGGAGATACAGCCCTTTCAAAAGAGCCATGAACAGACTTTCTACTCCCAAGGAGACAAGAGATATTACGCGCATTTTCTCCGACGCGCACCACGTTTAAAAAATCGTAGCGTGAGAACGGTGGGTCCGATCCGCGTGCCGCTTAAAGGCGATTACAGGGGAGATGCAACCCTTTCCAAAGAGGCATGAACAGACTTCCTACTCCCAAGGAGACAAGAGATATTAAGCCGCAATGACGTCCGACGCGCGCATTTTCTCCGCCGCGCAGCACATTTAAAAAAATCATAGCGTGAAAACCGTGGGTTCGATCCGCGTGCCGCTCGAAGTCGATTACAGGGGAGATGGAGCCCTTTCCAAAGAGGCATGAACATACTTCCTACTCCCAAGGAGCCCAAAGATATTAAGCCGCAAATACGTCCTACGCGCGTCTTTTCTACGCCGCGCACCACATTTAAAAAATCGTAGCGTAAGAACGGTGGGTCCGATCCGCGTGCCGCTTAAAGGCGATTACAGGGGAGATGCAACCCTTTCCAAAGAACCATGAAAAGACTTTCTACTCCCAAGGAGACAAGAGATATTAAGCCGCAATGACGTCCGACGCGCGCATTTTCTCCGCCGCGCAGCACATTTAAAAAAATCATAGCGTGAAAACCGTGGGTTCGATCCACGTGCCGCTCGAAGGTGATTACAGGGGAGATGCAGCCCTTTCCAAAGAGGCATGAACAGACTTCCTACTCCCAAGGAGCCCAAAGATATTAAGCCGCAAATACGTCCTACGCGCGTCTTTTCTACGCCGCGCACCACATTTAAAAAATCGTATCGGAAGAACGGTGGGTCCAATCCGCGTGCCGCTTAAAGGCGATTACAAGGGAGATGCAAACCTTTCCAAAGAGCCATGAAAAGACTTTCTACTCCCAAGGAGACAAGAGATATTAAGCCGAAATGACGTCCGACGCGCGCATTTCCTCCGCCGCGCACCACATTTAAAAAAATCATAGCGTGAAAACCGTGGGTTCGATCCGCGTGCCGCTCGAAGGCGATTACAGGGGAGATGCAGCCCTTTCCAAAGAGGCATGAACAGACTTCCTACTCCCAAGGAGCCCAAAGATATTAAGCCGCAAATACGTCCTACGCGCGTCTTTTCTACGCCGCGCACCACATTTAAAAAATCGTATCGGAAGAACGGTGGGTCCAATCCGCGTGCCGCTTAAAGGCGATTACAAGGGAGATGCAAACCTTTCCAAAGAGCCATGAAAAGACTTTCTACTCCCAAGGAGACAATAGATATTAAGCCGAAATGACGTCCGACGCGCGCATTTTCTCCGCCGCGCACCACATTTAAAAAAATCATAGCGTGAAAACCGTGGGTTCGATCCGCGTGCCGCTCGAAGGCGATTACAGCGGAGATGCAGCCCTTTCCAAAGAGCCATGAAAAGACTTTCTACTCCCAAGGAGACAAGAGATATTAAGCCGAAATGACGTCCGACGCGCGCATTTCCTCCGCCGCGCACCACATTTAAAAAAATCATAGCGTGAAAACAGTGGGTTCGATCCGCGTGCCGCTCGAAGGCGATTACAGGGGAGATGCAGCCCTTTCCAAAGAGCCATGAACAGACTTTCTACTCCCAAGGAGACCAGAAATATTAACTTATAAAGCGTTACGCTCCAGTCGGATGAACGAGAAACGCTTGTACAATTGCAACGAATTGGAGGAGAAAGTTTAAACAAACGCGCTGACTTTGAACGCTCACATCTAGGCCGGGCCAACTCCAAATGGCGTGCAACTCGGTGTGCATCACCTCCATGACTGTCCCTAACGAACGCCACCTGCCACGCTTTCGGCCTATCCCTGGCGGCATTAAAAAATCGTAGCGTGATAACGATGGTTCCGATCCGCGTGCCGCGCGAAGGCGATTACAGGGGAGATGCAGCCCTTTCCAAAGAGCCATGAACAGACTTTCTACTCCCAAGGAGCCCAAAGATATTAAGCCGCAAATAAGTCCTACGCGCGTCTTTTCTACGCCTCGCACCACATTTAAAAAATCGTAGCGTAAGAACGGTGGGTCCGATCCGCGTGCCGCTTAAAGGCGATTACAGGGGAGATGCAACCCTTTCCAAAGAACCATGAAAAGACTTTCTACTCCCAAGGAGACAAGAGATATTAAGCCGCAATGACGTCCGACGCGCGCATTTTCTCCGCCGCGCAGCACATTTAAAAAAATCATAGCGTGAAAACCGTGGGTTCGATCCACGTGCCGCTCGAAGGCGATTACAGGGGAGATGCAGCCCTTTCCAAAGAGGCATGAACAGACTTCCTACTCCCAAGGAGCCCAAAGATATTAAGCCGCAAATACGTCCTACGCGCGTCTTTTCTACGCCGCGCACCACATTTAAAAAATCGTATCGGAAGAACGGTGGGTCCAATCCGCGTGCCGCTTAAAGGCGATTACAAGGGAGATGCAAACCTTTCCAAAGAGCCATGAAAAGACTTTCTACTCCCAAGGAGACAATAGATATCAAGCCGAAATGACGTCCGACGCGCGCATTTTCTCCGCCGCGCACCACATTTAAAAAAATCATAGCGTGAAAACCGTGGGTTCGATCCGCGTGCCGCTCGAAGGCGATTACAGCGGAGATGCAGCCCTTTCCAAAGAGCCATGAAAAGACTTTCTACTCCCAAGGAGACAAGAGATATTAAGCCGAAATGACGTCCGACGCGCGCATTTCCTCCGCCGCGCACCACATTTAAAAAAATCATAGCGTGAAAACAGTGGGTTCGATCCGCGTGCCGCTCGAAGGCGATTACAGGGGAGATGCAGCCCTTTCCAAAGAGCCATGAACAGACTTTCTACTCCCAAGGAGACCAGAAATATTAACTTATAAAGCGTTACGCTCCAGTCGGATGAACGAGAAACGCTTGTACAATTGCAACGAATTGGAGGAGAAAGTTTAAACAAACGCGCTGACTTTGAACGCTCACATCTAGGCCGGGCCAACTCCAAATGGCGTGCAACTCGGTGTGCATCACCTCCATGACTGTCCCTAACGAACGCCACCTGCCACGCTTTCGGCCTATCCCTGGCGGCATTAAAAAATCGTAGCGTGATAACGATGGTTCCGATGCGCGTGCCGCTCGAAGGCGATTACAGGGGAGATACAGCCCTTTCAAAAGAGCCATGAACAGACTTTCTACTCCCAAGGAGACAAGAGATATTACGCGCATTTTCTCCGACGCGCACCACGTTTAAAAAATCGTAGCGTGAGAACGGTGGGTCCGATCCGCGTGCCGCTTAAAGGCGATTACAGGGGAGATGCAACCCTTTCCAAAGAGGCATGAACAGACTTCCTACTCCCAAGGAGACAAGAGATATTAAGCCGCAATGACGTCCGACGCGCGCATTTTCTCCGCCGCGCAGCACATTTAAAAAAATCATAGCGTGAAAACCGTGGGTTCGATCCGCGTGCCGCTCGAAGTCGATTACAGGGGAGATGGAGCCCTTTCCAAAGAGGCATGAACAGACTTCCTACTCCCAAGGAGCCCAAAGATATTAAGCCGCAAATACGTCCTACGCGCGTCTTTTCTACGCCGCGCACCACATTTAAAAAATCGTAGCGTAAGAACGGTGGGTCCGATCCGCGTGCCGCTTAAAGGCGATTACAGGGGAGATGCAAACCTTTCCAAAGAGCCATGAAAAGACTTTCTACTCCCAAGGAGACAAGAGATATTAAGCCGCAATGACGTCCGACGCGCGCATTTTCTCCGACGCGCAACACATTTAAAAAAATCGTAGCGTGAAAACCGTGGGTTCGATCCGCGTGCCGCTTAAAGGCGATTACAGGGGAGATGCAGCCCTTTCCAAAGAGCCATGAAAAGACTTTCTACTCCCAAGGAGACAAGAGATATTAAGCCGAAATGACGTCCGACGCGCGCATTTCCTCCGCCGCGCACCACATTTAAAAAAATCATAGCGTGAAAACCGTGGGTTCGATCCGCGTGCCGCTCGAAGGCGATTACAGGGGAGATGCAGCCCTTTCCAAAGAGGCATGAACAGACTTCCTACTCCCAAGGAGCCCAAAGATATTAAGCCGCAAATACGTCCTACGCGCGTCTTTTCTACGCCGAGCACCACATTTAAAAAATCGTATCGGAAGAACGGTGGGTCCAATCCGCGTGCCGCTTAAAGGCGATTACAAGGGAGATGCAAACCTTTCCAAAGAGCCATGAAAAGACTTTCTACTCCCAAGGAGACAATAGATATTAAGCCGAAATGACGTCCGACGCGCGCATTTTCTCCGCCGCGCACCACATTTAAAAAAATCATAGCGTGAAAACCGTGGGTTCGATCCGCGTGCCGCTCGAAGGCGATTACAGCGGAGATGCAGCCCTTTCCAAAGAGCCATGAAAAGACTTTCTACTCCCAAGGAGACAAGAGATATTAAGCCGAAATGACGTCCGACGCGCGCATTTCCTCCGCCGGGCACCACATTTAAAAAAATCATAGCGTGAAAACCGTGGGTTCGATCCGCGTGCCGCTCGAAGGCGATTACAGGGGAGATGCAGCCCTTTCCAAAGAGCCATGAACAGACTTTCTACACCCAATGAGACCAGAGATATTAAGCCGCAAATAAGTCCTACGCGCGTCTTTTCTACGCCTCGCACCACATTTAAAAAATCGTAGCGTAAGAACGGTGGGTCCGATCCGCGTGCCGCTTAAAGGCGATTACAGGGGAGATGCAACCCTTTCCAAAGAACCATGAAAAGACTTTCTACTCCCAAGGAGACAAGAGATATTAAGCCGCAATGACGTCCGACGCGCGCATTTTCTCCGCCGCGCAGCACATTTAAAAAAATCATAGCGTGAAAACCGTGGGTTCGATCCGCGTGCCGCTCGAAGGCGATTACAGGGGAGATGCAGCCCTTTCCAAAGAGGCATGAACAGACTTCCTACTCCCAAAGAGCCCAAAGATATAAAGCCGCAAATACGTCCTACGCGCGTCTTTTCTACGCCGCGCACCACATTTAAAAAATCGTAGCGTAAGAACGGTGGGTCCGATCCGCGTGCCGCTTAAAGGCGATTACAGGGGAGATGCAAACCTTTCCAAAGAGCCATGAACAGACTTTCTACTCCCAATGAGACAAGAGATATCAAGCCGCAAATACGTCCGGCGCGCTTCTATTCTCCGACGCGCAACACATTTCAAAAAAATCGTAGCGTGAAAACCGTGGGTTCGATCCGCGTGCCGCTCGAAGGCGATTACAGGGGAGATGCAGCCCTTTCCAAAGAGCCATGAACAGACTTTCTACACCCAATGAGACAAGAGATATTAAGCCGCAAATACGTCCGGCGCGAGTCTTTTCTCTGCCGCGCAACACATTTAAAAAAAATCGTAGCGTGAAAAACGTGGGTTCGATCCGCGTGCCGCTCGAAGGCGAATACAGGGGAGATGCATCCCTTTCAAAAGAGCCATGAACAGACTTTCTACTCCCAAGGAGACCAGAAATATTAACATATAAAGCGTTACGCTCCAGTCGGATGAACGAGAAACGCTTGTACAATTGCAACGAATTGGAGGAGAAAGTTTAAACAAACGCGCTGACTTTGAACGCTCACATCTAGGCCGGGCCAACTCCAAATGGCGTGCAACTCGGTGCGCATCACCTCCATGACTGTCCCTAACGAACGCCACCTGCCACGCTTTCGGCCCGTCCCTGGCGGCATTAAAAAATCGTAGCGTGATAACGATGGTTCTGATGCGCGTGCCGCTCGAAGGCGATTACAGGGGAGATACAGCCCTTTCCAAAGAGCCATGAACAGACTTTCTACTCCCAAGGAGACAAGAGATATTACGCGCATTTTCTCCGACGCGCACCACGTTTAAAAAATCGTAGCGTGAGAACGGTGGGTCCGATCCGCGTGCCGCTTAAAGGCGATTACAGGGGAGATGCATCCCTTTCCAAAGAGCCATGAACAGACTTTCTACTCCCAAGGAGACCAGAGATATTAACAGATAAAGCGTTACGCTCCAGTCGGATGAGCGAGAAACGCTTGTACAATTGCAACGAATTGGAGGAGAAAGTTTAAACAAACGCGCTGACTTTGAAGGCTCACATCTAGGCCGGGCCAGGTCCAAATGGCCTGCAACTCGGTCCGCATCACGTCCATGACTTTTCCTAACGAACGCCACCTGCCAAGCTTTCGGCCCGTCCCTGTCGGCATTAAAAAATCGTAGCGTGATAAGGATGGTTCCGATCCGCGTGCCGCGCGAAGGCGATTACAGGGGAGATGCAGCCCTTTCCAAAGAACCATGAAAAGACTTTCTACTCCCAAGGAGACAAGAGATATTAAGCCGCAATGACGTCCGACGCGCGCATTTTCTCCGCCGCGCAGCACATTTTAAAAAATCATAGCGTGAAAACCGTGGGTTCGATCCACGTGCCGCTCGAAGGCGATTACAAGGGAGATGCAAACCTTTCCAAAGAGCCATGAAAAGACTTTCTACTCCCAAGGAGACAATAGATATTAAGCCGAAATGACGTCCGACGCGCGCATTTCCTCCGCCGCGCACCACAATTAAAAAAATCATAGCGTGAAAACCGTGGGTTCGATCCGCGTGCCGCTCGAAGGCGATTACAGAGGAGATGCAGCCCTTTCCAAAGAGGCATGAACAGACTTCCTACTCCCAAGGAGCCCAAAGATATTAAGCCGCAAATACGTCCTACGCGCGTCTTTTCTACGCCGCGCACCACATTTAAAAAATCGTATCGGAAGAACGGTGGGTCCAATCCGCGTGCCGCTTAAAGGCGATTACAAGGGAGATGCAAACCTTTCCAAAGAGCCATGAAAAGACTTTCTACTCCCAAGGAGACAATAGATATTAAGCCGAAATGACGTCCGACGCGGGCATTTTCTCCGCCGCGGACCACATTTAAAAAAATCATAGCGTGAAAACCGTGGGTTCGATCCGCGTGCCGCTCGAAGGCGATTACAGCGGAGATGCAGCCCTTTCCAAAGAGCCATGAAAAGACTTTCTACTCCCAAGGAGACAAGAGATATTAAGCCGAAATGACGTCCGAAGCGCGCATTTCCTCCGCCGCGCACCACATTTAAAAAAAATCATAGCGTGAAAACCGTGGGTTCGATCCGCGTGCCGCTCGAAGGGGATTACAGGGGAGATGCAGCCCTTTCCAAAGAGCCATAAACAGACTTTCTACACCCAATGAGACAAGAGATATTAAGCCGCAAATACGTCCGGCGCGCGTCTTTTCTCCGCCGCGCAACACATTTAAAAAAAATCGTAGCGTGAAAACCGTGGGTTCGATCCGCGTGCCGCTCGAAGGCGATTACAGGGGAGATGCAGCCCTTTCCAAAGAGCCATGAACAGACTTTCTACTCCCAATGAGACAAGAGATATCAAGCCGCAAATACGTCCGGCGCGCGTCTATTCTCCGCCGCGCAACACATTTAAAAAAAATCGTAGCGTGAAAACCGTGGGTTCGATCCGCGTGCCGCTTAAAGGCGATTACAGGGGAGATGCAGCCCTTTCCAAAGAGCCATGAAAAGACTTTCTACTCCCAAGGAGACAAGAGATATTAAGCCGAAATGACGTCCGACGCGCGCATTTCCTCCGCCGCGCACCACATTTAAAAAAATCATAGCGCGAAAACCGTGGGTTCGATCCGCGTGCCGCTCGAAGGCGATTACAGGGGAGATGCAGCCCTTTCCAAAGAGGCATGAACAGACTTCCTACTCCCAAGGAGCCCAAAGATATTAAGCCGCAAATACGTCCTACGCGCGTCTTTTCTACGCCGCGCACCACATTTAAAAAATCGTATCGGAAGAACGGTGGGTCCAATCCGCGTGCCGCTTAAAGGCGATTACAAGGGAGATGCAAACCTTTCCAAAGAGCCATGAAAAGACTTTCTACTCCCAAGGAGACAATAGATATTAAGCCGAAATGACGTCCGACGCGCGCATTTTCTCCGCCGCTCACCACATTTAAAAAAATCATAGCGTGAAAACCGTGGGTTCGATCCGCGTGCCGCTCGAAGGCGATTACAGCGGAGATGCAGCCCTTTCCAAAGAGCCATGAAAAGACTTTCTACTCCCAAGGAGACAAGAGATATTAAGCCGAAATGACGTCCGACGCGCGCATTTCCTCCGCCGCGCACCACATTTAAAAAAATCATAGCTTGAAAACCGTGGGTTCGATCCGCGTGCCGCTCGAAGGCGATTACAGGGGAGATGCAGCCCTTTCCAAAGAGCCATGAACAGACTTTCTACACCCAATGAGACAAGAGATATTAAGCCGCAAATACGTCCGGCGCGCGTCTTTTCTCTGCCGCGCAACACATTTAAAAAAAATCGTAGCGTGAAAAACGTGGGTTCGATCCGCGTGCCGCTCGAAGGCGATTACAGGGGAGATGCATCCCTTTCAAAAGAGCCATGAACAGACTTTCTACTCCCAAGGAGACCAGAAATATTAACATATAAAGCGTTACGCTCCAGTCGGATGAACGAGAAACGCTTGTACAATTGCAACGAATTGGAGGAGAAAGTTTAAACAAACGCGCTGACTTTGAACGCTCACATCTAGGCCGGGCCAACTCCAAATGGCGTGCAACTCGGTGCCCATCACCTCCATGACTGTCCCTAACGAACGCCACCTGCCACGCTTTCGGCCCGTCCCTGGCGGCATTAAAAAATCGTAGCGTGATAACGATGGTTCCGATGCGCGTGCCGCTCGAAGGCGATTACAGGGGAGATACAGCCCTTTCCAAAGAGCCATGAACAGACTTTCTACTCCCAAGGAGACAAGAGATATTACGCGCATTTTCTCCGACGCGCACCACATTTAAAAAATCGTAGCGTGAGAACGGTGGGTCCGATCCGCGTGCCGCTTAAAGGCGATTACAGGGGAGATGCATCCCTTTCCAAAGAACCATGAAAAGACTTTCTACTCCCAAGGAGACAAGAGATATTAAGCCGCAATGACGTCCGACGCGCGCATTTTCTCCGCCGCGCAGCACATTTAAAAAAATCATAGCGTGAAAACCGTGGGTTCGATCCGCGTGCCGCTCGAAGGGGATTACAGGGGAGATGCAGCCCTTTCCAAAGAGCCATAAACAGACTTTCTACACCCAATGAGACAAGAGATATTAAGCCGCAAATACGTCCGGCGCGCGTCTTTTCTCCGCCGCGCAACACATTTAAAAAAAATCGTAGCGTGAAAACCGTGGGTTCGATCCGCGTGCCGCTCGAAGGCGATTACAGGGGAGATGCAGCCCTTTCCAAAGAGCCATGAACAGACTTTCTACTCCCAATGAGACAAGAGATATCAAGCCGCAAATACGTCCGGCGCGCGTCTATTCTCCGCCGCGCAACACATTTAAAAAAAATCGTAGCGTGAAAACCGTGGGTTCGATCCGCGTGCCGCTTAAAGGCGATTACAGGGGAGATGCAGCCCTTTCCAAAGAGCCATGAAAAGACTTTCTACTCCCAAGGAGACAAGAGATATTAAGCCGAAATGACGTCCGACGCGCGCATTTCCTCCGCCGCGCACCACATTTAAAAAAATCATAGCGCGAAAACCGTGGGTTCGATCCGCGTGCCGCTCGAAGGCGATTACAGGGGAGATGCAGCCCTTTCCAAAGAGGCATGAACAGACTTCCTACTCCCAAGGAGCCCAAAGATATTAAGCCGCAAATACGTCCTACGCGCGTCTTTTCTACGCCGCGCACCACATTTAAAAAATCGTATCGGAAGAACGGTGGGTCCAATCCGCGTGCCGCTTAAAGGCGATTACAAGGGAGATGCAAACCTTTCCAAAGAGCCATGAAAAGACTTTCTACTCCCAAGGAGACAATAGATATTAAGCCGAAATGACGTCCGACGCGCGCATTTTCTCCGCCGCTCACCACATTTAAAAAAATCATAGCGTGAAAACCGTGGGTTCGATCCGCGTGCCGCTCGAAGGCGATTACAGCGGAGATGCAGCCCTTTCCAAAGAGCCATGAAAAGACTTTCTACTCCCAAGGAGACAAGAGATATTAAGCCGAAATGACGTCCGACGCGCGCATTTCCTCCGCCGCGCACCACATTTAAAAAAATCATAGCTTGAAAACCGTGGGTTCGATCCGCGTGCCGCTCGAAGGCGATTACAGGGGAGATGCAAACCTTTCCAAAGAGCCATGAAAAGACTTTCTACTCCCAAGGAGACAATAGATATTAAGCCGAAATGACGTCCGACGCGCGCATTTTCTCCGCCGCTCACCACATTTAAAAAAATCATAGCGTGAAAACCGTGGGTTCGATCCGCGTGCCGCTCGAAGGCGATTACAGCGGAGATGCAGCCCTTTCCAAAGAGCCATGAAAAGACTTTCTACTCCCAAGGAGACAAGAGATATTAAGCCGAAATGACGTCCGACGCGCGCATTTCCTCCGCCGCGCACCACATTTAAAAAAATCATAGCTTGAAAACCGTGGGTTCGATCCGCGTGCCGCTCGAAGGCGATTACAGGGGAGATGCAGCCCTTTCCAAAGAGCCATGAACAGACTTTCTACACCCAATGAGACAAGAGATATTAAGCCGCAAATACGTCCGGCGCGCGTCTTTTCTCCGCCGCGCAACACATTTAAAAAAAATCGTAGCGTGAAAAACGTGGGTTCGATCCGCGTGCCGCTCGAAGGCGATTACAGGGGAGATGCATCCCTTTCAAAAGAGCCATGAACAGACTTTCTACTCCCAAGGAGACCAGAAATATTAACATATAAAGCGTTACGCTCCAGTCGGATGAACGAGAAACGCTTGTACAATTGCAACGAATTGGAGGAGAAAGTTTAAACAAACGCGCTGACTTTGAACGCTCACATCTAGGCCGGGCCAACTCCAAATGGCCTGCAACTCGGTGCGCATCACCTCCATGACTGTCCCTAACGAACGCCACCTGCCACGCTTTCGGCCCGTCCCTGGCGGCATTAAAAAATCGTAGCGTGATAACGATGGTTCCGATGCGCGTGCCGCTCGAAGGCGATTACAGGGGAGATACAGCCCTTTCCAAAGAGCCATGAACAGACTTTCTACTCCCAAGGAGACAAGAGATATTACGCGCATTTTCTCCGACGCGCACCACATTTAAAAAATCGTAGCGTGAGAACGGTGGGTCCGATCCGCGTGCCGCTTAAAGGCGATTACAGGGGAGATGCATCCCTTTCCAAAGAACCATGAAAAGACTTTCTACTCCCAAGGAGACAAGAGATATTAAGCCGCAATGACGTCCGACGCGCGCATTTTCTCCGCCGCGCAGCACATTTAAAAAAATCATAGCGTGAAAACCGTGGGTTCGATCCACGTGCCGCTCGAAGGCGATTACAGGGGAGATGCAGCCCTTTCCAAAGAGGCATGAACAGACTTCCTACTCCCAAGGAGCCCAAAGATATTAAGCCGCAAATACGTCCTACGCGCGTCTTTTCTACGCCGCGCACCACATTTAAAAAATCGTATCGGAAGAACGGTGGGTCCAATCCGCGTGCCGCTTAAAGGCGATTACAAGGGAGATGCAAACCTTTCCAAAGAGCCATGAAAAGACTTTCTACTCCCAAGGAGACAATAGATATTAAGCCGAAATGACGTCCGACGCGCGCATTTTCTCCGACGCGCACCACATTTAAAAAAATCATAGCGTGAAAACCGTGGGTTCGATCCGCGTGCCGCTCGAAGGCGATTACAGCGGAGATGCAGCCCTTTCCAAAGAGCCATGAAAAGACTTTCTACTCCCAAGGAGACAAGAGATATTAAGCCGCAATGACGTCCGACGCGCGCATTTTCTCCGACGCGCAACACATTTAAAAAAAATCGTAGCGTGAAAACCGTGGGTTCGATCCGCGTGCCGCTTAAAGGCGATTACAGGGGAGATGCAGCCCTTTCCAAAGAGCCATGAAAAGACTTTCTACTCCCAAGGAGACAAGAGATATTAAGCCGAAATGACGTCCGACGCGCGCATTTCCTCCGCCGCGCACCACATTTAAAAAAATCATAGCGTGAAAACCGTGGGTTCGATCCGCGTGCCGCTCGAAGGCGATTACAGGGGAGATGCAGCCCTTTCCAAAGAGGCATGAACAGACTTCCTACTCCCAAGGAGCCCAAAGATATTAAGCCGCAAATACGTCCTACGCGCGTCTTTTCTACGCCGCGCACCACATTTAAAAAATCGTATCGGAAGAACGGTGGGTCCAATCCGCGTGCCGCTTAAAGGCGATTACAAGGGAGATGCAAACCTTTCCAAAGAGCCATGAAAAGACTTTCTACTCCCAAGGAGACAATAGATATTAAGCCGAAATGACGTCCGACGCGCGCATTTTCTCCGCCGCTCACCACATTTAAAAAAATCATAGCGTGAAAACCGTGGGTTCGATCCGCGTGCCGCTCGAAGGCGATTACAGCGGAGATGCAGCCCTTTCCAAAGAGCCATGAAAAGACTTTCTACTCCCAAGGAGACAAGAGATATTAAGCCGAAATGACGTCCGACGCGCGCATTTCCTCCGCCGCGCACCACATTTAAAAAAATCATAGCTTGAAAACCGTGGGTTCGATCCGCGTGCCGCTCGAAGGCGATTACAGGGGAGATGCAGCCCTTTCCAAAGAGCCATGAACAGACTTTCTACACCCAATGAGACAAGAGATATTAAGCCGCAAATACGTCCGGCGCGCGTCTTTTCTCCGCCGCGCAACACATTTAAAAAAAATCGTAGCGTGAAAAACGTGGGTTCGATCCGCGTGCCGCTCGAAGGCGATTACAGGGGAGATGCATCCCTTTCAAAAGAGCCATGAACAGACTTTCTACTCCCAAGGAGACCAGAAATATTAACATATAAAGCGTTACGCTCCAGTCGGATGAACGAGAAACGCTTGTACAATTGCAACGAATTGGAGGAGAAAGTTTAAACAAACGCGCTGACTTTGAACGCTCACATCTAGGCCGGGCCAACTCCAAATGGCGTGCAACTCGGTGTGCATCACCTCCATGACTGTCCATAACGAACGCCACCTGCCACGCTTTCGGCCTATCCCTGGCGGCATTAAAAAATCGTAGCGTGATAACGATGGTTCCGATGCGCGTGCCGCTCAAAGGCGATTACAGGGGAGATACAGCCCTTTCCAAAGAGCCATGAACAGACTTTCTACTCCCAAGGAGACAAGAGATATTACGCGCATTTTCTCCGACGCGCACCACGTTTAAAAAATCGTAGCGTGAGAACGGTGGGTCCGATCCGCGTGCTGCTTAAAGGCGATTACAGGGGAGATGCAGCCCTTTCCAAAGAGCCATGAAAAGACTTTCTACTCCCAAGGAGACAAGAGATATTAAGCCGAAATGACGTCCGACGCGCGCATTTCCTCCGCCGCGCACCACATTTAAAAAAATCATAGCGTGAAAACCGTGGGTTCGATCCGCGTGCCGCTCGAAGGCGATTACAGAGGAGATGCAGCCCTTTCCAAAGAGGCATGAACAGACTTCCTACTCCCAAGGAGCCCAAAGATATTAAGCCGCAAATACGTCCTACGCGCGTCTTTTCTACGCCGCGCACCACATTTAAAAAATCGTATCGGAAGAACGGTGGGTCCAATCCGCGTGCCGCTTAAAGGCGATTACAAGGGAGATGCAAACCTTTCCAAAGAGCCATGAAAAGACTTTCTACTCCCAAGGAGACAATAGATATTAAGCCGAAATGACGTCCGACGCGCGCATTTTCTCCGCCGCGCACCACATTTAAAAAAATCATAGCGTGAAAACCGTGGGTTCGATCCGCGTGCCGCTCGAAGGCGATTACAGCGGAGATGCAGCCCTTTCCAAAGAGCCATGAAAAGACTTTCTACTCCCAAGGAGACAAGAGATATTAAGCCGAAATGACGTCCGACGCGCGCATTTCCTCCGCCGCGCACCACATTTAAAAAAATCATAGCGTGAAAACCGTGGGTTCGATCCGCGTGCCGCTCGAAGGCGATTACAGGGGAGATGCAGCCCTTTCCAAAGAGGCATGAACAGACTTCCTACTCCCAAGGAGCCCAAAGATATTAAGCCGCAAATACGTCCTACGCGCGTCTTTTCTACGCCGCGCACCACATTTAAAAAATCGTATCGGAAGAACGGTGGGTCCAATCCGCGTGCCGCTTAAAGGCGATTACAAGGGAGATGCAAACCTTTCCAAAGAGCCATGAAAAGACTTTCTACTCCCAAGGAGACAATAGATATTAAGCCGAAATGACGTCCGACGCGCGCATTTTCTCCGCCGCTCACCACATTTAAAAAAATCATAGCGTGAAAACCGTGGGTTCGATCCGCGTGCCGCTCGAAGGCGATTACAGCGGAGATGCAGCCGTTTCCAAAGAGCCATGAAAAGACTTTCTACTCCCAAGGAGACAAGAGATATTAAGCCGAAATGACGTCCGACGCGCGCATTTCCTCCGCCGCGCACCACATTTAAAAAAATCATAGCTTGAAAACCGTGGGTTCGATCCGCGTGCCGCTCGAAGGCGATTACAGGGGAGATGCAGCCCTTTCCAAAGAGCCATGAACAGACTTTCTACACCCAATGAGACAAGAGATATTAAGCCGCAAATACGTCCGGCGCGCGTCTTTTCTCTGCCGCGCAACACATTTAAAAAAAATCGTAGCGTGAAAAACGTGGGTTCGATCCGCGTGCCGCTCGAAGGCGATTACAGGGGAGATGCATCCCTTTCAAAAGAGCCATGAACAGACTTTCTACTCCCAAGGAGACCAGAAATATTAACATATAAAGCGTTACGCTCCAGTCGGATGAACGAGAAACGCTTGTACAATTGCAACGAATTGGAGGAGAAAGTTTAAACAAACGCGCTGACTTTGAACGCTCACATCTAGGCCGGGCCAACTCCAAATGGCGTGCAACTCGGTGCGCATCACCTCCATGACTGTCCCTAACGAACGCCACCTGCCACGCTTTCGGCCCGTCCCTGGCGGCATTAAAAAATCGTAGCGTGATAACGATGGTTCCGATGCGCGTGCCGCTCGAAGGCGATTACAGGGGAGATACAGCCCTTTACAAAGAGCCATGAACAGACTTTCTACTCCCAAGGAGACAAGAGATATTACGCGCATTTTCTCCGACGCGCACCACGTTTAAAAAATCGTAGCGTGAGAACGGTGGGTCCGATCCGCGTGCCGCTTAAAGGCGATTACAGGGGAGATGCATCCCTTTCCAAAGAGCCATGAACAGACTTTCTACTCCCAAGGAGACCAGAGATATTAACAGATAAAGCGTTACGCTCCAGTCGGATGAGCGAGAAACGCTTGTACAATTGCAACGAATTGGAGGAGAAAGTTTAAACAAACGCGCTGACTTTGAAGGCTCACATCTAGGCCGGGCCAGGTCCAAATGGCCTGCAACTCGGTCCGCATCACGTCCATGACTTTTCCTAACGAACGCCACCTGCCAAGCTTTCGGCCCGTCCCTGTCGGCATTAAAAAATCGTAGCGTGATAAGGATGGTTCCGATCCGCGTGCCGCGCGAAGGCGATTACAGGGGAGATGCAGCCCTTTCCAAAGAACCATGAAAAGACTTTCTACTCCCAAGGAGACAATAGATATTAAGCCGAAATGACGTCCGACGCGCGCATTTTCTCCGCCGCTCACCACATTTAAAAAAATCATAGCGTGAAAACCGTGGGTTCGATCCGCGTGCCGCTCGAAGGCGATTACAGCGGAGATGCAGCCCTTTCCAAAGAGCCATGAAAAGACTTTCTACTCCCAAGGAGACAAGAGATATTAAGCCGAAATGACGTCCGACGCGCGCATTTCCTCCGCCTCGCACCACATTTAAAAAAATCATAGCTTGAAAACCGTGGGTTCGATCCGCGTGCCGCTCGAAGGCGATTACAGGGGAGATGCAGCCCTTTCCAAAGAGCCATGAACAGACTTTCTACACCCAATGAGACAAAAGATATTAAGCCGCAAATACGTCCGGCGCGCGTCTTTTCTCTGCCGCGCAACACATTTAAAAAAAATCGTAGCGTGAAAAACGTGGGTTCGATCCGCGTGCCGCTCGAAGGCGATTACAGGGGAGATGCATCCCTTTCAAAAGAGCCATGAACGGACTTTCTACTCCCAAGGAGACCAGAAATATTAACATATAAAGCGTTACGCTCCAGTCGGATGAACGAGAAACGCTTGTACAATTGCAACGAATTGGAGGAGAAAGTTTAAACAAACGCGCTGACTTTGAACGCTCACATCTAGGCCGGGCCAACTCCAAATGGCGTGCAACTCGGTGCGCATCACCTCCATGACTGTCCCTAACGAACGCCACCTGCCACGCTTTCGGCCCGTCCCTGGCGGCATTAAAAAATCGTAGCGTGATAACGATGGTTCCGATGCGCGTGCCGCTCGAAGGCGATTACAGGGGAGATACAGCCCTTTCCAAAGAGCCATGAACAGACTTTCTACTCCCAAGGAGACAAGAGATATTACGCACATTTTCTCCGACGCGCACCACGTTTAAAAAATCGTAGCGTGAGAACGGTGGGTCCGATCCGCGTGCCGCTTAAAGGCGATTACAGGGGAGATGCATCCCTTTCCAAAGAGCCATGAACAGACTTTCTACTCCCAAGGAGACCAGAGATATTAACAGATAAAGCGTTACGCTCCAGTCGGATGAGCGAGAAACGCTTGTACAATTGCAACGAATTGGAGGAGAAAGTTTAAACAAACGCGCTGACTTTGAAGGCTCACATCTAGGCCGGGCCAGGTCCAAATGGCCTGCAACTCGGTCCGCATCACGTCCATGACTTTTCCTAACGAACGCCACCTGCCAAGCTTTCGGCTCGTCCCTGTCGGCATTAAAAAATCGTAGCGTGATAAGGATGGTTCCGATCCGCGTGCCGCGCGAAGGCGATTACAGGGGAGATGCAAACCTTTCCAAAGAGCCATGAAAAGGCTTTCTACTCCCAAGGAGACAATAGATATTAAGCCGAAATGACGTCCGACGCGCGCATTTTCTCCGCCGCGCACCACATTTAAAAAAATCATAGCGTGAAAACCGTGGGTTCGATCCGCGTGCCGCTCGAAGGCGATTACAGCGGAGATGCAGCCCTTTCCAAAGAGCCATGAAAAGACTTTCTACTCCCAAGGAGACAAGAGATATTAAGCCGAAATGACGTCCGACGCGCGCATTTCCTCCGCCGCGCACCACATTTAAAAAAATCATAGCGTGAAAACCGTGGGTTCGATCCGCGTGCCGCTCGAAGGCGATTACAGGGGAGATGCAGCCCTTTCCAAAGAGGCATGAACAGACTTCCTACTCCCAAGGAGCCCAAAGATATTAAGCCGCAAATACGTCCTACGCGCGTCTTTTCTACGCCGCGCACCACATTTAAAAAATCGTATCGGAAGAACGGTGGGTCCAATCCGCGTGCCGCTTAAAGGCGATTACAAGGGAGATGCAAACCTTTCCAAAGAGCCATGAAAAGACTTTCTACTCCCAAGGAGACAATAGATATTAAGCCGAAATGACGTCCGACGCGCGCATTTTCTCCGACGCGCACCACATTTAAAAAAATCATAGCGTGAAAACCGTGTGTTCGATCCGCGTGCCGCTCGAAGGCGATTACAGCGGAGATGCAGCCCTTTCCAAAGAGCCATGAAAAGACTTTCTACTCCCAAGGAGACAAGAGATATTAAGCCGCAATGACGTCCGACGCGCGCATTTTCTCCGACGCGCAACACATTTAAAAAAAATCGTAGCGTGAAAACCGTGGGTTCGATCCGCGTGCCGCTTAAAGGCGATTACAGGGGAGATGCAGCCCTTTCCAAAGAGCCATGAAAAGACTTTCTACTCCCAAGGAGACAAGAGATATTAAGCCGAAATGACGTCCGACGCGCGCATTTCCTCCGCCGCGCACCACATTTAAAAAAATCATAGCGTGAAAACCGTGGGTTCGATCCGCGTGCCGCTCGAAGGCGATTACAGGGGAGATGCAGCCCTTTCCAAAGAGGCATGAACAGACTTCCTACTCCCAAGGAGCCCAAAGATATTAAGCCGCAAATACGTCCTACGCGCGTCTTTTCTACGCCGCGCACCACATTTAAAAAATCGTATCGGAAGAACGGTGGGTCCAATCCGCGTGCCGCTTAAAGGCGATTACAAGGGAGATGCAAACCTTTCCAAAGAGCCATGAAAAGACTTTCTACTCCCAAGGAGACAATAGATATTAAGCCGAAATGACGTCCGACGCGCGCATTTTCTCCGCCGCTCACCACATTTAAAAAAATCATAGCGTGAAAACCGTGGGTTCGATCCGCGTGCCGCTCGAAGGCGATTACAGCGGAGATGCAGCCCTTTCCAAAGAGCCATGAAAAGACTTTCTACTCCCAAGGAGACAAGAGATATTAAGCCGAAATGACGTCCGACGCGCGCATTTCCTCCGCCGCGCACCACATTTAAAAAAATCATAGCTTGAAAACCGTGGGTTCGATCCGCGTGCCGCTCGAAGGCGATTACAGGGGAGATGCAGCCCTTTCCAAAGAGCCATGAACAGACTTTCTACACCCAATGAGACAAGAGATATTAAGCCGCAAATACGTCCGGCGCGCGTCTTTTCTCCGCCGCGCAACACATTTAAAAAAAATCGTAGCGTGAAAAACGTGGGTTCGATCCGCGTGCCGCTCGAAGGCGATTACAGGGGAGATGCATCCCTTTCAAAAGAGCCATGAACAGACTTTCTACTCCCAAGGAGACCAGAAATATTAACATATAAAGCATTACGCTCCAGTCGGATGAACGAGAAACGTTTGTACAATTGCAACGAATTGGAGGAGAAAGTTTAAACAAACGCGCTGACTTTGAACGCTCACATCTAGGCCGGGCCAACTCCAAATGGCGTGCAACTCGGTGCGCATCACCTCCATGACTGTCCCTAACGAACGCCACCTGCCACGCTTTCGGCCCGTCCCTGGCGGCATTAAAAAATCGTAGCGTGATAACGATGGTTCCGATGCGCGTGCCGCTCGAAGGCGATTACAGGGGAGATACAGCCCTTTCCAAAGAGCCATGAACAGACTTTCTACTCCCAAGGAGACAAGAGATATTACGCGCATTTTCTCCGACGCGCACCACGTTTAAAAAATCGTAGCGTGAGAACGGTGGGTCCGATCCGCGTGCCGCTTAAAGGCGATTACAGGGGAGATGCATCCCTTTCCAAAGAGCCATGAACAGACTTTCTACTCCCAAGGAGACCAGAGATATTAACAGATAAAGCGTTACGCTCCAGTCGGATGAGCGAGAAACGCTTGTACAATTGCAACGAATTGGAGGAGAAAGTTTAAACAAACGCGCTGACTTTGAAGGCTCACATCTAGGCCGGGCCAGGTCCAAATGGCCTGCAACTCGGTCCGCATCACGTCCATGACTTTTCCTAACGAACGCCACCTGCCAAGCTTTCGGCCCGTCCCTGTCGGCATTAAAAAATCGTAGCGTGATAAGGATGGTCCCGATCCGCGTGCCGCGCGAAGGCGATTACAGGGGAGATGCAGCCCTTTCCAAAGAACCATGAAAAGACTTTCTACTCCCAAGGAGACAAGAGATATTAAGCCGAAATGACGTCCGACGCGCGCATTTCCTCCGCCGCGCACCACATTTAAAAAAATCATAGCGCGAAAACCGTGGGTTCGATCCGCGTGCCGCTCGAAGCCGATTACAGGGGAGATGCAGCCCTTTCCAAAGAGGCATGAACAGACTTCCTACTCCCAAGGAGCCCAAAGATATTAAGCCGCAAATACGTCCTACGCGCGTCTTTTCTACGCCGCGCACCACATTTAAAAAATCGTATCGGAAGAACGGTGGGTCCAATCCGCGTGCCGCTTAAAGGCGATTACAAGGGAGATGCAAACCTTTCCAAAGAGCCATGAAAAGACTTTCTACTCCCAAGGAGACAATAGATATTAAGCCGAAATGACGTCCGACGCGCGCATTTTCTCCGCCGCTCACCACATTTAAAAAAATCATAGCGTGAAAACCGTGGGTTCGATCCGCGTGCCGCTCGAAGGCGATTACAGCGGAGATGCAGCCCTTTCCAAAGAGCCATGAAAAGACTTTCTACTCCCAAGGAGACAAGAGATATTAAGCCGAAATGACGTCCGACGCGCGCATTTCCTCCGCCGCGCACCACATTTAAAAAAATCATAGCTTGAAAACCGTGGGTTCGATCCGCGTGCCGCTCGAAGGCGATTACAGGGGAGATGCAGCCCTTTCCAAAGAGCCATGAACAGACTTTCTACACCCAATGAGACAAGAGATATTAAGCCGCAAATACGTCCGGCGCGCGTCTTTTCTCTGCCGCGCAACACATTTAAAAAAAATCGTAGCGTGAAAAACGTGGGTTCGATCCGCGTGCCGCTCGAAGGCGATTACAGGGGAGATGCATCCCTTTCAAAAGAGCCATGAACAGACTTTCTACTCCCAAGGAGACCAGAAATATTAACATATAAAGCGTTACGCTCCAGTCGGATGAACGAGAAACGCTTGTACAATTGCAACGAATTGGAGGAGAAAGTTTAAACAAACGCGCTGACTTTGAACGCTCACATCTAGGCCGGGCCAACTCCAAATGGCGTGCAACTCGGTGCGCATCACCTCCATGACTGTCCCTAACGAACGCCACCTGCCACGCTTTCGGCCCGTCCCTGGCGGCATTAAAAAATCGTAGCGTGATAACGATGGTTCCGATGCGCGTGCCGCTCGAAGGCGATTACAGGGGAGATACAGCCCTTTCCAAAGAGCCATGAACAGACTTTCTACTCCCAAGGAGACAAGAGATATTACGCGCATTTTCTCCGACACGCACCACATTTAAAAAATCGTAGCGTGAGAACGGTGGGTCCGATCCGCGTGCCGCTTAAAGGCGATTACAGGGGAGATGCATCCCTTTCCAAAGAACCATGAAAAGACTTTCTACTCCCAAGGAGACAAGAGATATTAAGCCGCAATGACGTCCGACGCGCGCATTTTCTCCGCCGCGCAGCACATTTAAAAAAATCATAGCGTGAAAACCGTGGGTTCGATCCGCGTGCCGCTCGAAGGCGATTACAGGGGAGATGCAGCCCTTTCCAAAGAGGCATGAACAGACTTCCTACTCCCAAGGAGCCCAAAGATATTAAGCCGCAAATACGTCCTACGCGCGTCTTTTCTACGCCGCGCACCACATTTAAAAAATCGTATCGGAAGAACGGTGGGTCCAATCCGCGTGCCGCTTAAAGGCGATTACAAGGGAGATGCAAACCTTTCCAAAGAGCCATGAAAAGGCTTTCTACTCCCAAGGAGACAATAGATATTAAGCCGAAATGACGTCCGACGCGCGCATTTTCTCCGCCGCGCACCACATTTAAAAAAATCATAGCGTGAAAACCGTGGGTTCGATCCGCGTGCCGCTCGAAGGCGATTACAGCGGAGATGCAGCCCTTTCCAAAGAGCCATGAAAAGACTTTCTACTCCCAAGGAGACAAGAGATATTAAGCCGAAATGACGTCCGACGCGCGCATTTCCTCCGCCGCGCACCACATTTAAAAAAATCATAGCGTGAAAACCGTGGGTTCGATCCGCGTGCCGCTCGAAGGCGATTACAGGGGAGATGCAGCCCTTTCCAAAGAGGCATGAACAGACTTCCTACTCCCAAGGAGCCCAAAGATATTAAGCCGCAAATACGTCCTACGCGCGTCTTTTCTACGCCGCGCACCACATTTAAAAAATCGTATCGGAAGAACGGTGGGTCCAATCCGCGTGCCGCTTAAAGGCGATTACAAGGGAGATGCAAACCTTTCCAAAGAGCCATGAAAAGACTTTCTACTCCCAAGGAGACAATAGATATTAAGCCGAAATGACGTCCGACGCGCGCATTTTCTCCGCCGCTCACCACATTTAAAAAAATCATAGCGTGAAAACCGTGGGTTCGATCCGCGTGCCGCTCGAAGGCGATTACAGCGGAGATGCAGCCCTTTCCAAAGAGCCATGAAAAGACTTTCTACTCCCAAGGAGACAAGAGATATTAAGCCGAAATGACGTCCGACGCGCGCATTTCCTCCGCCTCGCACCACATTTAAAAAAATCATAGCTTGAAAACCGTGGGTTCGATCCGCGTGCCGCTCGAAGGCGATTACAGGGGAGATGCAGCCCTTTCCAAAGAGCCATGAACAGACTTTCTACACCCAATGAGACAAGAGATATTAAGCCGCAAATACGTCCGGCGCGCGTCTTTTCTCTGCCGCGCAACACATTTAAAAAAAATCGTAGCGTGAAAAACGTGGGTTCGATCCGCGTGCCGCTCGAACGCGATTACAGGGGAGATGCATCCCTTTCAAAAGAGCCATGAACGGACTTTCTACTCCCAAGGAGACCAGAAATATTAACATATAAAGCGTTACGCTCCAGTCGGATGAACGAGAAACGCTTGTACAATTGCAACGAATTGGAGGAGAAAGTTTAAACAAACGCGCTGACTTTGAACGCTCACATCTAGGCCGGGCCAACTCCAAATGGCGTGCAACTCGGTGCGCATCACCTCCATGACTGTCCCTAACGAACGCCACCTGCCACGCTTTCGGCCCGTCCCTGGCGGCATTAAAAAATCGTAGCGTGATAACGATGGTTCCGATGCGCGTGCCGCTCGAAGGCGATTACAGGGGAGATACAGCCCTTTCCAAAGAGCCATGAACAGACTTTCTACTCCCAAGGAGACAAGAGATATTACGCACATTTTCTCCGACGCGCACCACGTTTAAAAAATCGTAGCGTGAGAACGGTGGGTCCGATCCGCGTGCCGCTTAAAGGCGATTACAGGGGAGATGCATCCCTTTCCAAAGAGCCATGAACAGACTTTCTACTCCCAAGGAGACCAGAGATATTAACAGATAAAGCGTTACGCTCCAGTCGGATGAGCGAGAAACGCTTGTACAATTGCAACGAATTGGAGGAGAAAGTTTAAACAAACGCGCTGACTTTGAAGGCTCACATCTAGGCCGGGCCAGGTCCAAATGGCCTGCAACTCGGTCCGCATCACGTCCATGACTTTTCCTAACGAACGCCACCTGCCAAGCTTTCGGCTCGTCCCTGTCGGCATTAAAAAATCGTAGCGTGATAAGGATGGTTCCGATCCGCGTGCCGCGCGAAGGCGATTACAGGGGAGATGCAGCCCTTTCCAAAGAACCATGAAAAGACTTTCTACTCCCAAGGAGACAAGAGATATTAAGCCGCAATGACGTCCGACGCGCGCATTTTCTCCGCCGCGCAGCACATTTAAAAAAATCATAGCGTGAAAACCGTGGGTTCGATCCACGTGCCGCTCGAAGGCGATTACAGGGGAGATGCAGCCCTTTCCAAAGAGGCATGAACAGACTTCCTACTCCCAAGGAGCCAAAAGATATTAAGCCGCAAATACGTCCTACGCGCGTCTTTTCTACGCCGCGCACCACATTTAAAAAATCGTATCGGAAGAACGGTGGGTCCAATCCGCGTGCCGCTTAAAGGCGATTACAAGGGAGATGCAAACCTTTCCAAAGAGCCATGAAAAGACTTTCTACTCCCAAGGAGACAATAGATATTAAGCCGAAATGACGTCCGACGCGCGCATTTTCTCCGACGCGCACCACATTTAAAAAAATCATAGCGTGAAAACCGTGGGTTCGATCCGCGTGCCGCTCGAAGGCGATTACAGCGGAGATGCAGCCCTTTCCAAAGAGCCATGAAAAGACTTTCTACTCCCAAGGAGACAAGAGATATTAAGCCGCAATGACGTCCGACGCGCGCATTTTCTCCGACGCGCAACACATTTAAAAAAAATCGTAGCGTGAAAACCGTGGGTTCGATCCGCGTGCCGCTTAAAGGCGATTACAGGGGAGATGCAGCCCTTTCCAAAGAGCCATGAAAAGACTTTCTACTCCCAAGGAGACAAGAGATATTAAGCCGAAATGACGTCCGACGCGCGCATTTCCTCCGCCGCGCACCACATTTAAAAAAATCATAGCGTGAAAACCGTGGGTTCGATCCGCGTGCCGCTCGAAGGCGATTACAGGGGAGATGCAGCCCTTTCCAAAGAGGCATGAACAGACTTCCTACTCCCAAGGAGCCCAAAGATATTAAGCCGCAAATACGTCCTACGCGCGTCTTTTCTACGCCGCGCACCACATTTAAAAAATCGTATCGGAAGAACGGTGGGTCCAATCCGCGTGCCGCTTAAAGGCGATTACAAGGGAGATGCAAACCTTTCCAAAGAGCCATGAAAAGACTTTCTACTCCCAAGGAGACAATAGATATTAAGCCGAAATGACGTCCGACGCGCGCATTTTCTCCGCCGCTCACCACATTTAAAAAAATCATAGCGTGAAAACCGTGGGTTCGATCCGCGTGCCGCTCGAAGGCGATTACAGCGGAGATGCAGCCCTTTCCAAAGAGCCATGAAAAGACTTTCTACTCCCAAGGAGACAAGAGATATTAAGCCGAAATGACGTCCGACGCGCGCATTTCCTCCGCCGCGCACCACATTTAAAAAAATCATAGCTTGAAAACCGTGGGTTCGATCCGCGTGCCGCTCGAAGGCGATTACAGGGGAGATGCAGCCCTTTCCAAAGAGCCATGAACAGACTTTCTACACCCAATGAGACAAGAGATATTAAGCCGCAAATACGTCCGGCGCGCGTCTTTTCTCCGCCGCGCAACACATTTAAAAAAAATCGTAGCGTGAAAAACGTGGGTTCGATCCGCGTGCCGCTCGAAGGCGATTACAGGGGAGATGCATCCCTTTCAAAAGAGCCATGAACAGACTTTCTACTCCCAAGGAGACCAGAAATATTAACATATAAAGCGTTACGCTCCAGTCGGATGAACGAGAAACGCTTGTACAATTGCAACGAATTGGAGGAGAAAGTTTAAACAAACGCGCTGACTTTGAACGCTCACATCTAGGCCGGGCCAACTCCAAATGGCGTGCAACTCGGTGTGCATCACCTCCATGACTGTCCCTAACGAACGCCACCTGCCACGCTTTCGGCCTATCCCTGGCGGCATTAAAAAATCGTAGCGTGATAACGATGGTTCCGATGCGCGTGCCGCTCAAAGGCGATTACAGGGGAGATACAGCCCTTTCCAAAGAGCCATGAACAGACTTTCTACTCCCAAGGAGACAAGAGATATTACGCGCATTTTCTCCGACGCGCACCACGTTTAAAAAATCGTAGCGTGAGAACGGTGGGTCCGATCCGCGTGCTGCTTAAAGGCGATTACAGGGGAGATGCAGCCCTTTCCAAAGAGCCATGAAAAGACTTTCTACTCCCAAGGAGACAAGAGATATTAAGCCGAAATGACGTCCGACGCGCGCATTTCCTCCGCCGCGCACCACATTTAAAAAAATCATAGCGTGAAAACCGTGGGTTCGATCCGCGTGCCGCTCGAAGGCGATTACAGAGGAGATGCAGCCCTTTCCAAAGAGGCATGAACAGACTTCCTACTCCCAAGGAGCCCAAAGATATTAAGCCGCAAATACGTCCTACGCGCGTCTTTTCTACGCCGCGCACCACATTTAAAAAATCGTATCGGAAGATCGGTGGGTCCAATCCGCGTGCCGCTTAAAGGCGATTACAAGGGAGATGCAAACCTTTCCAAAGAGCCATGAAAAGACTTTCTACTCCCAAGGAGACAATAGATATTAAGCCGAAATGACGTCCGACGCGCGCATTTTCTCCGCCGCGCACCACATTTAAAAAAATCATAGCGTGAAAACCGTGGGTTCGATCCGCGTGCCGCTCGAAGGCGATTACAGCGGAGATGCAGCCCTTTCCAAAGAGCCATGAAAAGACTTTCTACTCCCAAGGAGACAAGAGATATTAAGCCGAAATGACGTCCGACGCGCGCATTTCCTCCGCCGCGCACCACATTTAAAAAAATCATAGCGTGAAAACCGTGGGTTCGATCCGCGTGCTGCTCGAAGGCGATTACAGGGGAGATGCAGCCCTTTCCAAAGAGGCATGAACAGACTTCCTACTCCCAAGGAGCCCAAAGATATTAAGCCGCAAATACGTCCTACGCGCGTCTTTTCTACGCCGCGCACCACATTTAAAAAATCGTATCGGAAGAACGGTGGGTCCAATCCGCGTGCCGCTTAAAGGCGATTACAAGGGAGATGCAAACCTTTCCAAAGAGCCATGAAAAGACTTTCTACTCCCAAGGAGACAATAGATATTAAGCCGAAATGACGTCCGACGCGCGCATTTTCTCCGCCGCTCACCACATTTAAAAAAATCATAGCGTGAAAACCGTGGGTTCGATCCGCGTGCCGCTCGAAGGCGATTACAGCGGAGATGCAGCCGTTTCCAAAGAGCCATGAAAAGACTTTCTACTCCCAAGGAGACAAGAGATATTAAGCCGAAATGACGTCCGACGCGCGCATTTCCTCCGCCGCGCACCACATTTAAAAAAATCATAGCTTGAAAACCGTGGGTTCGATCCGCGTGCCGCTCGAAGGCGATTACAGGGGAGATGCAGCCCTTTCCAAAGAGCCATGAACAGACTTTCTACACCCAATGAGACAAGAGATATTAAGCCGCAAATACGTCCGGCGCGCGTCTTTTCTCTGCCGCGCAACACATTTAAAAAAAATCGTAGCGTGAAAAACGTGGGTTCGATCCGCGTGCCGCTCGAAGGCGATTACAGGGGAGATGCATCCCTTTCAAAAGAGCCATGAACAGACTTTCTACTCCCAAGGAGACCAGAAATATTAACATATAAAGCGTTACGCTCCAGTCGGATGAACGAGAAACGCTTGTACAATTGCAACGAATTGGAGGAGAAAGTTTAAACAAACGCGCTGACTTTGAACGCTCACATCTAGGCCGGGCCAACTCCAAATGGCGTGCAACTCGGTGCGCATCACCTCCATGACTGTCCCTAACGAACGCCACCTGCCACGCTTTCGGCCCGTCCCTGGCGGCATTAAAAAATCGTAGCGTGATAACGATGGTTCCGATGCGCGTGCCGCTCGAAGGCGATTACAGGGGAGATACAGCCCTTTACAAAGAGCCATGAACAGACTTTCTACTCCCAAGGAGACAAGAGATATTACGCGCATTTTCTCCGACGCGCACCACGTTTAAAAAATCGTAGCGTGAGAACGGTGGGTCCGATCCGCGTGCCGCTTAAAGGCGATTACAGGGGAGATGCATCCCTTTCCAAAGAGCCATGAACAGACTTTCTACTCCCAAGGAGACCAGAGATATTAACAGATAAAGCGTTACGCTCCAGTCGGATGAGCGAGAAACGCTTGTACAATTGCAACGAATTGGAGGAGAAAGTTTAAACAAACGCGCTGACTTTGAAGGCTCACATCTAGGCCGGGCCAGGTCCAAATGGCCTGCAACTCGGTCCGCATCACGTCCATGACTTTTCCTAACGAACGCCACCTGCCAAGCTTTCGGCCCGTCCCTGTCGGCATTAAAAAATCGTAGCGTGATAAGGATGGTTCCGATCCGCGTGCCGCGCGAAGGCGATTACAGGGGAGATGCAGCCCTTTCCAAAGAACCATGAAAAGACTTTCTACTCCCAAGGAGACAATAGATATTAAGCCGAAATGACGTCCGACGCGCGCATTTTCTCCGCCGCTCACCACATTTAAAAAAATCATAGCGTGAAAACCGTGGGTTCGATCCGCGTGCCGCTCGAAGGCGATTACAGCGGAGATGCAGCCCTTTCCAAAGAGCCATGAAAAGACTTTCTACTCCCAAGGAGACAAGAGATATTAAGCCGAAATGACGTCCGACGCGCGCATTTCCTCCGCCTCGCACCACATTTAAAAAAATCATAGCTTGAAAACCGTGGGTTCGATCCGCGTGCCGCTCGAAGGCGATTACAGGGGAGATGCAGCCCTTTCCAAAGAGCCATGAACAGACTTTCTACACCCAATGAGACAAAAGATATTAAGCCGCAAATACGTCCGGCGCGCGTCTTTTCTCTGCCGCGCAACACATTTAAAAAAAATCGTAGCGTGAAAAACGTGGGTTCGATCCGCGTGCCGCTCGAAGGCGATTACAGGGGAGATGCATCCCTTTCAAAAGAGCCATGAACGGACTTTCTACTCCCAAGGAGACCAGAAATATTAACATATAAAGCGTTACGCTCCAGTCGGATGAACGAGAAACGCTTGTACAATTGCAACGAATTGGAGGAGAAAGTTTAAACAAACGCGCTGACTTTGAACGCTCACATCTAGGCCGGGCCAACTCCAAATGGCGTGCAACTCGGTGCGCATCACCTCCATGACTGTCCCTAACGAACGCCACCTGCCACGCTTTCGGCCCGTCCCTGGCGGCATTAAAAAATCGTAGCGTGATAACGATGGTTCCGATGCGCGTGCCGCTCGAAGGCGATTACAGGGGAGATACAGCCCTTTCCAAAGAGCCATGAACAGACTTTCTACTCCCAAGGAGACAAGAGATATTACGCACATTTTCTCCGACGCGCACCACGTTTAAAAAATCGTAGCGTGAGAACGGTGGGTCCGATCCGCGTGCCGCTTAAAGGCGATTACAGGGGAGATGCATCCCTTTCCAAAGAGCCATGAACAGACTTTCTACTCCCAAGGAGACCAGAGATATTAACAGATAAAGCGTTACGCTCCAGTCGGATGAGCGAGAAACGCTTGTACAATTGCAACGAATTGGAGGAGAAAGTTTAAACAAACGCGCTGACTTTGAAGGCTCACATCTAGGCCGGGCCAGGTCCAAATGGCCTGCAACTCGGTCCGCATCACGTCCATGACTTTTCCTAACGAACGCCACCTGCCAAGCTTTCGGCTCGTCCCTGTCGGCATTAAAAAATCGTAGCGTGATAAGGATGGTTCCGATCCGCGTGCCGCGCGAAGGCGATTACAGGGGAGATGCAGCCCTTTCCAAAGAACCATGAAAAGACTTTCTACTCCCAAGGAGACAAGAGATATTAAGCCGCAATGACGTCCGACGCGCGCATTTTCTCCGCCGCGCAGCACATTTAAAAAAATCATAGCGTGAAAACCGTGGGTTCGATCCACGTGCCGCTCGAAGGCGATTACAGGGGAGATGCAGCCCTTTCCAAAGAGGCATGAACAGACTTCCTACTCCCAAGGAGCCCAAAGATATTAAGCCGCAAATACGTCCTACGCGCGTCTTTTCTACGCCGCGCACCACATTTAAAAAATCGTATCGGAAGAACGGTGGGTCCAATCCGCGTGCCGCTTAAAGGCGATTACAAGGGAGATGCAAACCTTTCCAAAGAGCCATGAAAAGACTTTCTACTCCCAAGGAGACAATAGATATTAAGCCGAAATGACGTCCGACGCGCGCATTTTCTCCGACGCGCACCACATTTAAAAAAATCATAGCGTGAAAACCGTGTGTTCGATCCGCGTGCCGCTCGAAGGCGATTACAGCGGAGATGCAGCCCTTTCCAAAGAGCCATGAAAAGACTTTCTACTCCCAAGGAGACAAGAGATATTAAGCCGCAATGACGTCCGACGCGCGCATTTTCTCCGACGCGCAACACATTTAAAAAAAATCGTAGCGTGAAAACCGTGGGTTCGATCCGCGTGCCGCTTAAAGGCGATTACAGGGGAGATGCAGCCCTTTCCAAAGAGCCATGAAAAGACTTTCTACTCCCAAGGAGACAAGAGATATTAAGCCGAAATGACGTCCGACGCGCGCATTTCCTCCGCCGCGCACCACATTTAAAAAAATCATAGCGTGAAAACCGTGGGTTCGATCCGCGTGCCGCTCGAAGGCGATTACAGGGGAGATGCAGCCCTTTCCAAAGAGGCATGAACAGACTTCCTACTCCCAAGGAGCCCAAAGATATTAAGCCGCAAATACGTCCTACGCGCGTCTTTTCTACGCCGCGCACCACATTTAAAAAATCGTATCGGAAGAACGGTGGGTCCAATCCGCGTGCCGCTTAAAGGCGATTACAAGGGAGATGCAAACCTTTCCAAAGAGCCATGAAAAGACTTTCTACTCCCAAGGAGACAATAGATATTAAGCCGAAATGACGTCCGACGCGCGCATTTTCTCCGCCGCTCACCACATTTAAAAAAATCATAGCGTGAAAACCGTGGGTTCGATCCGCGTGCCGCTCGAAGGCGATTACAGCGGAGATGCAGCCCTTTCCAAAGAGCCATGAAAAGACTTTCTACTCCCAAGGAGACAAGAGATATTAAGCCGAAATGACGTCCGACGCGCGCATTTCCTCCGCCGCGCACCACATTTAAAAAAATCATAGCTTGAAAACCGTGGGTTCGATCCGCGTGCCGCTCGAAGGCGATTACAGGGGAGATGCAGCCCTTTCCAAAGAGCCATGAACAGACTTTCTACACCCAATGAGACAAGAGATATTAAGCCGCAAATACGTCCGGCGCGCGTCTTTTCTCCGCCGCGCAACACATTTAAAAAAAATCGTAGCGTGAAAAACGTGGGTTCGATCCGCGTGCCGCTCGAAGGCGATTACAGGGGAGATGCATCCCTTTCAAAAGAGCCATGAACAGACTTTCTACTCCCAAGGAGACCAGAAATATTAACATATAAAGCATTACGCTCCAGTCGGATGAACGAGAAACGTTTGTACAATTGCAACGAATTGGAGGAGAAAGTTTAAACAAACGCGCTGACTTTGAACGCTCACATCTAGGCCGGGCCAACTCCAAATGGCGTGCAACTCGGTGCGCATCACCTCCATGACTGTCCCTAACGAACGCCACCTGCCACGCTTTCGGCCCGTCCCTGGCGGCATTAAAAAATCGTAGCGTGATAACGATGGTTCCGATGCGCGTGCCGCTCGAAGGCGATTACAGGGGAGATACAGCCCTTTCCAAAGAGCCATGAACAGACTTTCTACTCCCAAGGAGACAAGAGATATTACGCGCATTTTCTCCGACGCGCACCACGTTTAAAAAATCGTAGCGTGAGAACGGTGGGTCCGATCCGCGTGCCGCTTAAAGGCGATTACAGGGGAGATGCATCCCTTTCCAAAGAGCCATGAACAGACTTTCTACTCCCAAGGAGACCAGAGATATTAACAGATAAAGCGTTACGCTCCAGTCGGATGAGCGAGAAACGCTTGTACAATTGCAACGAATTGGAGGAGAAAGTTTAAACAAACGCGCTGACTTTGAAGGCTCACATCTAGGCCGGGCCAGGTCCAAATGGCGTGCAACTCGGTGTGCATCACCTCCATGACTGTCCCTAACGAACGCCACCTGCCACGCTTTCGGCCTATCCCTGGCGGCATTAAAAAATCGTAGCGTGATAACGATGGTTCCGATGCGCGTGCCGCGCGAAGGCGATTACAGGGGAGATGCAGCCCTTTCCAAAGAACCATGAAAAGACTTTCTACTCCCAAGGAGACAAGAGATATTACGCGCATTTTCTCCGACGCGCACCACGTTTAAAAAATCGTAGCGTGAGAACGGTGGGTCCGATCCGCGTGCTGCTTAAAGGCGATTACAGGGGAGATGCAGCCCTTTCCAAAGAGCCATGAAAAGACTTTCTACTCCCAAGGAGACAAGAGATATTAAGCCGAAATGACGTCCGACGCGCGCATTTCCTCCGCCGCGCACCACATTTAAAAAAATCATAGCGTGAAAACCGTGGGTTCGATCCGCGTGCCGCTCGAAGGCGATTACAGAGGAGATGCAGCCCTTTCCAAAGAGGCATGAACAGACTTCCTACTCCCAAGGAGCCCAAAGATATTAAGCCGCAAATACGTCCTACGCGCGTCTTTTCTACGCCGCGCACCACATTTAAAAAATCGTATCGGAAGAACGGTGGGTCCAATCCGCGTGCCGCTTAAAGGCGATTACAAGGGAGATGCAAACCTTTCCAAAGAGCCATGAAAAGACTTTCTACTCCCAAGGAGACAATAGATATTAAGCCGAAATGACGTCCGACGCGCGCATTTTCTCCGCCGCGCACCACATTTAAAAAAATCATAGCGTGAAAACCGTGGGTTCGATCCGCGTGCCGCTCGAAGGCGATTACAGCGGAGATGCAGCCCTTTCCAAAGAGCCATGAAAAGACTTTCTACTCCCAAGGAGACAAGAGATATTAAGCCGAAATGACGTCCGACGCGCGCATTTCCTCCGCCGCGCACCACATTTAAAAAAATCATAGCGTGAAAACCGTGGGTTCGATCCGCGTGCCGCTCGAAGGCGATTACAGGGGAGATGCAGCCCTTTCCAAAGAGGCATGAACAGACTTCCTACTCCCAAGGAGCCCAAAGATATTAAGCCGCAAATACGTCCTACGCGCGTCTTTTCTACGCCGCGCACCACATTTAAAAAATCGTATCGGAAGAACGGTGGGTCCAATCCGCGTGCCGCTTAAAGGCGATTACAAGGGAGATGCAAACCTTTCCAAAGAGCCATGAAAAGACTTTCTACTCCCAAGGAGACAATAGATATTAAGCCGAAATGACGTCCGACGCGCGCATTTTCTCCGCCGCTCACCACATTTAAAAAAATCATAGCGTGAAAACCGTGGGTTCGATCCGCGTGCCGCTCGAAGGCGATTACAGCGGAGATGCAGCCGTTTCCAAAGAGCCATGAAAAGACTTTCTACTCCCAAGGAGACAAGAGATATTAAGCCGAAATGACGTCCGACGCGCGCATTTCCTCCGCCGCGCACCACATTTAAAAAAATCATAGCTTGAAAACCGTGGGTTCGATCCGCGTGCCGCTCGAAGGCGATTACAGGGGAGATGCAGCCCTTTCCAAAGAGCCATGAACAGACTTTCTACACCCAATGAGACAAGAGATATTAAGCCGCAAATACGTCCGGCGCGCGTCTTTTCTCTGCCGCGCAACACATTTAAAAAAAATCGTAGCGTGAAAAACGTGGGTTCGATCCGCGTGCCGCTCGAAGGCGATTACAGGGGAGATGCATCCCTTTCAAAAGAGCCATGAACAGACTTTCTACTCCCAAGGAGACCAGAAATATTAACATATAAAGCGTTACGCTCCAGTCGGATGAACGAGAAACGCTTGTACAATTGCAACGAATTGGAGGAGAAAGTTTAAACAAACGCGCTGACTTTGAACGCTCACATCTAGGCCGGGCCAACTCCAAATGGCGTGCAACTCGGTGCGCATCACCTCCATGACTGTCCCTAACGAACGCCACCTGCCACGCTTTCGGCCCGTCCCTGGCGGCATTAAAAAATCGTAGCGTGATAACGATGGTTCCGATGCGCGTGCCGCTCGAAGGCGATTACAGGGGAGATACAGCCCTTTACAAAGAGCCATGAACAGACTTTCTACTCCCAAGGAGACAAGAGATATTACGCGCATTTTCTCCGACGCGCACCACGTTTAAAAAATCGTAGCGTGAGAACGGTGGGTCCGATCCGCGTGCCGCTTAAAGGCGATTACAGGGGAGATGCATCCCTTTCCAAAGAGCCATGAACAGACTTTCTACTCCCAAGGAGACCAGAGATATTAACAGATAAAGCGTTACGCTCCAGTCGGATGAGCGAGAAACGCTTGTACAATTGCAACGAATTGGAGGAGAAAGTTTAAACAAACGCGCTGACTTTGAAGGCTCACATCTAGGCCGGGCCAGGTCCAAATGGCCTGCAACTCGGTCCGCATCACGTCCATGACTTTTCCTAACGAACGCCACCTGCCAAGCTTTCGGCCCGTCCCTGTCGGCATTAAAAAATCGTAGCGTGATAAGGATGGTTCCGATCCGCGTGCCGCGCGAAGGCGATTACAGGGGAGATGCAGCCCTTTCCAAAGAACCATGAAAAGACTTTCTACTCCCAAGGAGACAATAGATATTAAGCCGAAATGACGTCCGACGCGCGCATTTTCTCCGCCGCTCACCACATTTAAAAAAATCATAGCGTGAAAACCGTGGGTTCGATCCGCGTGCCGCTCGAAGGCGATTACAGCGGAGATGCAGCCCTTTCCAAAGAGCCATGAAAAGACTTTCTACTCCCAAGGAGACAAGAGATATTAAGCCGAAATGACGTCCGACGCGCGCATTTCCTCCGCCTCGCACCACATTTAAAAAAATCATAGCTTGAAAACCGTGGGTTCGATCCGCGTGCCGCTCGAAGGCGATTACAGGGGAGATGCAGCCCTTTCCAAAGAGCCATGAACAGACTTTCTACACCCAATGAGACAAAAGATATTAAGCCGCAAATACGTCCGGCGCGCGTCTTTTCTCTGCCGTGCAACACATTTAAAAAAAATCGTAGCGTGAAAAACGTGGGTTCGATCCGCGTGCCGCTCGAAGTCGATTACAGGGGAGATGCATCCCTTTCAAAAGAGCCATGAACGGACTTTCTACTCCCAAGGAGACCAGAAATATTAACATATAAAGCGTTACGCTCCAGTCGGATGAACGAGAAACGCTTGTACAATTGCAACGAATTGGAGGAGAAAGTTTAAACAAACGCGCTGACTTTGAACGCTCACATCTAGGCCGGGCCAACTCCAAATGGCGTGCAACTCGGTGCGCATCACCTCCATGACTGTCCCTAACGAACGCCACCTGCCACGCTTTCGGCCCGTCCCTGGCGGCATTAAAAAATCGTAGCGTGATAACGATGGTTCCGATGCGCGTGCCGCTCGAAGGCGATTACAGGGGAGATACAGCCCTTTCCAAAGAGCCATGAACAGACTTTCTACTCCCAAGGAGACAAGAGATATTACGCACATTTTCTCCGACGCGCACCACGTTTAAAAAATCGTAGCGTGAGAACGGTGGGTCCGATCCGCGTGCCGCTTAAAGGCGATTACAGGGGAGATGCATCCCTTTCCAAAGAGCCATGAACAGACTTTCTACTCCCAAGGAGACCAGAGATATTAACAGATAAAGCGTTACGCTCCAGTCGGATGAGCGAGAAACGCTTGTACAATTGCAACGAATTGGAGGAGAAAGTTTAAACAAACGCGCTGACTTTGAAGGCTCACATCTAGGCCGGGCCAGGTCCAAATGGCCTGCAACTCGGTCCGCATCACGTCCATGACTTTTCCTAACGAACGCCACCTGCCAAGCTTTCGGCTCGTCCCTGTCGGCATTAAAAAATCGTAGCGTGATAAGGATGGTTCCGATCCGCGTGCCGCGCGAAGGCGATTACAGGGGAGATGCAGCCCTTTCCAAAGAACCATGAAAAGACTTTCTACTCCCAAGGAGACAAGAGATATTAAGCCGCAATGACGTCCGATGCGCGCATTTTCTCCGCCGCGCAGCACATTTAAAAAAATCATAGCGTGAAAACCGTGGGTTCGATCCACGTGCCGCTCGAAGGCGATTACAGGGGAGATGCAGCCCTTTCCAAAGAGGCATGAACAGACTTCCTACTCCCAAGGAGCCCAAAGATATTAAGCCGCAAATACGTCCTACGCGCGTCTTTTCTACGCCGCGCACCACATTTAAAAAATCGTATCGGAAGAACGGTGGGTCCAATCCGCGTGCCGCTTAAAGGCGATTACAAGGGAGATGCAAACCTTTCCAAAGAGCCATGAAAAGACTTTCTACTCCCAAGGAGACAATAGATATTAAGCCGAAATGACGTCCGACGCGCGCATTTTCTCCGCCGCTCACCACATTTAAAAAAATCATAGCGTGAAAACCGTGGGTTCGATCCGCGTGCCGCTCGAAGGCGATTACAGCGGAGATGCAGCCCTTTCCAAAGAGCCATGAAAAGACTTTCTACTCCCAAGGAGACAAGAGATATTAAGCCGAAATGACGTCCGACGCGCGCATTTCCTCCGCCGCGCACCACATTTAAAAAAATCATAGCTTGAAAACCGTGGGTTCGATCCGCGTGCCGCTCGAAGGCGATTACAGGTGAGATGCAGCCCTTTCCAAAGAGCCATGAACAGACTTTCTACACCCAATGAGACAAGAGATATTAAGCCGCAAATACGTCCGGCGCGCGTCTTTTCTCCGCCGCGCAACACATTTAAAAAAAATCGTAGCGTGAAAAACGTGGGTTCGATCCGCGTGCCGCTCGAAGGCGATTACAGGGGAGATGCATCCCTTTCAAAAGAGCCATGAACAGACTTTCTACTCCCAAGGAGACCAGAAATATTAACATATAAAGCATTACGCTCCAGTCGGATGAACGAGAAACGTTTGTACAATTGCAACGAATTGGAGGAGAAAGTTTAAACAAACGCGCTGACTTTGAACGCTCACATCTAGGCCGGGCCAACTCCAAATGGCGTGCAACTCGGTGCGCATCACCTCCATGACTGTCCCTAACGAACGCCACCTGCCACGCTTTCGGCCCGTCCCTGGCGGCATTAAAAAATCGTAGCGTGATAACGATGGTTCCGATGCGCGTGCCGCTCGAAGGCGATTACAGGGGAGATACAGCCCTTTCCAAAGAGCCATGAACAGACTTTCTACTCCCAAGGAGACAAGAGATATTACGCGCATTTTCTCCGACGCGCACCACGTTTAAAAAATCGTAGCGTGAGAACGGTGGGTCCGATCCGCGTGCCGCTTAAAGGCGATTACAGGGGAGATGCATCCCTTTCCAAAGAGCCATGAACAGACTTTCTACTCCCAAGGAGACCAGAGATATTAACAGATAAAGCGTTACGCTCCAGTCGGATGAGCGAGAAACGCTTGTACAATTGCAACGAATTGGAGGAGAAAGTTTAAACAAACGCGCTGACTTTGAAGGCTCACATCTAGGCCGGGCCAGGTCCAAATGGCCTGCAACTCGGTCCGCATCACGTCCATGACTTTTCCTAACGAACGCCACCTGCCAAGCTTTCGGCCCGTCCCTGTCGGCATTAAAAAATCGTAGCGTGATAAGGATGGTCCCGATCCGCGTGCCGCGCGAAGGCGATTACAGGGGAGATGCAGCCCTTTCCAAAGAACCATGAAAAGACTTTCTACTCCCAAGGAGACAAGAGATATTAAGCCGCAATGACGTCCGACGCGCGCATTTTCTCCGCCGCGCAGCACATTTAAAAAAATCATAGCGTGAAAACCGTGGGTTCGATCCACGTGCCGCTCGAAGGCGATTACAGGGGAGATGCAGCCCTTTCCAAAGAGGCATGAACAGACTTCCTACTCCCAAGGAGCCCAAAGATATTAAGCCGCAAATACGTCCTACGCGCGTCTTTTCTACGCCGCGCACCACATTTAAAAAATCGTATCGGAAGAACGGTGGGTCCAATCCGCGTGCCGCTTAAAGGCGATTACAAGGGAGATGCAAACCTTTCCAAAGAGCCATGAAAAGACTTTCTACTCCCAAGGAGACAATAGATATTAAGCCGAAATGACGTCCGACGCGCTCATTTTCTCCGACGCGCACCACATTTAAAAAAATCATAGCGTGAAAACCGTGGGTTCGATCGGCGTGCCGCTCGAAGGCGATTACAGCGGAGATGCAGCCCTTTCAAAAGAGCCATGAACAGACTTTCTACTCCCAAGGAGACCAGAAATATTAACATATAAAGCGTTACGCTCCAGTCGGATGAACGAGAAACGCTTGTACAATTGCAACGAATTGGAGGAGAAAGTTTAAACAAACGCGCTGACTTTGAACGCTCACATCTAGGCCGGGCCAACTCCAAATGGCGTGCAACTCGGTGTGCATCACCTCCATGACTGTCCCTAACGAACGCCACCTGCCACGCTTTCGGCCTATCCCTGGCGGCATTAAAAAATCGTAGCGTGATAACGATGGTTCCGATGCGCGTGCCGCTCGAAGGCGATTACAGGGCAGATACAGCCCTTTCCAAAGAGCCATGAACAGACTTTCTACTCCCAAGGAGACAAGAGATATTACGCGCATTTTCTCCGACACGCACCACGTTTAAAAAATCGTAGCGTGAGAACGGTGGGTCCGATCCGCGTGCCGCTTAAAGGCGATTACAGGGGAGATGCATCCCTTTCCAAAGAGCCATGAACAGACTTTCTACTCCAAAGGAGACCAGAGATATTAACAGATAAAGCGTTACGCTCCAGTCGGATGAGCGAGAAACGCTTGTACAATTGCAACGAATTGGAGGAGAAAGTTTAAACAAACGCGCTGACTTTGAAGGCTCACATCTAGGCCGGGCCAACTCCAAATGGCGTGCAACTCGGTGCGCATCACCTCCATGACTGTCCCTAACGAACGCCACCTGCCACGCTTTCGGCCCGTCCCTGGCGGCATTAAAAAAATCGTAGCGTGATAACGATGGTTCCGATGCGCGTGCCGCTCGAAGGCGATTACAGGGGAGATGCAACCCTTTCCAAAGAACCATGAAAAGACTTGCTACTCCCAAGGAGAAAAGAGATATTAAGCCGCAAATAAATCCTACGCGCGTCTTTTCTACGCCTCGCACCACATTTAAAAAATCGTAGCGTAAGAACGGTGGGTCCGATCCGCGTGCCGCTTAAAGGCGATTACAGGGGAGATGCAACCTTTTCCAAAGAACCATGAAAAGACTTTCTACTCCCAAGGAGACCAAAGATATTAAGCCGCAATGACGTCCGACGCGCTCATTTTCTCCGCCGCGCACCACATTTAAAAAAATCATAGCGTGAAAACCGTGGGTTCGATCCGCGTGCCGCTCGAAGGCGATTACAGGGGAGATGCAGCCCTTTCCAAAGAGCCATGAACAGACTTCCTACTCCCAAGGAGACAAGAGATATTAAGCAGCAATGATGTCCGACACGTGCATTTTCTCCGCCGCGCACCACATTTAAAAAATCTTAGCGTGAGAACGGTGGGTCCGATCCGCGTGCCGCTTAAAGGCGATTACAGGGGAGATGCAGCCCTTTCCAAAGAGCCATGAAAAGACTTTCTACTCCCAAGGAGACAAGAGATATTAAGCCGAAATGACGTCCGACGCGCATATTTTCTCCGCCGCGCACCACATTTAAAAAAATCATAGCGTGAAAACCGTGGGTTCGATCCGCGTGCCGCTCGAAGGCGATTACAGGGGAGATGCAGCCCTTTCCAAAGATCCATGAACAGACTTCCTACTCCCAAGGAGACAAGAGATATTAACATATAAAGCGTTACGCTCCAGTCGGATGAGCGAGAAACGCTTGAGCAGTTGCAACGAATTGGAGGAGAAAGTTTAAACAAACGCGCTGACTTTGAACGCTCACATCTAGGTCTGGCCAAGTCCAAATGGCGTGCAACTCGGTGCGCATCACCTCCATGACTGTCCCTAACGAACGCCACCTGCCACGCTTTCGGCCCGTCCCTGGCGGCTTTAAAAAATCGTAGCGTGATAACCGTGGGTGCAATCCGCTTGAAGCTCGAAGGCGATTAGAGGGGAGATGCAGCCCTTTCCAAAGAGCCATGAACAGACTTCCTACTCCCAAGGAGACAAGAGATATTAAGCCACAAATACGTCCGGACCGCGTCTTTTCTCCGCAGCTCACCACATTTAAAAAAATCGTAGCGTGAAAACCGTGGGTTCGATATAGTATACATACAGAGTATATAGTTTGACCAAAAGATCGTGCTGATCTTTGATCTCCTGGTTCTTCATCTCCAGCGCCACTTTCAGACTCATAATGTCCTCCTCTATGGGCTGGTATAACACAGACACGAATCATCACTACAGCAGGTACAATGGAAAGGTGGGAATGTGTACTGAATGTGTACTGACGTTATAAGTGAGAGGTGGTGGTACTGGTGGATGTGTACTGACACTATAAGGGATCTCTACCTGCAGTGACAGTTTGAGCTTCTCAAGTTCTTCCTCCAGAGATTTCTTCTCCTGTTCACAGGCCATTTTCATATCTGCCAGAGCAAGTATCATTACTGCTGGATATAACACAGATTGTATATACTACATAATTACTGCTGAATATATAAAATATAATATATATAGTACTATACATATATTAGTGTCACTTTTATTGGAGCCTAAAGGCTAACATTCATTATTAGTTATGTTAGTATTATTGCATTTCCATAGTACTTACTCTTGATGGACCTGTTATGCTCCTCCTCCTCCTGCTGTTTCTGCAGGAGCTCCGTCTCCTCCTGCTGCTTGTGTTTCAGCATCTCCTGAAGAACCTGCAGCTCCTTCTGCTTCTGCAACCTCAACTCCTTCAGCTGCTCAAACAAACTGTTCTCCAACTCCTCATTCTCACACCGCAAACACTCCAATCGGGCCACAGGCCCCACTAGTGACACAGAACCACACACACAGACACACACACACACACACACACACACACACACACACAGAGAGAGATAAACATGTATAAATGTATAAGAATTTGTGGATAAAATTATTATGAGATTATTTATAATCAAACGACTACACTACACAACCACATCTTCCTTTTATTTACATATTATACAGATATTTAGAGATATTTACATTTTATTTACCCGCGTGCGTCTCTCTTCTCCAAGGTAGCGGAGAGATATGAAAGGATAAAAGGGGAAAAGAATAAAATGCACGTCGGTTTTAAATTCGCAGGCTACCTGCGCTGAAGGCGTGGAAAACGAGCACGTGACGGAAAGGCTTCCGTACCCGATGGGTCCAAATCACATGCCCAGCAAAGTAGCCTTAAACCTGGACACACAATGGAGACCATTTGACCCTTTAAAATCATACTACAACCAGACTTCCAGGCCCAAGAGGTCACACAGTCATGCCCAGCAAAGTAGCTCTGGGCCTGGGCACACTTCACGCAGTTTGACCGTTTAAATAAAACTAGAAACAGACTTCCTGGCCCAAGAGGTCACACAGTCATGCCCAGCAAGGTTGCTTTAAACGTGGGCACACTTCAGACCGTTTCACTCTTTAAATCATTCAAAGCACCACATTTCAAGGCCCAAGAGATCACAGAATCATGCCCATCAAAGTAGCTCTGGGCCTGGGCACACTTTACGGAGTTTGACCCTTTAAATAATACTACAACCAGACACATACAGGTGCGCACATATACACAGATACACATTCTGTTTAATTTCTTCACATCTGCAGACTAGAGTAAGCTGAGGGTATAGTGTTAAACCAGGAGCTACATAAACAGTATATAGTATATATAAAGAGGATATAGTGTTAAACCAGGTACTACATACAGAGTATATAGTATACATACAGAGTATATAGTTTGACCAAAAGATCGTGCTGATCTTTGATCTCCTGGTTCTTCATCTCCAGCGCCACTTTCAGACTCAATGTCCTCCTCTATGGGCTGGTATAACCCACACATACGAATCATCACTACAGCCAGTACAATGGAAAGGTGGGAATGTGTACTGAATGTGTACTGACGTTATAAGTGAAAGGTGGAGGTACTGGTGGATGTGTACTGACACTATAAGGGATCTCTACCTGCAGTGACAGTCTGAGCTTCTCAAGTTCTTCCTCCAGAGATTTCTTCTCCTGTTCACAGGCCATTTTCATATCTGCCAGAGCAAGTATCATTACTGCTGGATATAACATAGATTGTATATACTACATAATTACTACTGAATATATAAAATATAATATATATAGTACTATACATATATTAGTATCACTTTTATTGGAGCCTAAAGGCTAGCATTCATTATTAGTTATGTTAGTATTATTGCATTTCCATAGTACTTACTCTTGATGGACCTGTTATGCTCCTCCTCCTCCTGCTGTTTCTGCAGGAGCTCTGTCTCCTCATGCTGCTTGTGTTTCAGCATCTCCTGAAGAACCTGCAGCTCCTTCTGCTTCTGCAACCTCAACTCCTTCAGCTGCTCCAACAAACTGTTCTCCAACTCCTCCTTCTCACACCGCAAACACTCCAATCGGGCCACAGGCCCCACTAGTGACACAGAACCACACACACACACACACACACACAAAGAGAGAGATAAACATGTATAAATGTATAAGAATTTGTGGATAAAATTATTATGAGATTATTTATAATCAAACGACTACACTACACAACCACATCTTCCTTTTATTTACATATTATACAGATATTTAGAGATATTTACATTTTATTTACCCGCGTGCGTCTCTCTTCTCCAAGGTAGCGGAGAGATATGAAAGGATAAAAGGGGAAAAGAATAAAATGCACGTCGGTTTTAAATTCGCAGGCTACCTGCGCTGAAGGCGTGGAAAACGAGCACGTGACGGAAAGGCTTCCGTACCCGATGGGTCCAAATCACATGCCCAGCAAAGTAGCCTTAAACCTGGACACGCAATGGAGAGCATTTGACCCTTTAAAATCATACTACAACCAGACTTCCAGGCCCAAGAGGTCACACAGCCATGCCCAGCAAAGTAGCTCTGGGCCTGGGCACACTTCACGCAGTTTGACCGTTTAAATAAAACTAGAAACAGACTTCCTGGCCCAAGAGGTCACAGTCATACCCAGCAAAGTACGTTTAAACCTGGAAACAAATCAGATCCTTTCTGTCATTCAAAGGAATGGGCCTGCAACTCACAACCACATCCCCAGTGAAGCGCACCGTCACCCAGCCACACTACCCCACCTTGCCCGTCCTGGAACAACCACACCTCCAGGGCACCACATGCCAATCTCTCATGCCCAGCAAACTGCAACCTCACGCAGCCAGGCCACACACTGTCTCCCCTTGTACAGTCCAAGGACGAACTCCTCCACAAACCTGGTGTTCACGCGCACACACGCAATTACAACGAATTGGTGGAGAACTTTGAAACAAACGTGCTGACTTTGAATACTCACATCTAGGCTGGGCCAGGTCCAAATGGCCTGCAGCTCGGTGCGCATTAACTGCTTGACTGTCCGTCACGAACGCCACCTGCCAAGCGTTCGTTCCGTCCCTGGCGGATTTTAAAAAATCGTAGCGTGAGAACGATGGGTCCGATCCGCGTGCCGCTTAAAGGCGATTACAGGGGAGATGCAACCCTTTCCAAAGAACCATGAAAAGACTTTCTACTCCCAAGGAAACGAGATATTAAGCCGCAATGACATCCGACGCGCGCATTTTCTCCGCCGCGCAGCACATTTAAAAAAATCATAGCGTGAAAACCGTGGGTTCGATCCGCGTGCCGCTCGAAGGCGATTACAGGGGAGATGCAGCCCTTTCCAAAGAGGCATGAACAGACTTCCTACTCCCAAGGAGCCCAAAGATATTAAGCCGCAAATACGTCCTACGCGCGTCTTTTCTACGCCGCGCACCACATTTAAAAAATCGTATCGGAAGAACGGTGGGTCCAATCCGCGTGCCGCTTAAAGGCGATTACAAGGGAGATGCAAACCTTTCCAAAGAGCCATGAAAAGACTTTCTACTCCCAAGGAGACAAGAGATATTACGCGTATTTTCTCCGACGCGCACCACGTTTAAAAAATCGTAGCGTGAGAACGGTGGGTCCGATCCGCGTGCCGCTTAAAGGCGATTACAGGGGAGATGCATCCCTTTCCAAAGAGCCATGAACAGACTTTCTACTCCCAAGGAGACCAGAGATATTAACAGATAAAGCGTTACGCTCCAGTCGGATGAGCGAGAAACGCTTGTACAATTGCAACGAATTGGAGGAGAAAGTTTAAACAAACGCGCTGACTTTGAAGGCTCACATCTAGGCCGGGCCAGGTCCAAATGGCCTGCAACTCGGTCCGCATCACGTCCATGACTTTTCCTAACGAACGCCACCTGCCAAGCTTTCGGCCCGTCCCTGTCGGCATCAAAAAATCGTAGCGTGATATCGATGGTTCCGATCCGCGTGCCGCGCGAAGGCGATTACAGGGGAGATGCAGCCCTTTCCAATGAGCCATGAACAGACTTTCTACTCCCAAGGAGCCCAAAGATATTAAGCCGCAAATAAGTCCTACGCGCGTCTTTTCTACGCCTCGCACCACATTTAAAAAATCGTAGCGTAAGAACGGTGGGTCCGATCCGCGTGCCGCTTAAAGGCGATTACAGGGGAGATGCAACCCTTTCCAAAGAACCATGAAAAGACTTTCTACTCCCAAGGAGACAAGAGATATTAAGCCGCAATGACGTCCGACGCGCGCATTTTCTCCGCCGCGCAGCACATTTAAAAAAATCATAGCGTGAAAACCGTGGGTTCGATCCACGTGCCGCTCGAAGGCGATTACAGGGGAGATGCAGCCCTTTCCAAAGAGGCATGAACAGACTTCCTACTCCCAAGGAGCCCAAAGATATTAAGCCGCAAATACGTCCTACGCGCGTCTTTTCTACGCCGCGCACCACATTTAAAAAATCGTATCGGAAGAACGGTGGGTCCAATCCGCGTGCCGCTTAAAGGCGATTACAAGGGAGATGCAAACCTTTCCAAAGAGCCATGAAAAGACTTTCTACTCCCAAGGAGACAAGAGATATTAAGCCGAAATGACGTCCGACGCGCGCATTTCCTCCGCCGCGCACCACATTTAAAAAAATCATAGCGTGAAAACCGTGGGTTCGATCCGCGTACCGCTCGAAGGCGATTACAGGGGAGATGCAGCCCTTTCCAAAGAGCCATGAACAGACTTTCTACTCCCAAGGAGACCAGAAATATTAACTTATAAAGCGTTACGCTCCAGTCGGATGAACGAGAAACGCTTGTACAATTGCAACGAATTGGAGGAGAAAGTTTAAACAAACGCGCTGACTTTGAACGCTCACATCTAGGCCGGGCCAACTCCAAATGGCGTGCAACCCGGTGTGCATCACCTCCATGACTGTCCCTAACGAACGCCACCTGCCACGCTTTCGGCCTATCCCTGGCGGCATTAAAAAATCGTAGCGTGATAACGATGGTTCCGATCCGCGTGCTGCTTAAAGGCGATTACAGGGGAGATGCAACCCTTTCCAAAGAACCATGAAAAGACTTTCTACTCCCAAGGAAACGAGAGATATTAAGCCGCAATGATGTCCGACGCGCGCATTTTCTCCGCCGCGCACCACATTTAAAAAATCTTAGCGTGAGAACGGTGGGTCCGATCCGCGTGCCGCTTAAAGGCGATTACAGGGGAGATGCAGCCCTTTCCAAAGAGCCATGAACAGACTTTCTACTCCCAAGGAGACAAGAGATATTAAGCCGCAATGACGTCCGACGCGCGCATTTATTGCGCCGCGCACCACATTTAAAAAATCGTAGCGTGAGAACGGTGGGTCCGATCCGCGTGCCGCTTAAAGGCGATTACAGGGGAGATGCAGCCCTTTCCAAAGAGCCATGAACAGACTTTCTACTCCCAAGGAGCCCAAAGATATTAAGCCGCAATGATGTCCGACGCGCGCATTTTCTCCGCCGCGCACCACATTTAAAAAATCTTAGCGTGAGAACGGTGGGTCCGATCCGCGTGCCGCTTAAAGGCGATTACAGGGGAGATGCAGCCCTTTCCAAAGAGCCATGAAAAGACTTTCTACTCCCAAGGAGACAAGAGATATTAAGCCGAAATGACGTCCGACGCGCGCATTTTCTCCGCCGCGCACCACATTTTAAAAAATCATAGCGTGAAAACCGTGGGTTCGATCCGCGTGCCGCTCGAAGGCGATTACAGGGGAGATGCAGCCCTTTCCAAAGAGCCATGAACAGACTTTCTACTCCCAAGGAGACAAGAGATATTAAGCCGCAATGACGTCCGACGCGCGCATTTATTGCGCCGCGCACCACATTTAAAAAATCGTAGCGTGAGAACGGTGGGTCCGATCCGCGTGCCGCTTAAAGGCGATTACAGGGGAGATGCAGCCCTTTCCAAAGAGCCATGAACAGACTTTCTACTCCCAAGGAGCCCAAAGATATTAAGCCGCAAATACGTCCTACGCGCGTCTTTTCTACGCCGCGCACCACATTTAAAAAATCGTAGCGTAAGAACGGTGGGTCCGATCCGCATGCCGCTTAAAGGCGATTACAGGGGAGATGCAACCCTTTCCAAAGAGCCCTGAAAAGACTTTCTACTCCCAAGGAGACAAGAGATATTAAGCCGCAATGACGTCCGACGCGCGTCTTTTCTATGCCGCGCACCACATTTAAAAAATCGTAGCGTAAGAACGGTGGGTCCGATCCGCGTGCCGCTTAAAGGCGATTACAGGGGAGATGCAACCCTTTCCAAAGAGCCATGAAAAGACTTTCTACTCCCAAGGAGACAAGAGATATTAAGCCGCAATGACGTCCGACGCGCGCATTTTCTCCGACGCGCAACACATTTAAAAAAATCATAGCGTGAAAACCGTGGGTTCGATCCGCGTGCCGCTCGAAGGCGATTGCAGGGGAGATGCAGCCCTTTCCAAAGAGCCATGAAAAGACATTCTACTCCCAAGGAGACAAGAGATATTAAGCCGCAATGACGTCCGACGCGCTCATTTTCTCCGACGCGCAACACATTTAAAAAAATCATAGCGTGAAAACCGTGGGTTCGATCCGCGTGCCGCTCGAAGGCGATTACAGGGGAGATGCAGCCCTTTCCAAAGAGCCATGAACAGACTTTCTACTCCCAAGGAGACCAGAGATATTAACAGATAAAGCGTTACGCTCCAGTCGGATGAGCGAGACACGCTTGTACAATTGCAACGAATTGGAGGAGAAAGTTTAAACAAACGCGCTGACTTTGAACGCTCACATCTAGGCCGGGCCAGGTCCAAATGGCCTGCAACTCGGCGCGCATCACCTCCATGACTGTCCCTAACGAACGCCACCTGCCACGCTTTCGGCCCGTCCCTGTCGGCATTAAAAAATCGTAGCGTGATAACGATGGTTCCGATCCGCGTGCCGCGCGAAGCCGATTACAGGGTAGATGCAGCCCTTTCCAAAGAGCCATGAACAGACTTTCTACTCCCAAGGAGCCCAAAGATATTAAGCCGCAAATACGTCCTACGCGCGTCTTTTCTACGCCGCGCACCACATTTAAAAAATCGTAGCGTAAGAACGGTGGGTCCGATCCGCGTGCCGCTTAAAGGCGATTACAGGGGAGATGCAACCCTTTCCAAAGAGCCATGAAAAGACTTTCTACTCCCAAGGAGACAAGAGATATTAAGCCGCAATGACGTCCGACGCGCGCATTTTCTCCGCCGCGCACCACATTTAAAAAATCGTATCGTGAGAACGGTGGGTCCGATCCGCGTGCCGCTTAAAGGCGATTACAGGGGAGATGCAGCCCTTTCCAAAGAGCCATGAACAGACTTTCTACTCCCAAGGAGCCCAAAGATATTAAGCCACAAATACGTCCTACGCGCGTCTTTTCTACGCCGCGCACCACATTTAAAAAATCGTAGCGTAAGAACGGTGGGTCCGATCCGCGTGCCGCTTAAAGGCGATTACAGGGGAGATGCAACCCTTTCCAAAGAGCCATGAAAAGACTTTCTACTCCCAAGGAGACAAGAGATATTAAGCCGCAATGACGTCCGACGCGCGCATTTTCTCCGACGCGCAACACATTTAAAAAAATCATAGCGTGAAAACCGTGGGTTCGATCCGCGTGCCGCTCGAAGGCGATTACAGGGGAGATGCAGCCCTTTCCAAAGAGCCATGAACAGACTTTCTACTCCCAAGGAGACCAGAGATATTAACAGATAAAGCGTTACGCTCCAGTCGGATGAGCGAGAAACGCTTGTACAATTGCAACGAATTGGAGGAGAAAGTTTAAACAAACGCGCTGACTTTGAAGGCTCACATCTAGGCCGGGCCAGGTCCAAATGGCCTGCAACTCGGTGCGCATCACCTCCATGACGGTCCCTAACGAACACCACCTGCCACGCTTTCGGCCCGTCCCTGGCGGCATTAAAAAATCGTAGCGTGATAACGATGGTTCCGATCCGCGTGCCGCTCGAAGCCGATTACAGGGGAGATGCATCCCTTTCCAAAGAGCCATGAACAGACTTCCTACTCCCAACGAGACAAGAGATATTAAGCCGCAATGACGTCCGACGCGCGCATTTATTGCGCCGCGCACCACATTTAAAAAAAATCATAGCGTGAAAACCGTGGGTTCCATCCGCGTGCCGCTCGAAGGCGATTACAGGGGAGATGCAGCCCTTTCCAAAGAGCCATGAACAGACTTTCTACTCCCAAGGAGCCCAAAGATATTAAGCCGCAAATACGTCCTACGCGCGTCTTTTCTACGCCGCGCACCACATTTAAAAAATCGTAGCGTAAGAACGGTGGGTCCGATCCGCGTGCCGCTTAAAGGCGATTACAGGGGAGATGCAACCCTTTCCAAAGAGCCATGAAAAGACTTTCTACTCCCAAGGAGACAAGAGATATTAAGCCGCAATGACGTCCGACGCGCGCATTTTCTCCGCCGCGCACAACATTTAAAAAATCGTATCGTGAGAACGGTGGGTCCGATCCGCGTGCCGCTTAAAGGCGATTACAGGGGAGATGCAGCCCTTTCCAAAGAGCCATGAACAGACTTTCTACTCCCAAGGAGCCCAAAGATATTAAGCCACAAATACGTCCTACGCGCGTCTTTTCTACGCCGCGCACCACATTTAAAAAATCGTAGCGTAAGAACGGTGGGTCCGATCCGCGTGCCGCTTAAAGGCGATTACAGGGGAGATGCAACCCTTTCCAAAGAGCCATGAAAAGACTTTCTACTCCCAAGGAGACAAGAGATATTAAGCCGCAATGACGTCCGACGCGCGCATTTTCTCCGACGCGCAACACATTTAAAAAAATCATAGCGTGAAAACCGTGGGTTCGATCCGCGTGCCGCTCGAAGGCGATTACAGGGGAGATGCAGCCCTTTCCAAAGAGCCATGAACAGACTTTCTACTCCCAAGGAGACCAGAGATATTAACAGATAAAGCGTTACGCTCCAGTCGGATGAGCGAGAAACGCTTGTACAATTGCAACGAATTGGAGGAGAAAGTTTAAACAAACGCGCTGACTTTGAAGGCTCACATCTAGGCCGGGCCAGGTCCAAATGGCCTGCAACTCGGTCCGCATCACGTCCATGACTTTTCCTAACGAACGCCACCTGCCAAGCTTTCGGCCCGTCCCTGTCGGCATCAAAAAATCGTAGCGTGATATCGATGGTTCCGATCCGCGTGCCGCGCGAAGGCGATTACAGGGGAGATGCAGCCCTTTCCAATGAGCCATGAACAGACTTTCTACTCCCAAGGAGCCCAAAGATATTAAGCCGCAAATAAGTCCTACGCGCGTCTTTTCTACGCCTCGCACCACATTTAAAAAATCGTAGCGTAAGAACGGTGGGTCCGATCCGCGTGCCGCTTAAAGGCGATTACAGGGGAGATGCAACCCTTTCCAAAGAACCATGAAAAGACTTTCTACTCCCAAGGAGACAAGAGATATTAAGCCGCAATGACGTCCGACGCGCGCATTTTCTCCGCCGCGCAGCACATTTAAAAAAATCATAGCGTGAAAACCGTGGGTTCGATCCACGTGCCGCTCGAAGGCGATTACAGGGGAGATGCAGCCCTTTCCAAAGAGGCATGAACAGACTTCCTACTCCCAAGGAGCCCAAAGATATTAAGCCGCAAATACGTCCTACGCGCGTCTTTTCTACGCCGCGCACCACATTTAAAAAATCGTATCGGAAGAACGGTGGGTCCAATCCGCGTGCCGCTTAAAGGCGATTACAAGGGAGATGCAAACCTTTCCAAAGAGCCATGAAAAGACTTTCTACTCCCAAGGAGACAAGAGATATTAAGCCGAAATGACGTCCGACGCGCGCATTTCCTCCGCCGCGCACCACATTTAAAAAAATCATAGCGTGAAAACCGTGGGTTCGATCCGCGTACCGCTCGAAGGCGATTACAGGGGAGATGCAGCCCTTTCCAAAGAGCCATGAACAGACTTTCTACTCCCAAGGAGACCAGAAATATTAACTTATAAAGCGTTACGCTCCAGTCGGATGAACGAGAAACGCTTGTACAATTGCAACGAATTGGAGGAGAAAGTTTAAACAAACGCGCTGACTTTGAACGCTCACATCTAGGCCGGGCCAACTCCAAATGGCGTGCAACCCGGTGTGCATCACCTCCATGACTGTCCCTAACGAACGCCACCTGCCACGCTTTCGGCCTATCCCTGGCGGCATTAAAAAATCGTAGCGTGATAACGATGGTTCCGATCCGCGTGCTGCTTAAAGGCGATTACAGGGGAGATGCAACCCTTTCCAAAGAACCATGAAAAGACTTTCTACTCCCAAGGAAACGAGAGATATTAAGCCGCAATGATGTCCGACGCGCGCATTTTCTCCGCCGCGCACCACATTTAAAAAATCTTAGCGTGAGAACGGTGGGTCCGATCCGCGTGCCGCTTAAAGGCGATTACAGGGGAGATGCAGCCCTTTCCAAAGAGCCATGAAAAGACTTTCTACTCCCAAGGAGACAAGAGATATTAAGCCGAAATGACGTCCGACGCGCGCATTTTCTCCGCAGCGCACCACATTTTAAAAAATCATAGCGTGAAAACCGTGGGTTCGATCCGCGTGCCGCTCGAAGGCGATTACAGGGGAGATGCAGCCCTTTCCAAAGAGCCATGAACAGACTTTCTACTCCCAAGGAGACAAGAGATATTAAGCCGCAATGACGTCCGACGCGCGCATTTATTGCGCCGCGCACCACATTTAAAAAATCGTAGCGTGAGAACGGTGGGTCCGATCCGCGTGCCGCTTAAAGGCGATTACAGGGGAGATGCAGCCCTTTCCAAAGAGCCATGAACAGACTTTCTACTCCCAAGGAGCCCAAAGATATTAAGCCGCAAATACGTCCTACGCGCGTCTTTTCTACGCCGCGCACCACATTTAAAAAATCGTAGCGTAAGAACGGTGGGTCCGATCCGCATGCCGCTTAAAGGCGATTACAGGGGAGATGCAACCCTTTCCAAAGAGCCCTGAAAAGACTTTCTACTCCCAAGGAGACAAGAGATATTAAGCCGCAATGACGTCCGACGCGCGTCTTTTCTATGCCGCGCACCACATTTAAAAAATCGTAGCGTAAGAACGGTGGGTCCGATCCGCGTGCCGCTTAAAGGCGATTACAGGGGAGATGCAACCCTTTCCAAAGAGCCATGAAAAGACTTTCTACTCCCAAGGAGACAAGAGATATTAAGCCGCAATGACGTCCGACGCGCGCATTTTCTCCGACGCGCAACACATTTAAAAAAATCATAGCGTGAAAACCGTGGGTTCGATCCGCGTGCCGCTCGAAGGCGATTGCAGGGGAGATGCAGCCCTTTCCAAAGAGCCATGAAAAGACATTCTACTCCCAAGGAGACAAGAGATATTAAGCCGCAATGACGTCCGACGCGCTCATTTTCTCCGACGCGCAACACATTTAAAAAAATCATAGCGTGAAAACCGTGGGTTCGATCCGCGTGCCGCTCGAAGGCGATTACAGGGGAGATGCAGCCCTTTCCAAAGAGCCATGAACAGACTTTCTACTCCCAAGGAGACCAGAGATATTAACAGATAAAGCGTTACGCTCCAGTCGGATGAGCGAGACACGCTTGTACAATTGCAACGAATTGGAGGAGAAAGTTTAAACAAACGCGCTGACTTTGAACGCTCACATCTAGGCCGGGCCAGGTCCAAATGGCCTGCAACTCGGCGCGCATCACCTCCATGACTGTCCCTAACGAACGCCACCTGCCACGCTTTCGGCCCGTCCCTGTCGGCATTAAAAAATCGTAGCGTGATAACGATGGTTCCGATCCGCGTGCCGCGCGAAGCCGATTACAGGGTAGATGCAGCCCTTTCCAAAGAGCCATGAACAGACTTTCTACTCCCAAGGAGCCCAAAGATATTAAGCCGCAAATACGTCCTACGCGCGTCTTTTCTACGCCGCGCACCACATTTAAAAAATCGTAGCGTAAGAACGGTGGGTCCGATCCGCGTGCCGCTTAAAGGCGATTACAGGGGAGATGCAACCCTTTCCAAAGAGCCATGAAAAGACTTTCTACTCCCAAGGAGACAAGAGATATTAAGCCGCAATGACGTCCGACGCGCGCATTTTCTCCGCCGCGCACCACATTTAAAAAATCGTATCGTGAGAACGGTGGGTCCGATCCGCGTGCCGCTTAAAGGCGATTACAGGGGAGATGCAGCCCTTTCCAAAGAGCCATGAACAGACTTTCTACTCCCAAGGAGCCCAAAGATATTAAGCCACAAATACGTCCTACGCGCGTCTTTTCTACGCCGCGCACCACATTTAAAAAATCGTAGCGTAAGAACGGTGGGTCCGATCCGCGTGCCGCTTAAAGGCGATTACAGGGGAGATGCAACCCTTTCCAAAGAGCCATGAAAAGACTTTCTACTCCCAAGGAGACAAGAGATATTAAGCCGCAATGACGTCCGACGCGCGCATTTTCTCCGACGCGCAACACATTTAAAAAAATCATAGCGTGAAAACCGTGGGTTCGATCCGCGTGCCGCTCGAAGGCGATTACAGGGGAGATGCAGCCCTTTCCAAAGAGCCATGAACAGACTTTCTACTCCCAAGGAGACCAGAGATATTAACAGATAAAGCGTTACGCTCCAGTCGGATGAGCGAGAAACGCTTGTACAATTGCAACGAATTGGAGGAGAAAGTTTAAACAAACGCGCTGACTTTGAAGGCTCACATCTAGGCCGGGCCAGGTCCAAATGGCCTGCAACTCGGTGCGCATCACCTCCATGACGGTCCCTAACGAACACCACCTGCCACGCTTTCGGCCCGTCCCTGGCGGCATTAAAAAATCGTAGCGTGATAACGATGGTTCCGATCCGCGTGCCGCTCGAAGCCGATTACAGGGGAGATGCAGCCCTTTCCAAAGAGCCATGAACAGACTTCCTACTCCCAACGAGACAAGAGATATTAAGCCGCAATGACGTCCGACGCGCGCATTTATTGCGCCGCGCACCACATTTAAAAAATCGTAGCGTGAGAACGGTGGGTCCAATCCGCGTGCCGCTTAAAGGCGATTACAGGGGAGATGCAGCCCTTTCCAAAGAGCCATGAACAGACTTTCTACTCCCAAGGAGACAAGAGATATTAAGCCGCAATGACGTCCGACGCGCGCATTTTCTCCGCCGCGCACCACATTTAAAAAAAATCATAGCGTGAAAACCGTGGGTTCCATCCGCGTGCCGCTCGAAGGCGATTACAGGGGAGATGCAGCCCTTTCCAAAGAGCCATGAACAGACTTTCTACTCCCAAGGAGCCCAAAGATATTAAGCCGCAAATACGTCCTACGCGCGTCTTTTCTACGCCGCGCACCACATTTAAAAAATCGTAGCGTAAGAACGGTGGGTCCGATCCGCGTGCCGCTTAAAGGCGATTACAGGGGAGATGCAACCCTTTCCAAAGAGCCATGAAAAGACTTTCTACTCCCAAGGAGACAAGAGATATTAAGCCGCAATGACGTCCGACGCGCGCATTTTCTCCGCCGCGCACAACATTTAAAAAATCGTATCGTGAGAACGGTGGGTCCGATCCGCGTGCCGCTTGAAGGCGATTACAGGGGAGATGCAGCCCTTTCCAAAGAGCCATGAACAGACTTTCTACTCCCAAGGAGCCCAAAGATATTAAGCCACAAATACGTCCTACGCGCGTCTTTTCTACGCCGCGCACCACATTTAAAAAATCGTAGCGTAAGAACGGTGGGTCCGATCCGCGTGCCGCTTAAAGGCGATTACAGGGGAGATGCAACCCTTTCCAAAGAGCCATGAAAAGACTTTCTACTCCCAAGGAGACAAGAGATATTAAGCCGCAATGACGTCCGACGCGCGCATTTTCTCCGACGCGCAACACATTTAAAAAAATCATAGCGTGAAAACCGTGGGTTCGATCCGCGTGCCGCTCGAAGGCGATTACAGGGGAGATGCAGCCCTTTCCAAAGAGCCATGAACAGACTTTCTACTCCCAAGGAGACCAGAGATATTAACAGATAAAGCGTTACGCTCCAGTCGGATGAGCGAGAAACGCTTGTACAATTGCAACGAATTGGAGGAGAAAGTTTAAACAAACGCGCTGATTTTGAACGTTCACATCTAGGCCGGGCCAGGTCCAAATGGCCTGCAACTCGGTGCGCATCACCTCCATGACGGTCCCTAACAAACACCACCTGCCACGCTTTCGGCCCGTCCCTGGCGGCATTAAAAAATCGTAGCGTGATAACGATGGTTCCGATCCGCGTGCCGCTCGAAGGCGATTACAGGGGAGATGCATCCCTTTCCAAAGAGCCATGAACAGACTTTCTACACCCAATGAGACAAGAGATATTAAGCCGCAAATACGTCCGGCGCGCGTCTTTTCTCCGCCGCGCAACACATTTAAAAAAAATCGTAGCGTGAAAAACGTGGGTTCGATCCGCGTGCCGCTCGAAGGCGATTACAGGGGAGATGCAAACCTTTCCAAAGAGCCATGAAAAGACTTTCTACTCCCAAGGAGACAAGAGATATTAAGCCGAAATGACGTCCGACGCGCGCATTTCCTCCGCCGCGCACCACATTTAAAAAAATCATAGCGTGAAAACCGTGGGTTCGATCCGCGTGCCGCTCGAAGGCGATTACAGGGGAGATGCAGCCCTTTCCAAAGAGCCATGAACAGACTTTCTACACCCAATGAGACCAGAGATATTAAGCCGCAAATAAGTCCTACGCGCGTCTTTTCTACGCCTCGCACCACATTTAAAAAATCGTAGCGTAAGAACGGTGGGTCCGATCCGCGTGCCGCTTAAAGGCGATTACAGGGGAGATGCAACCCTTTCCAAAGAACCATGAAAAGACTTTCTACTCCCAAGGAGACAAGAGATATTAAGCCGCAATGACGTCCGACGCGCGCATTTTCTCCGCCGCGCAGCACATTTAAAAAAATCATAGCGTGAAAACCGTGGGTTCGATCCGCGTGCCGCTCGAAGGCGATTACAGGGGAGATGCAGCCCTTTCCAAAGAGGCATGAACAGACTTCCTACTCCCAAAGAGCCCAAAGATATTAAGCCGCAAATACGTCCTACGCGCGTCTTTTCTACGCCGCGCACCACATTTAAAAAATCGTAGCGTAAGAACGGTGGGTCCGATCCGCGTGCCGCTTAAAGGCGATTACAGGGGAGATGCAAACCTTTCCAAAGAGCCATGAACAGACTTTCTACTCCCAATGAGACAAGAGATATCAAGCCGCAAATACGTCCGGCGCGCGTCTATTCTCCGCCGCGCAACACATTTAAAAAAAATCGTAGCGTGAAAACCGTGGGTTCGATCCGCGTGCCGCTTAAAGGCGATTACAGGGGAGATGCAGCCCTTTCCAAAGAGCCATGAAAAGACTTTCTACTCCCAAGGAGACAAGAGATATTAAGCCGAAATGACGTCCGACGCGCGCATTTCCTCCGCCGCGCACCACATTTAAAAAAATCATAGCGTGAAAACAGTGGGTTCGATCCGCGTGCCGCTCGAAGGCGATTACAGGGGAGATGCAGCCCTTTCCAAAGAGCCATGAACAGACTTTCTACTCCCAAGGAGACCAGAAATATTAACTTATAAAGCGTTACGCTCCAGTCGGATGAACGAGAAACGCTTGTACAATTGCAACGAATTGGAGGAGAAAGTTTAAACAAACGCGCTGACTTTGAACGCTCACATCTAGGCCGGGCCAACTCCAAATGGCGTGCAACTCGGTGTGCATCACCTCCATGACTGTCCCTAACGAACGCCACCTGCCACGCTTTCGGCCTATCCCTGGCGGCATTAAAAAATCGTAGCGTGATAACGATGGTTCCGATGCGCGTGCCGCTCGAAGGCGATTACAGGGGAGATACAGCCCTTTCCAAAGAGCCATGAACAGACTTTCTACTCCCAAGGAGACAAGAGATATTACGCGCATTTTCTCCGCCGCGCAGCACATTTAAAAAATCATAGCGTGAAAACCGTGGGTTCGATCCGCGTGCCGCTCGAAGGCGATTACAGGGGAGATGGAGCCCTTTCCAAAGAGGCATGAACAGACTTCTTACTCCCAAGGAGCCCAAAGATATTAAGCCGCAAATACGTCCTACGCGCGTCTTTTCTACGCCGCGCACCACATTTAAAAAATCGTAGCGTAAGAACGGTGGGTCCGATCCGCGTGCCGCTTAAAGGCGATTACAGGGGAGATGCAAACCTTTCCAAAGAGCCATGAAAAGACTTTCTACTCCCAAGGAGACAAGAGATATTAAGCCGCAATGACGTCCGACGCGCGCATTTTCTCCGACGCGCAACACATTTAAAAAAAATCATAGCGTGAAAACCGTGGGTTCGATCCGCGTGACGCTCGAAGGCGATTACAGGGGAGATGCAGCCCTTTCCAAAGAGCCATGAACAGACCTTCTACTCCCAATGAGACAAGAGATATCAAGCCGCAAATACGTCCGGCGCGCGTCTATTCTCCGCCGCGCAACACATTTAAAAAAAATCGTAGCGTGAAAACCGTGGGTTCGATCCGCGTGCCGCTTAAAGGCGATTACAGGGGAGATGCAGCCCTTTCCAAAGAGCCATGAAAAGACTTTCTACTCCCAAGGAGACAATAGATATTAAGCCGAAATGACGTCCGACGCGCGCATTTCCTCCGCCGCGCACCACATTTAAAAAAATCATAGCGTGAAAACCGTGGGTTCGATCCGCGTGCCGCTCGAAGGCGATTACAGGGGAGATGCAGCCCTTTCCAAAGAGCCATGAACAGACTTTCTACACCCAATGAGACAAGAGATATTAAGCCGCAAATACGTCCGGCGCGCGTCTATTCTCCGCCGCGCAACACATTTAAAAAAAATCGTAGCGTGAAAACCGTGGGTTCGATCCGCGTGCCGCTTAAAGGCGATTACAGGGGAGATGCAGCCCTTTCCAAAGAGCCATGAAAAGACTTTCTACTCCCAAGGAGACAAGAGATATTAAGCCGAAAGGACGTCCGACGCGCGCATTTCCTCCGCCGCGCACCACATTTAAAAAAATCATAGCGTGAAAACCGTGGGTTCGATCCGCGTGCCGCTCGAAGGCGATTACAGGGGAGATGCAGCCCTTTCCAAAGAGGCATGAACAGACTTCCTACTCCCAAGGAGCCCAAAGATATTAAGCCGCAAATACGTCCTACGCGCGTCTTTTCTACGCCGCGCACCACATTTAAAAAATCGTATCGGAAGAACGGTGGGTCCAATCCGCGTGCCGCTTAAAGGCGATTACAAGGGAGATGCAAACCTTTCCAAAGAGCCATGAAAAGACTTTCTACTCCCAAGGAGACAATAGATATTAAGCCGAAATGACGTCCGACGCGCGCATTTTCTCCGCCGCTCACCACATTTAAAAAAATCATAGCGTGAAAACCGTGGGTTCGATCCGCGTGCCGCTCGAAGGCGATTACAGCGGAGATGCAGCCCTTTCCAAAGAGCCATGAAAAGACTTTCTACTCCCAAGGAGACAAGAGATATTAAGCCGAAATGACGTCCGACGCGCGCATTTCCTCCGCCGCGCACCACATTTAAAAAAATCATAGCTTGAAAACCGTGGGTTCGATCCGCGTGCCGCTCGAAGGCGATTACAGGGGAGATGCAGCCCTTTCCAAAGAGCCATGAACAGACTTTCTACACCCAATGAGACAAGAGATATTAAGCCGCAAATACGTCCGGCGCGCGTCTTTTCTCTGCCGCGCAACACATTTAAAAAAAATCGTAGCGTGAAAAACGTGGGTTCGATCCGCGTGCCGCTCGAAGGCGATTACAGGGGAGATGCATCCCTTTCAAAAGAGCCATGAACAGACTTTCTACTCCCAAGGAGACCAGAAATATTAACATATAAAGCGTTACGCTCCAGTCGGATGAACGAGAAACGCTTGTACAATTGCAACGAATTGGAGGAGAAAGTTTAAACAAACGCGCTGACTTTGAACGCTCACATCTAGGCCGGGCCAACTCCAAATGGCGTGCAACTCGGTGCGCATCACCTCCATGACTGTCCCTAACGAACGCCACCTGCCACGCTTTCGGCCCGTCCCTGGCGGCATTAAAAAATCGTAGCGTGATAACGATGGTTCCGATGCGCGTGCCGCTCGAAGGCGATTACAGGGGAGATACAGCCCTTTCCAAAGAGCCATGAACAGACTTTCTACTCCCAAGGAGACAAGAGATATTACGCGCATTTTCTCCGACGCGCACCACGTTTAAAAAATCGTAGCGTGAGAACGGTGGGTCCGATCCGCGTGCCGCTTAAAGGCGATTACAGGGGAGATGCATCCCTTTCCAAAGAGCCATGAACAGACTTTCTACTCCCAAGGAGACCAGAGATATTAACAGATAAAGCGTTACGCTCCAGTCGGATGAGCGAGAAACGCTTGTACAATTGCAACGAATTGGAGGAGAAAGTTTAAACAAACGCGCTGACTTTGAAGGCTCACATCTAGGCCGGGCCAGGTCCAAATGGCCTGCAACTCGGTCCGCATCACGTCCATGACTTTTCCTAACGAACGCCACCTGCCAAGCTTTCGGCCCGTCCCTGTCGGCATTAAAAAATCGTAGCGTGATAAGGATGGTTCCGATCCGCGTGCCGCGCGAAGGCGATTACAGGGGAGATGCAGCCCTTTCCAAAGAACCATGAAAAGACTTTCTACTCCCAAGGAGACAAGAGATATTAAGCCGCAATGACGTCCGACGCGCACATTTTCTCCGCCGCGCAGCACATTTAAAAAAATCATAGCGTGAAAACCGTGGGTTCGATCCACGTGCCGCTCGAAGGCGATTACAGGGGAGATGCAGCCCTTTCCAAAGAGGCATGAACAGACTTCCTACTCCCAAGGAGCCCAAAGATATTAAGCCGCAAATACGTACTACGCGCGTCTTTTCTACGCCGCGCACCACATTTAAAAAATCGTATCGGAAGAACGGTGGGTCCAATCCGCGTGCCGCTTAAAGGCGATTACAAGGGAGATGCAAACCTTTCCAAAGAGCCATGAAAAGACTTTCTACTCCCAAGGAGACAAGAGATATTACGCGCATTTTCTCCGACGCGCACCACGTTTAAAAAATCGTAGCGTGAGAACGGTGGGTCCGATCCGCGTGCCGCTTAAAGGTGATTACAGGGGAGATGCATCCCTTTCCAAAGAGCCATGAACAGACTTTCTACTCCCAAGGAGACCAGAGATATTAACAGATAAAGCGTTACGCTCCAGTCGGATGAGCGAGAAACGCTTGTACAATTGCAACGAATTGGAGGAGAAAGTTTAAACAAACGCGCTGACTTTGAAGGCTCACATCTAGGCCGGGCCAGGTCCAAATGGCCTGCAACTCGGTCCGCATCACGTCCATGACTTTTCCTAACGAACGCCACCTGCCAAGCTTTCGGCCCGTCCCTGTCGGCATTAAAAAATCGTAGCGTGATAACGATGGTTCCGATCCGCGTGCCGCGCGAAGGCGATTACAGGGGAGATGCAGCCCTTTCCAAAGAGCCATGAACAGACTTTCTACTCCCAAGGAGACAAGAGATATTACGCGCATTTTCTCCGACGCGCACCACGTTTAAAAAATCGTAGCGTGAGAACGGTGGGTCCGATCCGCGTGCCGCTTAAAGGCGATTACAGGGGAGATGCAACCCTTTCCAAAGAGGCATGAACAGACTTCCTACTCCCAAGGAGACAAGAGATATTAAGCCGCAAATACGTCCTACGCGCGTCTTTTCTACGCCGCGCACCACATTTAAAAAATCGTAGCGTAAGAACGGTGGGTCCGATCCGCGTGCCGCTTAAAGGCGATTACAGGGGAGATGCAAACCTTTCCAAAGAGCCATGAAAAGACTTTCTACTCCCAAGGAGACAAGAGATATTAAGCCGCAATGACGTCCGACGCGCGCATTTTCTCCGACGCGCAACACATTTAAAAAAATCATAGCGTGAAAACCGTGGGTTCGATCCGCGTGCCGCTCGAAGGCGATTACAGGGGAGATACAGCCCTTTCCAAAGAGCCATGAACAGACTTTCTACTCCCACGGAGACAAGAGATATTACGCGCATTTTCTCCGACGCGCACCACGTTTAAAAAATCGTAGCGTGAGAACGGTGGGTCCGATCCGCGTGCCGCTTAAAGGCGATTACAGGGGAGATGCAACCCTTTCCAAAGAACCATGAAAAGACTTTCTACTCCCAAGGAGACAAGAGATATTAAGCCGCAATGACGTCCGACGCGCGCATTTTCTCCGCCGCGCAGCACATTTAAAAAAATCATAGCGTGAAAACCGTGGGTTCGATCCGCGTGCCGCTCGAAGGCGATTACAGGGGAGATGCAGCCCTTTCCAAAGAGGCATGAACAGACTTCCTACTCCCAAAGAGCCCAAAGATATTAAACCGCAAATACGTCCTACGCGCGTCTTTTCTACGCCGCGCACCACATTTAAAAAATCGTAGCGTAAGAACGGTGGGTCCGATCCGCGTGCCGCTTAAAGGCGATTACAGGGGAGATGCAAACCTTTCCAAAGAGCCATGAACAGACTTTCTACTCCCAATGAGACAAGAGATATCAAGCCGCAAATACGTCCGGCGCGCGTCTATTCTCCGCCGCGCAACACATTTAAAAAAAATCGTAGCGTGAAAACCGTGGGTTCGATCCGCGTGCCGCTTAAAGGCGATTACAGGGGAGATGCATCCCTTTCCAAAGAGCCATGAACAGACTTTCTACTCCCAAGGAGACCAGAGATATTAACAGATAAAGCGTTACGCTCCAGTCGGATGAGCGAGAAACGCTTGTACAATTGCAACGAATTGGAGGAGAAAGTTTAAACAAACGCGCTGACTTTGAAGGCTCACATCTAGGCCGGGCCAGGTCCAAATGGCCTGCAACTCGGTCCGCATCACGTCCATGACTTTTCCTAACGAACGCCACCTGCCAAGCTTTCGGCCCGTCCCTGTCGGCATTAAAAAATCGTAGCGTGATAACGATGGTTCCGATCCGCGTGCCGCGCGAAGGCGATTACAGGGGAGATGCAGCCCTTTCCAAAGAGCCATGAACAGACTTTCTACTCCCAAGGAGCCCAAAGATATTAAGCCGCAAATAAGTCCTACGCGCGCATTTTCTACGCCGCGCACCACATTTAAAAAATCGTAGCGTAAGAACGGTGGGTCCGATCCGCGTGCCGCTTAAAGGCGATTACAGGGGAGATGCAACCCTTTCCAAAGAACCATGAAAAGACTTTCTACTCCCAAGGAGACAAGAGATATTAAGCCGCAATGACGTCCGACGCGCGCATTTTCTCCGACGCGCAACACATTTAAAAAAAATCATAGCGTGAAAACCGTGGGTTCGATCCGCGTGCCGCTCGAAGGCGATTACAGGGGAGATGCAGCCCTTTCCAAAGATCCATGAACAGACTTCCTACTCCCAAGGAGACAAGAGATATTAACATATAAAGCGTTACGCTCCAGTCGGATGAGCGAGAAACGCTTGAGCAGTTGCAACGAATTGGAGGAGAAAGTTTAAACAAACGCGCTGACTTTGAACGCTCACATCTAGGTCTGGCCAAGTCCAAATGGCGTGCAACTCGGTGCGCATCACCTCCATGACTGTCCCTAACGAACGCCACCTGCCACGCTTTCGGCCCGTCCCTGGCGGCTTTAAAAAATCGTAGCGTGATAACCGTGGGTCCAATCCGCTTGAAGCTCGAAGGCGATTAGAGGGGAGATGCAGCCCTTTCCAAAGAGCCATGAACAGACTTCCTACTCCCAAGGAGACAAGAGATATTAAGCCACAAATACGTCCGGACGGCGTCTTTTCTCCGCAGCTCACCACATTTAAAAAAATCGTAGCGTGAAAACCGTGGGTTCGATATAGTATACATACAGAGTATATAGTTTGACCAAAAGATCGTGCTGATCTTTGATCTCCTGGTTCTTCATCTCCAGCGCCACTTTCAGACTCATAATGTCCTCCTCTATGGGCTGGTATAACCCACACATACGAATCATCACTACAGCCAGTACAATGGAAAGGTGGGAATGTGTACTGAATGTGTACTGACGTTATAAGTGAAAGGTGGAGGTACTGGTGGATGTGTACTGACACTATAAGGGATCTCTACCTGCAGTGACAGTCTGAGCTTCTCAAGTTCTTCCTCCAGAGATTTCTTCTCCTGTTCACAGGCCATTTTCATATCTGCCAGAGCAAGTATCATTACTGCTGGATATAACATAGATTGTATATACTACATAATTACTACTGAATATATAAAATATAATATATATAGTACTATACATATATTAGTATCACTTTTATTGGAGCCTAAAGGCTAGCATTCATTATTAGTTATGTTAGTATTATTGCATTTCCATAGTACTTACTCTTGATGGAACTGTTATGCTCCTCCTCCTCCTGCTGTTTCTGCAGGAGCTCTGTCTCCTCCTGCTGCTTGTGTTTCAGCATCTCCTGAAGAACCTGCAGCTCCTTCTGCTTCTGCAACCTCAACTCCTTCAGCTGCTCCAACAAACTGTTCTCCAACTCCTCCTTCTCACACCGCAAACACTCCAATCGGGCCACAGGCCCCACTAGTGACACAGAACCACACACACACACACACACACACACACACACACACACACACACACACACACACACAGAGAGAGATAAACATGTATAAATGTATAAGAATTTGTGGATAAAATTATTATGAGATTATTTATAATGAAACGACTACACTACACAACCACTTCTTCCTTTTATTTACATATTATACAGATATTTAGAGATATTTACATTTTATTTACCCGCGTGCGTCTCTCTTCTCCAAGGTAGCGGAGAGATATGAAGGGATAAAATGGGAAAAGAATAAAATGCACGTCGGTTTTAAATTCGCAGGCTACCTGCGCTGAAGGCGTGGAAAACCAGCACGTGACGGAAAGGCTTCCGTACCCGATGGGTCCAAATCACATGCCCAGCAAAGTAGCCTTAAACCTGGACACACAATGGAGACCATTTGACCCTTTAAAATCATACTACAACCAGACTTCCAGGCCCAAGAGGTCACACAGTCATGCCCAGCAAAGTAGCTCTGGGCCTGGGCACACTTCACGCAGTTTGACCGTTTAAATAAAACTAGAAACAGACTTCCTGGCCCAAGAGGTCACACAGTCATGCCCAGCAAGGTTGCTTTAAACGTGGGCACACTTCAGACCGTTTCACTCTTTAAATCATTCAAAGCACCACATTTCAAGGCCCAAGAGGTCACAGAATCATGCCCATCAAAGTAGCTCTGGGCCTGGGCACACTTCACGCAGTTTGACCCTTTAAATAATACTACAACCAGACACATACAGGTGCGCACAAATACACAGATACACATTCTGTTTAATTTCTTCACATCTGCAGACTAGAGTAAGCTGAGGGTATAGTGTTAAACCAGGTGCTACATAAACAATATATAGTATATATACAGAGGATATAGTGTTAAACCAGGTACTACATACAGAGTATATAGTATACATACAGAGTATATAGTTTGACCAAAAGATCGTGCTGATCTTTGATCTCCTGGTTCTTCATCTCCAGCGCCACTTTCAGACTCATAATGTCCTCCTCTATGGGCTGGTATAACACAGACACGAATCATCACTACAGCCAGTACAATGGAAAGGTGGGAATGTGTACTGAATGTGTACTGACGTTATAAGTGAGAGGTGGTGGTACTGGTGGATGTGTACTGACACTATAAGGGATCTTTACCTGCAGTGACAGTTTGAGCTTCTCAAGTTCTTCCTCCAGAGATTTCTTCTCCTGTTCACAGGCCATTTTCATATCTGCCAGAGCAAGTATCATTACTGCTGGATATAACACAGATTGTATATACTACATAATTACTGCTGAATATATAAAATATAATATATATAGTACTATACATATATTAGTGTCACTTTTATTGGAGCCTAAAGGCTAACATTCATTATTAGTTATGTTAGTATTATTGCATTTCCATAGTACTTACTCTTGATGGACCTGTTATGCTCCTCCTCCTGCTGTTTCTGCAGGAGCTCTGTCTCCTCCTGCTGCTTGTGTTTCAGCATCTCCTGAAGAACCTGCAGCTCCTTCTGCTTCTGCAACCTCAACTCCTTCACCTGCTCAAACAAACTGTTCTCCAACTCCTCCTTCTCACACCGCAAACACTCCAATCAGGCCACAGGCCCCACTAGTGACACAGAACCACACACACACACACACACAGACACACACACACACACACACACACACACACAGAGATAAACATGTATAAATGTATAAGAATTTGTGGATAAAATTATTATGAGATTATTTATAATGAAACGACTACACTACACAACCACTTCTTCCTTTTATTTACATATTATACAGATATTTAGAGATATTTACATTTTATTTACCCGCGTGCGTCTCTCTTCTCCAAGGTAGCGGAGAGATATGAAGGGATAAAAGGGGAAAAGAATAAAATGCACGTCGGTTTTAAATTCGCAGGCTACCTGCGCTGAAGGCGTGGAAAACCAGCACGTGAAGGAAAGGCTTCCGTACCCGATGGGTCCAAATCACATGCCCAGCAAAGTAGCCTTAAACCTGGACACACAATGGAGACCATTTGACCCTTTAAAATCATACTACAACCAGACTTCCAGGCCCAAGAGGTCACACAGTCATGCCCAGCAAAGTAGCTCTGGGCCTGGGCACACTTCACGCAGTTTGACCGTTTAAATAAAACTAGAAACAGACTTCCTGGCCCAAGAGGTCACACAGTCATGCCCAGCAAGGTTGCTTTAAACGTGGGCACACTTCAGACCGTTTCACTCTTTAAATCATTCAAAGCACCACATTTCAAGGCCCAAGAGGTCACAGAATCATGCCCATCAAAGTAGCTCTGGGCCTGGGCACACTTCACGCAGTTTGACCCTTTAAATAATACTACAACCAGACACATACAGGTGCGCACATATACACAGATACACATTCTGTTTAATTTCTTCACATCTGCAGACTAGAGTAAGCTGAGGGTATAGTGTTAAACCAGGTACTACATAAACAGTATATAGTATATATACAGAGGATATAGTGTTAAACCAGGTACTACATACAGAGTATATAGTATACATACAGAGTATATAGTTTGACCAAAAGATCGTACTGATCTTTGATCTCCTGGTTCTTCATCTCCAGCGCCACTTTCAGACTCATAATGTCCTCCTCTATGGGCTGGTATAACCCACACACACGAATCATCACTACAGCCAGTACAATGGAAAGGTGGGAATGTGTACTGAATATGTACTGACGTTATAAGTGAAAGGTGGAGGTACTGGTGGATGTGTACTGACACTATAAGGGATCTCTACCTGCAGTGACAGTCTGAGCTTCTCAAGTTCTTCCTCCAGAGATTTCTTCTCCTGTTCACAGGCCTTTTTCATATCTGCCAGAGCAAGTATCATTACTGCTGGATATAACATAGATTGTATATACTACATAATTACTACTGAATATATAAAATATAATATATATAGTACTATACATATATTAGTATCACTTTTATTGGAGCCTAAAGGCTAGCATTCATTATTAGTTATGTTAGTATTATTGCATTTCCATAGTACTTACTCTTGATGGACCTGTTATGCTCCTCCTCCTCCTGCTGTTTCTGCAGGAGCTCTGTCTCCTCCTGCTGCTTGTGTTTCAGCATCTCCTGAAGAACCTGCAGCTCCTTCTGCTTCTGCAACCTCAACTCCTTCAGCTGCTCCAACAAACTGTTCTCCAACTCCTCCTTCTCACACCGCAAACACTCCAATCGGGCCACAGGCCCCACTAGTGACACAGAACCACACACACACACACACACACACAAAGAGAGAGATAAACATGTATAAATGTATAAGAATTTGTGGATAAAATTATTATGAGATTATTTATAATCAAACGACTACACTACACAACCACATCTTCCTTTTATTTACATATTATACAGATATTTAGAGATATTTACATTTTATTTACCCGCGTGCGTCTCTCTTCTCCAAGGTAGCGGAGAGATATGAAAGGATAAAAGGGGAAAAGAATAAAATGCACGTCGGTTTTAAATTCGCAGGCTACCTGCGCTGAAGGCGTGGAAAACGAGCACGTGACAGAAAGGCTTCCGTACCCGATGGGTCCAAATCACATGCCCAGCAAAGTAGCCTTAAACCTGGACACACAATGGAGAGCATTTGACCCTTTAAAATCATACTACAACCAGACTTCCAGGCCCAAGAGGTCACACAGCCATGCCCAGCAAAGTAGCTCTGGGCCTGGGCACACTTCACGCAGTTTGACCGTTTAAATAAAACTAGAAACAGACTTCCTGGCCCAAGAGGTCACAGTCATACCCAGCAAAGTACGTTTAAACCTGGAAACAAATCAGATCCTTTCTGTCATTCAAAGGAATGGGCCTGCAACTCACAACCACATCCCCAGTGAAGCGCACCGTCACCCAGCCACACTACCCCACCTTGCCCGTCCTGGAACAACCACACCTCCAGGGCACCACATGCCAATCTCTCATGCCCAGCAAACTGCAACCTCACGCAGCCAGGCCACACACTGTCTCCCCTTGTACAGTCCAAGGACGAACTCCTCCACAAACCTGGTGTTCACGCGCACACACGCAATTACAACGAATTGGTGGAGAACTTTGAAACAAACGTGCTGACTTTGAATACTCACATCTAGGCTGGGCCAGGTCCAAATGGCCTGCAGCTCGGTGCGCATTAACTGCTTGACTGTCCGTCACGAACGCCACCTGCCAAGCGTTCGTTCCGTCCCTGGCGGATTTGAAAAAATCGTAGCGTGAGAACGATGGGTCCGATCCGCGTGCCGCTTAAAGGCGATTACAGGGGAGATGCAACCCTTTCCAAAGAACCATGAAAAGACTTTCTACTCCCAAGGAAACGAGATATTAAGCCGCAATGACATCCGACGCGCGCATTTTCTCCGCCGCGCAGCACATTTAAAAAAATCATAGCGTGAAAACCGTGGGTTCGATCCGCGTGCCGCTCGAAGGCGATTACAGGGGAGATGCAGCCCTTTCCAAAGAGGCATGAACAGACTTCCTACTCCCAAGGAGCCCAAAGATATTAAGCCGCAAATACGTCCTACGCGCGTCTTTTCTACGCCGCGCACCACATTTAAAAAATCGTATCGGAAGAACGGTGGGTCCAATCCGCGTGCCGCTTAAAGGCGATTACAAGGGAGATGCAAACCTTTCCAAAGAGCCATGAAAAGACTTTCTACTCCCAAGGAGACAAGAGATATTACGCGTATTTTCTCCGACGCGCACCACGTTTAAAAAATCGTAGCGTGAGAACGGTGGGTCCGATCCGCGTGCCGCTTAAAGGCGATTACAGGGGAGATGCATCCCTTTCCAAAGAGCCATGAACAGACTTTCTACTCCCAAGGAGACCAGAGATATTAACAGATAAAGCGTTACGCTCCAGTCGGATGAGCGAGAAACGCTTGTACAATTGCAACGAATTGGAGGAGAAAGTTTAAACAAACGCGCTGACTTTGAAGGCTCACATCTAGGCCGGGCCAGGTCCAAATGGCCTGCAACTCGGTCCGCATCACGTCCATGACTTTTCCTAACGAACGCCACCTGCCAAGCTTTCGGCCCGTCCCTGTCGGCATCAAAAAATCGTAGCGTGATATCGATGGTTCCGATCCGCGTGCCGCGCGAAGGCGATTACAGGGGAGATGCAGCCCTTTCCAATGAGCCATGAACAGACTTTCTACTCCCAAGGAGCCCAAAGATATTAAGCCGCAAATAAGTCCTACGCGCGTCTTTTCTACGCCTCGCACCACATTTAAAAAATCGTAGCGTAAGAACGGTGGGTCCGATCCGCGTGCCGCTTAAAGGCGATTACAGGGGAGATGCAACCCTTTCCAAAGAACCATGAAAAGACTTTCTACTCCCAAGGAGACAAGAGATATTAAGCCGCAATGACGTCCGACGCGCGCATTTTCTCCGCCGCGCAGCACATTTAAAAAAATCATAGCGTGAAAACCGTGGGTTCGATCCACGTGCCGCTCGAAGGCGATTACAGGGGAGATGCAGCCCTTTCCAAAGAGGCATGAACAGACTTCCTACTCCCAAGGAGCCCAAAGATATTAAGCCGCAAATACGTCCTACGCGCGTCTTTTCTACGCCGCGCACCACATTTAAAAAATCGTATCGGAAGAACGGTGGGTCCAATCCGCGTGCCGCTTAAAGGCGATTACAAGGGAGATGCAAACCTTTCCAAAGAGCCATGAAAAGACTTTCTACTCCCAAGGAGACAAGAGATATTAAGCCGAAATGACGTCCGACGCGCGCATTTCCTCCGCCGCGCACCACATTTAAAAAAATCATAGCGTGAAAACCGTGGGTTCGATCCGCGTACCGCTCGAAGGCGATTACAGGGGAGATGCAGCCCTTTCCAAAGAGCCATGAACAGACTTTCTACTCCCAAGGAGACCAGAAATATTAACTTATAAAGCGTTACGCTCCAGTCGGATGAACGAGAAACGCTTGTACAATTGCAACGAATTGGAGGAGAAAGTTTAAACAAACGCGCTGACTTTGAACGCTCACATCTAGGCCGGGCCAACTCCAAATGGCGTGCAACCCGGTGTGCATCACCTCCATGACTGTCCCTAACGAACGCCACCTGCCACGCTTTCGGCCTATCCCTGGCGGCATTAAAAAATCGTAGCGTGATAACGATGGTTCCGATCCGCGTGCTGCTTAAAGGCGATTACAGGGGAGATGCAACCCTTTCCAAAGAACCATGAAAAGACTTTCTACTCCCAAGGAAACGAGAGATATTAAGCCGCAATGATGTCCGACGCGCGCATTTTCTCCGCCGCGCACCACATTTAAAAAATCTTAGCGTGAGAACGGTGGGTCCGATCCGCGTGCCGCTTAAAGGCGATTACAGGGGAGATGCAGCCCTTTCCAAAGAGCCATGAACAGACTTTCTACTCCCAAGGAGACAAGAGATATTAAGCCGCAATGACGTCCGACGCGCGCATTTATTGCGCCGCGCACCACATTTAAAAAATCGTAGCGTGAGAACGGTGGGTCCGATCCGCGTGCCGCTTAAAGGCGATTACAGGGGAGATGCAGCCCTTTCCAAAGAGCCATGAACAGACTTTCTACTCCCAAGGAGCCCAAAGATATTAAGCCGCAAATACGTCCTACGCGCGTCTTTTCTACGCCGCGCACCACATTTAAAAAATCGTAGCGTAAGAACGGTGGGTCCGATCCGCATGCCGCTTAAAGGCGATTACAGGGGAGATGCAACCCTTTCCAAAGAGCCCTGAAAAGACTTTCTACTCCCAAGGAGACAAGAGATATTAAGCCGCAATGACGTCCGACGCGCGTCTTTTCTATGCCGCGCACCACATTTAAAAAATCGTAGCGTAAGAACGGTGGGTCCGATCCGCGTGCCGCTTAAAGGCGATTACAGGGGAGATGCAACCCTTTCCAAAGAGCCATGAAAAGACTTTCTACTCCCAAGGAGACAAGAGATATTAAGCCGCAATGACGTCCGACGCGCGCATTTTCTCCGACGCGCAACACATTTAAAAAAATCATAGCGTGAAAACCGTGGGTTCGATCCGCGTGCCGCTCGAAGGCGATTGCAGGGGAGATGCAGCCCTTTCCAAAGAGCCATGAAAAGACATTCTACTCCCAAGGAGACAAGAGATATTAAGCCGCAATGACGTCCGACGCGCTCATTTTCTCCGACGCGCAACACATTTAAAAAAATCATAGCGTGAAAACCGTGGGTTCGATCCGCGTGCCGCTCGAAGGCGATTACAGGGGAGATGCAGCCCTTTCCAAAGAGCCATGAACAGACTTTCTACTCCCAAGGAGACCAGAGATATTAACAGATAAAGCGTTACGCTCCAGTCGGATGAGCGAGACACGCTTGTACAATTGCAACGAATTGGAGGAGAAAGTTTAAACAAACGCGCTGACTTTGAACGCTCACATCTAGGCCGGGCCAGGTCCAAATGGCCTGCAACTCGGCGCGCATCACCTCCATGACTGTCCCTAACGAACGCCACCTGCCACGCTTTCGGCCCGTCCCTGTCGGCATTAAAAAATCGTAGCGTGATAACGATGGTTCCGATCCGCGTGCCGCGCGAAGCCGATTACAGGGTAGATGCAGCCCTTTCGAAAGAGCCATGAACAGACTTTCTACTCCCAAGGAGCCCAAAGATATTAAGCCGCAAATACGTCCTACGCGCGTCTTTTCTACGCCGCGCACCACATTTAAAAAATCGTAGCGTAAGAACGGTGGGTCCGATCCGCGTGCCGCTTAAAGGCGATTACAGGGGAGATGCAACCCTTTCCAAAGAGCCATGAAAAGACTTTCTACTCCCAAGGAGACAAGAGATATTAAGCCGCAATGACGTCCGACGCGCGCATTTTCTCCGCCGCGCACCACATTTAAAAAATCGTATCGTGAGAACGGTGGGTCCGATCCGCGTGCCGCTTAAAGGCGATTACAGGGGAGATGCAGCCCTTTCCAAAGAGCCATGAACAGACTTTCTACTCCCAAGGAGCCCAAAGATATTAAGCCACAAATACGTCCTACGCGCGTCTTTTCTACGCCGCGCACCACATTTAAAAAATCGTAGCGTAAGAACGGTGGGTCCGATCCGCGTGCCGCTTAAAGGCGATTACAGGGGAGATGCAACCCTTTCCAAAGAGCCATGAAAAGACTTTCTACTCCCAAGGAGACAAGAGATATTAAGCCGCAATGACGTCCGACGCGCGCATTTTCTCCGCCGCGCACCACATTTAAAAAAAATCATAGCGTGAAAACCGTGGGTTCCATCCGCGTGCCGCTCGAAGGCGATTACAGGGGAGATGCAGCCCTTTCCAAAGAGCCATGAACAGACTTTCTACTCCCAAGGAGCCCAAAGATATTAAGCCGCAAATACGTCCTACGCGCGTCTTTTCTACGCCGCGCACCACATTTAAAAAATCGTAGCGTAAGAACGGTGGGTCCGATCCGCGTGCCGCTTAAAGGCGATTACAGGGGAGATGCAACCCTTTCCAAAGAGCCATGAAAAGACTTTCTACTCCCAAGGAGACAAGAGATATTAAGCCGCAATGACGTCCGACGCGCGCATTTTCTCCGCCGCGCACAACATTTAAAAAATCGTATCGTGAGAACGGTGGGTCCGATCCGCGTGCCGCTTAAAGGCGATTACAGGGGAGATGCAACCCTTTCCAAAGAGCCATGAAAAGACTTTCTACTCCCAAGGAGACAAGAGATATTAAGCCGCAATGACGTCCGACGCGCGCATTTTCTCCGACGCGCAACACATTTAAAAAAATCATAGCGTGAAAACTGTGGGTTCGATCCGCGTGCCGCTCGAAGGCGATTACAGGGGAGATGCAGCCCTTTCCAAAGAGCCATGAACAGACTTTCTACTCCCAAGGAGACCAGAGATATTAACAGATAAAGCGTTACGCTCCAGTCGGATGAGCGAGAAACGCTTGTACAATTGCAACGAATTGGAGGAGAAAGTTTAAACAAACGCGCTGACTTTAAACGTTCACATCTAGGCCGGGCCAGGTCCAAATGGCCTGCAACTCGGTGCGCATCACCTCCATGACGGTCCCTAACAAACACCACCTGCCACGCTTTCGGCCCGTCCCTGGCGGCATTAAAAAATCGTAGCGTGATAACGATGGTTCCGATCCGCGTGCCGCTCGAAGGCGATTACAGGGGAGATGCATCCCTTTCCAAAGAGCCATGAACAGACTTCCTACTCCCAACGAGACAAGAGATATTAAGCCGCAATGACGTCCGACGCGCGCATTTATTGCGCCGTGCACCACATTTAAAAAATCGTAGCGTGAGAACCGTGGGTTCGATCCGCGTGCCGCTCGAAGGCGATTACAGGGGAGATGCAGCCCTTTCCAAAGAGCCATGAACAGACTTTCTACACCCAATGAGACAAGAGATATTAAGCCGCAAATACGTCCGGCGCGCGTCTTTTCTCCGCCGCGCAACACATTTAAAAAAAATCGTAGCGTGAAAAACGTGGGTTCGATCCGCGTGCCGCTCGAAGGCGATTACAGGGGAGATGCATCCCTTTCAAAAGAGCCATGAACAGACTTTCTACTCCCAAGGAGACCAGAAATATTAACATATAAAGCGTTACGCTCCAGTCGGATGAACGAGAAACGCTTGTACAATTGCAACGAATTGGAGGAGAAAGTTTAAACAAACGCGCTGACTTTGAACGCTCACATCTAGGCCGGGCCAACTCCAAATGGCGTGCAACTCGGTGTGCATCACCTCCATGACTGTCCCTAACGAACGCCACCTGCCACGCTTTCGGCCTATCCCTGGCGGCATTAAAAAATCGTAGCGTGATAACGATGGTTCCGATGCGCGTGCCGCTCGAAGGCGATTACAGGGGAGATACAGCCCTTTCCAAAGAGCCATGAACAGACTTTCTACTCCCAAGGAGACAAGAGATATTACGCGCATTTTCTCCGACGCGCACCACGTTTAAAAAATCGTAGCGTGAGAACGGTGGGTCCGATCCGCGTGCCGCTTAAAGGCGATTACAGGGGAGATGCAACCCTTTCCAAAGAGGCATGAACAGACTTCCTACTCCCAAGGAGACAAGAGATATTAAGCCGCAATGACGTCCGACGCGCGCATTTTCTCCGCCGCGCAGCACATTTAAAAAAATCATAGCGTGAAAACCGTGGGTTCGATCCGCGTGCCGCTCGAAGTCGATTACAGGGGAGATGGAGCCCTTTCCAAAGAGGCATGAACAGACTTCCTACTCCCAAGGAGCCCAAAGATATTAAGCCGCAAATACGTCCTACGCGCGTCTTTTCTACGCCGCGCACCACATTTAAAAAATCGTAGCGTAAGAACGGTGGGTCCGATCCGCGTGCCGCTTAAAGGCGATTACAGGGGAGATGCAAACCTTTCCAAAGAGCCATGAAAAGACTTTCTACTCCCAAGGAGACAAGAGATATTAAGCCGCAATGACGTCCGACGCGCGCATTTTCTCCGACGCGCAACACATTTAAAAAAATCGTAGCGTGAAAACCGTGGGTTCGATCCGCGTGCCGCTTAAAGGCGATTACAGGGGAGATGCAGCCCTTTCCAAAGAGCCATGAAAAGACTTTCTACTCCCAAGGAGACAAGAGATATTAAGCCGAAATGACGTCCGACGCGCGCATTTCCTCCGCCGCGCACCACATTTAAAAAAATCATAGCGTGAAAACCGTGGGTTCGATCCGCGTGTCGCTCGAAGGCGATTACAGGGGAGATGCAGCCCTTTCCAAAGAGGCATGAACAGACTTCCTACTCCCAAGGAGCCCAAAGATATTAAGCCGCAAATACGTCCTACGCGCGTCTTTTCTACGCCGCGCACCACATTTAAAAAATCGTATCGGAAGAACGGTGGGTCCAATCCGCGTGCCGCTTAAAGGCGATTACAAGGGAGATGCAAACCTTTCCAAAGAGCCATGAAAAGACTTTCTACTCCCAAGGAGACAATAGATATTAAGCCGAAATGACGTCCGACGCGCGCATTTTCTCCGCCGCGCACCACATTTAAAAAAATCATAGCGTGAAAACCGTGGGTTCGATCCGCGTGCCGCTCGAAGGCGATTACAGCGGAGATGCAGCCCTTTCCAAAGAGCCATGAAAAGACTTTCTACTCCCAAGGAGACAAGAGATATTAAGCCGAAATGACGTCCGACGCGCGCATTTCCTCCGCCGCGCACCACATTTAAAAAAATCATAGCGTGAAAACCGTGGGTTCGATCCGCGTGCCGCTCGAAGGCGATTACAGGGGAGATGCAGCCCTTTCCAAAGAGCCATGAACAGACTTTCTACACCCAATGAGACCAGAGATATTAAGCCGCAAATAAGTCCTACGCGCGTCTTTTCTACGCCTCGCACCACATTTAAAAAATCGTAGCGTAAGAACGGTGGGTCCGATCCGCGTGCCGCTTAAAGGCGATTACAGGGGAGATGCAACCCTTTCCAAAGAACCATGAAAAGACTTTCTACTCCCAAGGAGACAAGAGATATTAAGCCGCAATGACGTCCGACGCGCGCATTTTCTCCGCCGCGCAGCACATTTAAAAAAATCATAGCGTGAAAACCGTGGGTTCGATCCGCGTGCCGCTCGAAGGCGATTACAGGGGAGATGCAGCCCTTTCCAAAGAGGCATGAACAGACTTCCTACTCCCAAAGAGCCCAAAGATATTAAGCCGCAAATACGTCCTACGCGCGTCTTTTCTACGCCGCGCACCACATTTAAAAAATCGTAGCGTAAGAACGGTGGGTCCGATCCGCGTGCCGCTTAAAGGCGATTACAGGGGAGATGCAAACCTTTCCAAAGAGCCATGAACAGACTTTCTACTCCCAATGAGACAAGAGATATCAAGCCGCAAATACGTCCGGCGCGCGTCTATTCTCCGCCGCGCAACACATTTAAAAAAAATCGTAGCGTGAAAACCGTGGGTTCGATCCGCGTGCCGCTTAAAGGCGATTACAGGGGAGATGCAGCCCTTTCCAAAGAGCCATGAAAAGACTTTCTACTCCCAAGGAGACAAGAGATATTAAGCCGAAATGACGTCCGACGCGCGCATTTCCTCCGCCGCGCACCACATTTAAAAAAATCATAGCGTGAAAACAGTGGGTTCGATCCGCGTGCCGCTCGAAGGCGATTACAGGGGAGATGCAGCCCTTTCCAAAGAGCCATGAACAGACTTTCTACTCCCAAGGAGACCAGAAATATTAACTTATAAAGCGTTACGCTCCAGTCGGATGAACGAGAAACGCTTGTACAATTGCAACGAATTGGAGGAGAAAGTTTAAACAAACGCGCTGACTTTGAACGCTCACATCTAGGCCGGGCCAACTCCAAATGGCGTGCAACTCGGTGTGCATCACCTCCATGACTGTCCCTAACGAACGCCACCTGCCACGCTTTCGGCCTATCCCTGGCGGCATTAAAAAATCGTAGCGTGATAACGATGGTTCCGATGCGCGTGCCGCTCGAAGGCGATTACAGGGGAGATACAGCCCTTTCCAAAGAGCCATGAACAGACTTTCTACTCCCAAGGAGACAAGAGATATTACGCGCATTTTCTCCGCCGCGCAGCACATTTAAAAAATCATAGCGTGAAAACCGTGGGTTCGATCCGCGTGCCGCTCGAAGGCGATTACAGGGGAGATGGAGCCCTTTCCAAAGAGGCATGAACAGACTTCCTACTCCCAAGGAGCCCAAAGATATTAAGCCGCAAATACGTCCTACGCGCGTCTTTTCTACGCCGCGCACCACATTTAAAAAATCGTAGCGTAAGAACGGTGGGTCCGATCCGCGTGCCGCTTAAAGGCGATTACAGGGGAGATGCAAACCTTTCCAAAGAGCCATGAAAAGACTTTCTACTCCCAAGGAGACAAGAGATATTAAGCCGAAATGACGTCCGACGCGCGCATTTCCTCCGCCGCGCACCACATTTAAAAAAATCATAGCGTGAAAACCGTGGGTTCGATCCGCGTGCCGCTCGAAGGCGATTACAGGGGAGATGCAGCCCTTTCCAAAGAGCCATGAACAGACTTTCTACACCCAATGAGACCAGAGATATTAAGCCGCAAATAAGTCCTACGCGCGTCTTTTCTACGCCTCGCACCACATTTAAAAAATCGTAGCGTAAGAACGGTGGGTCCGATCCGCGTGCCGCTTAAAGGCGATTACAGGGGAGATGCAACCCTTTCCAAAGAACCATGAAAAGACTTTCTACTCCCAAGGAGACAAGAGATATTAAGCCGCAATGACGTCCGACGCGCGCATTTTCTCCGCCGCGCAGCACATTTAAAAAAATCATAGCGTGAAAACCGTGGGTTCGATCCGCGTGCCGCTCGAAGGCGATTACAGGGGAGATGCAGCCCTTTCCAAAGAGGCATGAACAGACTTCCTACTCCCAAAGAGCCCAAAGATATTAAGCCGCAAATACGTCCTACGCGCGTCTTTTCTACGCCGCGCACCACATTTAAAAAATCGTAGCGTAAGAACGGTGGGTCCGATCCGCGTGCCGCTTAAAGGCGATTACAGGGGAGATGCAAACCTTTCCAAAGAGCCATGAACAGACTTTCTACTCCCAATGAGACAAGAGATATCAAGCCGCAAATACGTCCGGCGCGCGTCTATTCTCCGCCGCGCAACACATTTAAAAAAAATCGTAGCGTGAAAACCGTGGGTTCGATCCGCGTGCCGCTTAAAGGCGATTACAGGGGAGATGCAGCCCTTTCCAAAGAGCCATGAAAAGACTTTCTACTCCCAAGGAGACAAGAGATATTAAGCCGAAATGACGTCCGACGCGCGCATTTCCTCCGCCGCGCACCACATTTAAAAAAATCATAGCGTGAAAACAGTGGGTTCGATCCGCGTGCCGCTCGAAGGCGATTACAGGGGAGATGCAGCCCTTTCCAAAGAGCCATGAACAGACTTTCTACTCCCAAGGAGACCAGAAATATTAACTTATAAAGCGTTACGCTCCAGTCGGATGAACGAGAAACGCTTGTACAATTGCAACGAATTGGAGGAGAAAGTTTAAACAAACGCGCTGACTTTGAACGCTCACATCTAGGCCGGGCCAACTCCAAATGGCGTGCAACTCGGTGTGCATCACCTCCATGACTGTCCCTAACGAACGCCACCTGCCACGCTTTCGGCCTATCCCTGGCGGCATTAAAAAATCGTAGCGTGATAACGATGGTTCCGATGCGCGTGCCGCTCGAAGGCGATTACAGGGGAGATACAGCCCTTTCCAAAGAGCCATGAACAGACTTTCTACTCCCAAGGAGACAAGAGATATTACGCGCATTTTCTCCGCCGCGCAGCACATTTAAAAAATCATAGCGTGAAAACCGTGGGTTCGATCCGCGTGCCGCTCGAAGGCGATTACAGGGGAGATGGAGCCCTTTCCAAAGAGGCATGAACAGACTTCCTACTCCCAAGGAGCCCAAAGATATTAAGCCGCAAATACGTCCTACGCGCGTCTTTTCTACGCCGCGCACCACATTTAAAAAATCGTAGCGTAAGAACGGTGGGTCCGATCCGCGTGCCGCTTAAAGGCGATTACAGGGGAGATGCAAACCTTTCCAAAGAGCCATGAAAAGACTTTCTACTCCCAAGGAGACAAGAGATATTAAGCCGCAATGACGTCCGACGCGCGCATTTTCTCCGACGCGCAACACATTTAAAAAAAATCATAGCGTGAAAACCGTGGGTTCGATCCGCGTGACGCTCGAAGGCGATTACAGGGGAGATGCAGCCCTTTCCAAAGAGCCATGAACAGACCTTCTACTCCCAATGAGACAAGAGATATCAAGCCGCAAATACGTCCGGCGCGCGTCTATTCTCCGCCGCGCAACACATTTAAAAAAAATCGTAGCGTGAAAACCGTGGGTTCGATCCGCGTGCCGCTTAAAGGCGATTACAGGGGAGATGCAGCCCTTTCCAAAGAGCCATGAAAAGACTTTCTACTCCCAAGGAGACAAGAGATATTAAGCCGAAATGACGTCCGACGCGCGCATTTCCTCCGCCGCGCACCACATTTAAAAAAATCATAGCGTGAAAACCGTGGGTTCGATCCGCGTGCCGCTCGAAGGCGATTACAGCGGAGATGCAGCCCTTTCCAAAGAGCCATGAAAAGACTTTCTACTCCCAAGGAGACAAGAGATATTAAGCCGCAAATACGTCCGGCGCGCGTCTTTTCTCCGCCGCGCAACACATTTAAAAAAAATCGTAGCGTGAAAACCGTGGGTTCGATCCGCGTGCCGCTCGAAGGCGATTACAGGGGAGATGCAGCCCTTTCCAAAGAGCCATGAACAGACTTTCTACACCCAATGAGACAAGAGATATTAAGCCGCAAATACGTCCGACGCGCGCATTTCCTCCGCCGCGCACCACATTTAAAAAAATCATAGCGTGAAAACAGTGGGTTCGATCCGCGTGCCGCTCGAAGGCGATTACAGGGGAGATGCAGCCCTTTCCAAAGAGCCATGAACAGACTTTCTACTCCCAAGGAGACCAGAAATATTAACTTATAAAGCGTTACGCTCCAGTCGGATGAACGAGAAACGCTTGTACAATTGCAACGAATTGGAGGAGAAAGTTTAAACAAACGCGCTGACTTTGAACGCTCACATCTAGGCCGGGCCAACTCCAAATGGCGTGCAACTCGGTGTGCATCACCTCCATGACTGTCCCTAACGAACGCCACCTGCCACGCTTTCGGCCTATCCCTGGCGGCATTAAAAAATCGTAGCGTGATAACGATGGTTCCGATGCGCGTGCCGCTCGAAGGCGATTACAGGGGAGATACAGCCCTTTCCAAAGAGCCATGAACAGACTTTCTACTCCCAAGGAGACAAGAGATATTACGCGCATTTTCTCCGCCGCGCAGCACATTTAAAAAATCATAGCGTGAAAACCGTGGGTTCGATCCGCGTGCCGCTCGAAGGCGATTACAGGGGAGATGGAGCCCTTTCCAAAGAGGCATGAACAGACTTCCTACTCCCAAGGAGCCCAAAGATATTAAGCCGCAAATACGTCCTACGCGCGTCTTTTCTACGCCGCGCACCACATTTAAAAAATCGTAGCGTAAGAACGGTGGGTCCGATCCGCGTGCCGCTTAAAGGCGATTACAGGGGAGATGCAAACCTTTCCAAAGAGCCATGAAAAGACTTTCTACTCCCAAGGAGACAAGAGATATTAAGCCGAAATGACGTCCGACGCGCGCATTTCCTCCGCCGCGCACCACATTTAAAAAAATCATAGCGTGAAAACCGTGGGTTCGATCCGCGTGCCGCTCGAAGGCGATTACAGGGGAGATGCAGCCCTTTCCAAAGAGCCATGAACAGACTTTCTACACCCAATGAGACCAGAGATATTAAGCCGCAAATAAGTCCTACGTGCGTCTTTTCTACGCCTCGCACCACATTTAAAAAATCGTAGCGTAAGAACGGTGGGTCCGATCCGCGTGCCGCTTAAAGGCGATTACAGGGGAGATGCAACCCTTTCCAAAGAACCATGAAAAGACTTTCTACTCCCAAGGAGACAAGAGATATTAAGCCGCAATGACGTCCGACGCGCGCATTTTCTCCGCCGCGCAGCACATTTAAAAAAATCATAGCGTGAAAACCGTGGGTTCGATCCGCGTGCCGCTCGAAGGCGATTACAGGGGAGATGCAGCCCTTTCCAAAGAGGCATGAACAGACTTCCTACTCCCAAAGAGCCCAAAGATATTAAGCCGCAAATACGTCCTACGCGCGTCTTTTCTACGCCGCGCACCACATTTAAAAAATCGTAGCGTAAGAACGGTGGGTCCGATCCGCGTGCCGCTTAAAGGCGATTACAGGGGAGATGCAAACCTTTCCAAAGAGCCATGAACAGACTTTCTACTCCCAATGAGACAAGAGATATCAAGCCGCAAATACGTCCGGCGCGCGTCTATTCTCCGCCGCGCAACACATTTAAAAAAAATCGTAGCGTGAAAACCGTGGGTTCGATCCGCGTGCCGCTTAAAGGCGATTACAGGGGAGATGCAGCCCTTTCCAAAGAGCCATGAAAAGACTTTCTACTCCCAAGGAGACAAGAGATATTAAGCCGAAATGACGTCCGACGCGCGCATTTCCTCCGCCGCGCACCACATTTAAAAAAATCATAGCGTGAAAACAGTGGGTTCGATCCGCGTGCCGCTCGAAGGCGATTACAGGGGAGATGCAGCCCTTTCCAAAGAGCCATGAACAGACTTTCTACTCCCAAGGAGACCAGAAATATTAACTTATAAAGCGTTACGCTCCAGTCGGATGAACGAGAAACGCTTGTACAATTGCAACGAATTGGAGGAGAAAGTTTAAACAAACGCGCTGACTTTGAACGCTCACATCTAGGCCGGGCCAACTCCAAATGGCGTGCAACTCGGTGTGCATCACCTCCATGACTGTCCCTAACGAACGCCACCTGCCACGCTTTCGGCCTATCCCTGGCGGCATTAAAAAATCGTAGCGTGATAACGATGGTTCCGATGCGCGTGCCGCTCGAAGGCGATTACAGGGGAGATACAGCCCTTTCCAAAGAGCCATGAACAGACTTTCTACTCCCAAGGAGACAAGAGATATTACGCGCATTTTCTCCGCCGCGCAGCACATTTAAAAAATCATAGCGTGAAAACCGTGGGTTCGATCCGCGTGCCGCTCGAAGGCGATTACAGGGGAGATGGAGCCCTTTCCAAAGAGGCATGAACAGACTTCCTACTCCCAAGGAGCCCAAAGATATTAAGCCGCAAATACGTCCTACGCGCGTCTTTTCTACGCCGCGCACCACATTTAAAAAATCGTAGCGTAAGAACGGTGGGTCCGATCCGCGTGCCGCTTAAAGGCGATTACAGGGGAGATGCAAACCTTTCCAAAGAGCCATGAAAAGACTTTCTACTCCCAAGGAGACAAGAGATATTAAGCCGCAATGACGTCCGACGCGCGCATTTTCTCCGACGCGCAACACATTTAAAAAAAATCATAGCGTGAAAACCGTGGGTTCGATCCGCGTGACGCTCGAAGGCGATTACAGGGGAGATGCAGCCCTTTCCAAAGAGCCATGAACAGACCTTCTACTCCCAATGAGACAAGAGATATCAAGCCGCAAATACGTCCGGCGCGCGTCTATTCTCCGCCGCGCAACACATTTAAAAAAAATCGTAGCGTGAAAACCGTGGGTTCGATCCGCGTGCCGCTTAAAGGCGATTACAGGGGAGATGCAGCCCTTTCCAAAGAGCCATGAAAAGACTTTCTACTCCCAAGGAGACAAGAGATATTAAGCCGAAATGACGTCCGACGCGCGCATTTCCTCCGCCGCGCAACACATTTAAAAAAATCATAGCGTGAAAACCGTGGGTTCGATCCGCGTGCCGCTCGAAGGCGATTACAGCGGAGATGCAGCCCTTTCCAAAGAGCCATGAAAAGACTTTCTACTCCCAAGGAGACAAGAGATATTAAGCCGCAAATACGTCCGGCGCGCGTCTTTTCTCCGCCGCGCAACACATTTAAAAAAAATCGTAGCGTGAAAACCGTGGGTTCGATCCGCGTGCCGCTCGAAGGCGATTACAGGGGAGATGCAGCCCTTTCCAAAGATCCATGAACAGACTTCCTACTCCCAAGGAGACAAGAGATATTAACATATAAAGCGTTACGCTCCAGTCGGATGAGCGAGAAACGCTTGAGCAGTTGCAACGAATTGGAGGAGAAAGTTTAAACAAACGCGCTGACTTTGAACGCTCACATCTAGGTCTGGCCAAGTCCAAATGGCGTGCAACTCGGTGCGCATCACCTCCATGACTGTCCCTAACGAACGCCACCTGCCACGCTTTCGGCCCGTCCCTGGCGGCTTTAAAAAATCGTAGCGTGATAACCGTGGGTCCAATCCGCTTGAAGCTCGAAGGCGATTAGAGGGGAGATGCAGCCCTTTCCAAAGAGCCATGAACAGACTTCCTACTCCCAAGGAGACAAGAGATATTAAGCCACAAATACGTCCGGACGGCGTCTTTTCTCCGCAGCTCACCACATTTAAAAAAATCGTAGCGTGAAAACCGTGGGTTCGATATAGTATACATACAGAGTATATAGTTTGACCAAAAGATCGTGCTGATCTTTGATCTCCTGGTTCTTCATCTCCAGCGCCACTTTCAGACTCATAATGTCCTCCTCTATGGGCTGGTATAACACACACACGAATCATCACTACAGCCAGTACAATGGAAAGGTGGGAATGTGTACTGCATGTGTACTGACGTTATAAGTGAAAGGTGGAGGTACTGGTGGATGTGTACTGACACTATAAGGGATCTCTACCTGCAGTGACAGTCTGAGCTTCTCAAGTTCTTCCTCCAGAGATTTCTTCTCCTGTTCACAGGCCATTTTCATATCTGCCAGAGCAAGTATCATTACTGCTGGATATAACACAGATTGTATATACTACATAATTACTACTGAATATATAAAATATAATATATATAGTACTATACATATATTAGTATCACTTTTATTGGAGCCTAAAGGCTAACATTCATTATTAGTTATGTTAGTATTATTGCATTTCCATAGTACTTACTCTTGATGGACCTGTTATGCTCCTCCTCCTCCTGCTGTTTCTGCAGGAGCTCTGTCTCCTCCTGCTGCTTGTGTTTCAGCATCTCCTGAAGAACCTGCAGCTCCTTCTGCTTCTGCAACCTCAACTCCTTCAGCTGCTCCAACAAACTGTTCTCCAACTCCTCCTTCTCACACCGCAAACACTCCAATCGGACCACAGGCCCCACTAGTGACACAGAACCACACACACACACACACACACACACACACACACACACAGAGAAAGATAAACATGTATAAATGTATAAGAATTTGTGGATAAAATTATTATGAGACTATTTATAATCAAACGACTACACTACACAACCACTTCTTCCTTTTATATACATATTATACAGATATTTACATTTTATTTACCCGCGTGCGTCTCTCTTCTCCAAGGTAGCGGAGAGATATGAAGGGATAAAAGGGGAAAAGAATAAAATGCACGTCGGTTTTAAATTCGCAGGCTACCTGCGCTGAAGGCGTGGAAAACGAGCACGTGACGGAAAGGCTTCCGTACCCGATGGGTCCAAATCACATGCCCAGCAAAGTAGCCTTAAACCTGGACACACAATGGAGACCATTTGACCCTTTAAAATCATACTACAACCAGACTTCCAGGCCCAAGAGGTCACACAGTCATGCCCAGCAAAGTAGCTCTGGGCCTGGGCACACTTCCCGCAGTTTGACCGTTTAAATAATACTACAACCAGACTTCCAGGCACAAGAGGTCACACAGTCATGCCCAGCAAGGTTACTTTAAACGTGGGCACACTTCAGACCGTTTCACTCTTTAAATCATTCAAAGCAGCACATTTCAAGGCCCAAGAGGTCACAGAATCATGCCCATCAAAGTAGCTCTAGGCCTGGGCACACTTCACGCAGTTTGACCCTTTAAATAATACTACAACCAGACGCATACAGGTGCGCACATATACACAGATACACATTCTGTTTAATTTCTTCACATCTGCAGACTAGAGTAAGCTGAGGGTATAGTGTTAAACCAGGTACTACATAAACAGTATATAGTATATATACAGAGGATATAATGTTAAACCAGGTACTACATACAGAGTATATAGTTTGACCAAAAGATCGTGCTGATCTTTGATCTCCTGGATCTTCATCTCCAGCGCCACTTTCAGACTCATAATGTCCTCCTCTATGGGCTGGTATAACACACACACGAATCATCACTACAGCCAGTACAATGGAAAGGTGGGAATGTGTACTGAATGTGTACTGACGTTATAAGTGAAAGGTGGAGGTACTGGTGGATGTGTACTGACACTATAAGGGATCTCTACCTGCAGTGACAGTCTGAGCTTCTCAAGTTCTTCCTCCAGAGATTTCTTCTCCTGTTCACAGGCCATTTTCATATCTGCCAGAGCAAGTATCATTACTGCTGGATATAACACAGATTGTATATACTAAATAATTACTACTGAATATATAAAATATAATATATATAGTACTATACATATATTAGTGTCACTTTTATTGGAGCCTAAAGGCTAACATTCATTATTAGTTATGTTAGTATTATTGCATTTCCATAGTACTTACTCTTGATGGACCTGTTATGCTCCTCCTCCTCCTGCTGTTTCTGCAGGAGCTCTGTCTCCTCCTGCTGCTTGTGTTTCAGCATCTCCTGAAGAACCTGCAGCTCCTTCTGCTTCTGCAACCTCAACTCCTTCAGCTGCTCCAACAAACTGTTCTCCAACTCCTCCTTCTCACACCGCAAACACTCCAATCGGGCCACAGGCCCCACTAGTGACACAGAACCACACACACACACACACACACACACACACACACACACACACACACACACACACACACACAGAGAGAGAGATAAACATGTATAAATGTATAAGAATTTGAGGATAAAATTATTATGAGATTATTTATAATCAAACGACTACACTATACAACCACTTCTTCCTTTTATTTAGATATTATACAGATATGTACAGATATTTACATTTTATTTACCCGCGTGCGTCTCTCTTCTCCAAGGTAGCGGAGAGATATGAAAGGATAAAAGGGGAAAAGAATAAAATGCACGTCGGTTTTAAATTCGCAGGCTACCTGCGCTGAAGGCGTGGAAAACGAGCACGTGACGGAAAGGCTTCCGTACCCGATGGGTCCAAATCACATGCCCAGCAAAGTAGCCTTAAACCTGGACACACAATGGAGACCATTTGACCCTTTAAAATCATACTACAACCAGACTTCCAGGCCCAAGAGGTCACACAGTCATGCCCAGCAAAGTAGCTCTGGGCCTGGGCACACTTCACGCAGTTTGACCGTTTAAATAAAACTAGAAACAGACTTCCTGGCCCAAGAGGTCACAGTCATACCCAGCAAAGTACGTTTAAACCTGGAAACAAATCAGATCCTTTCTGTCATTCAAAGGAATGGGCCTGCAACTCACAACCACATCCCCAGTGAAGCGCACCGTCACCCAGCCACACTACGCCACCTTGCCCGTCCTGGAACAACCACACCTCCAGGGCACCACATGCCAATCTCTCATGCCCAGCAAACTGCAACCTCACGCAGCCAGGCCACACACTGTCTCCCCTTGTACCGTCCAGGGACGAACTCCTCCACAAACCTGGTGTTCATGCACACACACGCAATTACAACGAATTGGTGGAGAACTTTGAAACAAACGTGCTGACTTTGAATACTCACATCTAGGCTGGGCCAGGTCCAAACGGCCTGCAGCTCGGTGCCCATCACCTCCATGACTGTCCCTAACGAACGCCACCTGCCACGCTTTCGGCCCGTCCCTGGCGGCATTAAAAAATCGTAGCGTGATAACGATGGTTCCGATCCGCGTGCCGCTCGAAGGCGATTACAGGGGAGATGCAACCCTCTCCAAAGAGCCATGAACATACTTTCTACTCCCAAGGACACAAGAGATATTAAGCCGCAATGACGTCCGACGCGCGCATTTTCTCCGCCGCGCACCACATATAAAAAATCGTAGCGTGAAAACAGTGGGTTCGATCCGCGTGCCGCTCGAAGGCGATTACAGGGGAGATGCATCCCTTTCCAAAGAGCCATGAACAGACTTCCTACTCCCAAGGAGACAAGAGATATTAAGCCGCAATGACGTCCGACGCGCGTCTTTTCTCCGCAGCTCACCACATTTAAAAAAATCGAAGCGTGAAAAAAGTGGGTTCGATATAGTATACATACAGAGTATATAGTTTGACCAAAAGATCGTGCTGATCTTTGATCTCCTGGTTCTTCATCTCCAGCGCCACTTTCAGACTCAATGTCCTCCTCTATGGGCTGGTATAACACAGACACGAATCATCACTACAGCCAGTACAATGGAAAGGTGGGAATGTGTACTGAATGTGTACTGACGTTATAAGTGAGAGGTGGTGGTACTGGTGGATGTGTACTCACACTATAAGGGATCTCTACCTGCAGTGACAATTTGAGCTTCTCAAGTTCTTCCTCCAGAGATTTCTTCTCCTGTTCACAGGCCATTTTCATATCTGCCAGAGCAAGTATCATTACTGCTGGATATAACACAGATTGTATATACTAAATAATTACTACTGAATATATAAAATATAATATATATAGTACTATACATATATTAGTGTCACTTTTATTGGAGCCTAAAGGCTAACATTCATTATTAGTTATGTTAGTATTATTGCATTTCCATAGTACTTACTCTTGATGGACCTGTTATGCTCCTCCTCCTCCTGCTGTTTCTGCAGGAGCTCTGTCTCCTCCTGCTGCTTGTGTTTCAGCATCTCCTGAAGAACCTGCAGCTCCTTCTGCTTCTGCAACCTCAACTCCTTCAGCTGCTCCAACAAACTGTTCTCCAACTCCTCCTTCTCACACCGCAAACACTCCAATCGGGCCACAGGCCCCACTAGTGACACAGAACCACACACACACACACACACACACACACACACACACACACACACACACACACACAGAGAGAGATAAACATGTATAAATGTATAAGAATATGAGGATAAAATTATTATGAGATTATTTATAATCAAACGACTACACTATACAACCACTTCTTCCTTTTATTTAGATATTATACAGATATGTACAGATATTTACATTTTATTTACCCGCGTGCGTCTCTCTTCTCCAAGGTAGCGGAGAGATATGAAAGGATAAAAGGGGAAAAGAATAAAATGCACGTCGGTTTTAAATTCGCAGGCTACCTGCGCTGAAGGCATGGAAAACGAGCACGTGACGGAAAGGCTTCCGTACCCGATGGGTCCAAATCACATGCCCAGCAAAGTAGCCTTAAACCTGGACACACAATGGAGACCATTTGACCCTTTAAAATCATACTACAACCAGACTTCCAGGCCCAAGAGGTCACACAGCCATGCCCAGCAAAGTAGCTCTGGGCCTGGGCACACTTCACGCAGTTTGACCGTTTAAATAAAACTAGAAACAGACTTCCTGGCCCAAGAGGTCACACAGTCATGCCCAGCAAGGTTGCTTTAAACGTGGGCACACTTCAGACCGTTTCACTCTTTAAATCATTCAATGCACCACATTTCAAGGCCCAAGAGGTCACAGAATCATGCCCATCAAAGTAGCTCTGGGCCTGGGCACACTTTACGGAGTTTGACCCTTTAAATAATACTACAACCAGACACATACAGGTGCGCACATATACACAGATACACATTCTGTTTAATTTCTTCACATCTGCAGACTAGAGTAAGCTGAGGGTATAGTGTTAAACCAGGTGCTACATAAACAGTATATAGTATATATACAGAGGATATAGTGTTAAACCAGGTACTACATACAGAGTATATAGTATACATACAGAGTATATAGTTTGACCAAAAGATCGTGCTGATCTTTGATCTCCTGGTTCTTCATCTCCAGCGCCACTTTCAGACTCATAATGTCCTCCTCTATGGGCTGGTATAACACACACACGAATCATCACTACAGCGAGTACAATGGAAAGGTGGGAATGTGTACTGAATGTGTACTGACGTTATAAGTGAAAGGTGGAGCTACTGGTGGATGTGTACTGACACTATAAGGGATCTCTACCTGCAGTGACAGTCTCAGCTTCTCAAGTTCTTCCTCCAGAGATTTCTTCTCCTGTTCACAGGCCATTTTCATATCTGCCAGAGCAAGTATCATTACTGCTGGATATAACACAGATTGTATATACTACATAATTACTACTGAATATATAAAATATAATATATATAGTACTATACATATATTAGTATCACTTTTATTGGAGCCTAAAGGCTAACATTCATTATTAGTTATGTTAGTATTATTGCATTTCCATAGTACTTACCCTTGAGGGACCTGTTATGCTCCTCCTCCTCCTGCTGTTTCTGCAGGAGCTCTGTCTCCTCCTGCTGCTTGTGTTTCAGCATCTCCTGAAGAACCTGCAGCTCCTTCTGCTTCTGCAACCTCAACTCCTTCAGCTGCTCCAACAAACTGTTCTCCAACTCCTCCTTCTCACACCGCAAACACTCCAATCGGGCCACAGGCCCCACTAGTGACACAGAACCACACACACACACAGACACAGACACACACACACACACACACACACACACACACACACAGAGAGAGATAAACATGTATAAATGTATAAGAATTTGTGGATAAAATTATTATGAGATTATTTATAATCAAACGACTACACTACACAACCACATCTTCCTTTTATTTACATATTATACAGATATTTAGAGATATTTACATTTTATTTACCCGCGTGCGTCTCTCTTCTCCAAGGTAGCGGAGAGATATGAAAGGATAAAAGGGGAAAAGAATAAAATGCACGTCGGTTTTAAATTCGCAGGCTACCTGCGCTGAAGGCGTGGAAAACGAGCACATGACGGAAAGGCTTCCGTACCCGATGGGTCCAAATCACATGCCCAGCAAAGTAGCCTTAAATCTGGACACACAATGGAGACCATTTGACCCTTTAAAATCATTCTACAACCAGACTTCCAGGCCCAAGATGTCACACAGTCATGCCCAGCAAAGTAGCTCTGGGCCTGGGCACACTTCACGCAGTTTGACCGTTTAAATAATACTACAACCAGACTTCCAGGCACAAGAGGTCACACAGTCATGCCCAGCAAGGTTACTTTAAACGTGGGCACACTTCAGACCGTTTCACTCTTTAAATCATTCAAAGCACCACATTTCAAGGCCCAAGAGGTCACAGAATCATGCCCATCAAAGTAGCTCTGGGCCTGGGCACACTTCACGCAGTTTGACCCTTTAAATAATACTACAACCAGACGCATACAGGTGCGCACATATACACAGATACACATTCTGTTTAATTTCTTCACATCTGCAGACTAGAGTAAGCTGAGGGTATAGTGTTAAACAAGGTACTACATAAACAGTATATAGTATATATACAGAGGATATAGTGTTAAACCAGGTACTACATACAGAGTATATAGTATACATACAGAGTATATAGTTTGACCAAAAGATCGTGCTGATCTTTGATCTCCTGGTTCTTCATCTCCAGCGCCACTTTCAGACTCATAATGTCCTCCTCTATGGGCTGGTATAACACACACACGAATCATCACTACAGCCAGTACAATGGAAAGGTGGGAATGTGTACTGCATGTGTACTGACGTTATAAGTGAAAGGTGGAGGTACTGGTGGATGTGTACTGACACTATAAGGGATCTCTACCTGCAGTGACAGTCTGAGCTTCTCAAGTTCTTCCTCCAGAGATTTCTTCTCCTGTTCACAGGCCATTTTCATATCTGCCAGAGCAAGTATCATTACTGCTGGATATAACACAGATTGTATATACTACATAATTACTACTGAATATATAAAATATAATATATATAGTACTATACATATATTAGTATCACTTTTATTGGAGCCTAAAGGCTAACATTCATTATTAGTTATGTTAGTATTATTGCATTTCCATAGTACTTACTCTTGATGGACCTGTTATGCTCCTCCTCCTCCTGCTGTTTCTGCAGGAGCTCTGTCTCCTCCTGCTGCTTGTGTTTCAGCATCTCCTGAAGAACCTGCAGCTCCTTCTGCTTCTGCAACCTCAACTCCTTCAGCTGCTCCAACAAACTGTTCTCCAACTCCTCCTTCTCACACCGCAAACACTCCAATCGGACCACAGGCCCCACTAGTGACACAGAACCACACACACACACACACACACACACACACACACACACACACACACACAGAGAAAGATAAACATGTATAAATGTATAAGAATTTGTGGATAAAATTATTATGAGACTATTTATAATCAAACGACTACACTACACAACCACTTCTTCCTTTTATATACATATTATACAGATATTTACATTTTATTTACCCGCGTGCGTCTCTCTTCTCCAAGGTAGCGGAGAGATATGAAGGGATAAAAGGGGAAAAGAATAAAATGCACGTCGGTTTTAAATTCGCAGGCTACCTGCGCTGAAGGCGTGGAAAACGAGCACGTGACGGAAAGGCTTCCGTACCCGATGGGTCCAAATCACATGCCCAGCAAAGTAGCCTTAAACCTGGACACACAATGGAGACCATTTGACCCTTTAAAATCATACTACAACCAGACTTCCAGGCCCAAGAGGTCACACAGTCATGCCCAGCAAAGTAGCTCTGGGCCTGGGCACACTTCCCGCAGTTTGACCGTTTAAATAATACTACAACCAGACTTCCAGGCACAAGAGGTCACACAGTCATGCCCAGCAAGGTTACTTTAAACGTGGGCACACTTCAGACCGTTTCACTCTTTAAATCATTCAAAGCAGCACATTTCAAGGCCCAAGAGGTCACAGAATCATGCCCATCAAAGTAGCTCTGGGCCTGGGCACACTTCACGCAGTTTGACCCTTTAAATAATACTACAACCAGACGCATACAGGTGCGCACATATACACAGATACACATTCTGTTTAATTTCTTCACATCTGCAGACTAGAGTAAGCTGAGGGTATAGTGTTAAACCAGGTACTACATAAACAGTATATAGTATATATACAGAGGATATAATGTTAAACCAGGTACTACATACAGAGTATATAGTTTGACCAAAAGATCGTGCTGATCTTTGATCTCCTGGATCTTCATCTCCAGCGCCACTTTCAGACTCATAATGTCCTCCTCTATGGGCTGGTATAACACACACACGAATCATCACTACAGCCAGTACAATGGAAAGGTGGGAATGTGTACTGAATGTGTACTGACGTTATAAGTGAAAGGTGGAGGTACTGGTGGATGTGTACTGACACTATAAGGGATCTCTACCTGCAGTGACAGTCTGAGCTTCTCAAGTTCTTCCTCCAGAGATTTCTTCTCCTGTTCACAGGCCATTTTCATATCTGCCAGAGCAAGTATCATTACTGCTGGATATAACACAGATTGTATATACTAAATAATTACTACTGAATATATAAAATATAATATATATAGTACTATACATATATTAGTGTCACTTTTATTGGATCCTAAAGGCTAACATTCATTATTAGTTATGTTAGTATTATTGCATTTCCATAGTACTTACTCTTGATGGACCTGTTATGCTCCTCCTCCTCCTGCTGTTTCTGCAGGAGCTCTGTCTCCTCCTGCTGCTTGTGTTTCAGCATCTCCTGAAGAACCTGCAGCTCCTTCTGCTTCTGCAACCTCAACTCCTTCAGCTGCTCCAACAAACTGTTCTCCAACTCCTCCTTCTCACACCGCAAACACTCCAATCGGGCCACAGGCCCCACTAGTGACACAGAACCACACACACACACACACACACACACACACACACACACACACACACAGAGAGAGATAAACATGTATAAATGTATAAGAATTTGAGGATAAAATTATTATGAGATTATTTATAATCAAACGACTACACCATACAACCACTTCTTCCTTTTATTTAGATATTATACAGATATGTACAGATATTTACATTTTATTTACCCGCGTGCGTCTCTCTTCTCCAAGGTAGCGGAGAGATATGAAAGGATAAAAGGGGAAAAGAATAAAATGCACGTCGGTTTTAAATTCGCAGGCTACCTGCGCTGAAGGCGTGGAAAACGAGCACGTGACGGAAAGGCTTCCGTACCCGATGGGTCCAAATCACATGCCCAGCAAAGTAGCCTTAAACCTGGACACACAATGGAGACCATTTGACCCTTTAAAATCATACTACAACCAGACTTCCAGGCCCAAGAGGTCACACAGTCATGCCCAGCAAAGTAGCTCTGGGCCTGGGCACACTTCACGCAGTTTGACCGTTTAAATAATACTACAACCAGACTTCCAGGCACAAGAGGTCACACAGTCATGCCCAGCAAGGTTACTTTAAACGTGGGCACACTTCAGACCGTTTCACTCTTTAAATCATTCAAAGCAGCACATTTCAAGGCCCAAGAGGTCACAGAATCATGCCCATCAAAGTAGCTCTGGGCCTGGGCACACTTCACGCAGTTTGACCCTTTAAATAATACTACAACCAGACGCATACAGGTGCGCACATATACACAGATACACATTCTGTTTAATTTCTTCACATCTGCAGACTAGAGTAAGCTGAGGGTATAGTGTTAAACCAGGTACTACATAAACAGTATATAGTATATATACAGAGGATATAATGTTAAACCAGGTACTACATACAGAGTATATAGTTTGACCAAAAGATCGTGCTGATCTTTGATCTCCTGGATCTTCATCTCCAGCGCCACTTTCAGACTCATAATGTCCTCCTCTATGGGCTGGTATAACACACACACGAATCATCACTACAGCCAGTACAATGGAAAGGTGGGAATGTGTACTGAATGTGTACTGACGTTATAAGTGAAAGGTGGAGGTACTGGTGGATGTGTACTGACACTATAAGGGATCTCTACCTGCAGTGACAGTCTGAGCTTCTCAAGTTCTTCCTCCAGAGATTTCTTCTCCTGTTCACAGGCCATTTTCATATCTGCCAGAGCAAGTATCATTACTGCTGGATATAACACAGATTGTATATACTAAATAATTACTACTGAATATATAAAATATAATATATATAGTACTATACATATATTAGTGTCACTTTTATTGGAGCCGAAAGGCTAACATTCATTATTAGTTATGTTAGTATTATTGCATTTCCATAGTACTTACTCTTGATGGACCTGTTATGCTCCTCCTCCTCCTGCTGTTTCTGCAGGAGCTCTGTCTCCTCCTGCTGCTTGTGTTTCAGCATCTCCTGAAGAACCTGCAGCTCCTTCTGCTTCTGCAACCTCAACTCCTTCAGCTGCTCCAACAAACTGTTCTCCAACTCCTCCTTCTCACACCGCAAACACTCCAATCGGGCCACAGGCCCCACTAGTGACACAGAACCACACACACACACACAAACACACACACACACACACACACACACACACACACACAAAGAGAGAGATAAACATGTATAAATGTATAAGAATTTGTGGATAAAATTATTATGAGATTATTCATAATCAAACGACTACACTACACAACCACTTCTTCCTTTTATTTACATATTATACAGATATGTACAGATATTTACATTTTATTTACCCGCGTGCGTCTCTCTTCTCCAAGGTAGCGGAGAGATATGAAAGGATAAAAGGGGAAAAGAATAAAATGCACGTCGGTTTTAAATTCGCAGGCTACCTGCGCTGAAGGCGTGGAAAACGAGCACGTGACGGAAAGGCTTCCGTACCCGATGGGTCCAAATCACATGCCCAGCAAAGTAGCCTTAAACCTGGACACACAATGGAGACCATTTGACCCTTTAAAATCATACTACAACCAGACTTCCAGGCCCAAGAGGTCACACAGTCATGCCCAGCAAAGTAGCTCTGGGCCTGGGCACACTTCACGCAGTTTGACCGTTTAAATAAAACTAGAAACAGACTTCCTGGCCCAAGAGGTCACAGTCATACCCAGCAAAGTACGTTTAAACCTGGAAACAAATCAGATCCTTTCTGTCATTCAAAGGAATGGGCCTGCAACTCACAACCACATCCCCAGTGAAGCGCACCGTCACCCAGCCACACTACGCCACCTTGCCCGTCCTGGAACAACCACACCTCCAGGGCACCACATGCCAATCTCTCATGCCCAGCAAACTGCAACCTCACGCAGCCAGGCCACACACTGTCTCCCCTTGTACCGTCCAGGGACGAACTCCTCCACAAACCTGGTGTTCATGCACACACACGCAATTACAACGAATTGGTGGAGAACTTTGAAACAAACGTGCTGACTTTGAATACTCACATCTAGGCTGGGCCAGGTCCAAACGGCCTGCAGCTCGGTGCCCATCACCTCCATGACTGTCCCTAACGAACGCCACCTGCCACGCTTTCGGCCCGTCCCTGGCGGCATTAAAAAATCGTAGCGTGATAACGATGGTTCCGATCCGCGTGCCGCTCGAAGGCGATTACAGGGGAGATGCAACCCTCTCCTAAGAGCCATGAACATACTTTCTACTCCCAAGGACACAAGAGATATTAAGCCGCAATGACGTCCGACGCGCGCATTTTCTCCGCCGCGCACCACATATAAAAAATCGTAGCGTGAAAACAGTGGGTTCGATCCGCGTGCCGCTCGAAGGCGATTACAGGGGAGATGCATCCCTTTCCAAAGAGCCATGAACAGACTTCCTACTCCCAAGGAGACAAGAGATATTAAGCCACAATGACGTCCGACGCGCGTCTTTTCTCCGCAGCTCACCACATTTAAAAAAATCGAAGCGTGAAAACCGTGGGTTCGATATAGTATACATACAGAGTATATAGTTTGACCAAAAGATCGTGCTGATCTTTGATCTCCTGGTTCTTCATCTCCAGCGCCACTTTCAGACTCAATGTCCTCCTCTATGGGCTGGTATAACACAGACACAAATCATCACTACAGCCAGTACAATGGAAAGGTGGGAATGTGTACTGAATGTGTACTGACGTTATAAGTGAGAGGTGGTGGTACTGGTGGATGTGTACTGACACTATAAGGGATCTCTACCTGCAGTGACAATTTGAGCTTCTCAAGTTCTTCCTCCAGAGATTTCTTCTCCTGTTCACAGGCCATTTTCATATCTGCCAGAGCAAGTATCATTACTGCTGGATATAACACAGATTGTATATACTACATAATTACTACTGAATATATAAAATATAATATATATAGTACTATACATATATTAGTATCACTTTTATTGGAGCCTAAAGGCTAACATTCATTATTAGTTATGTTAGTATTATTGCATTTCCATAGTACTTACCCTTGAGGGACCTGTTATGCTCCTCCTCCTCCTGCTGTTTCTGCAGGAGCTCTGTCTCCTCCTGCTGCTTGTGTTTCAGCATCTCCTGAAGAACCTGCAGCTCCTTCTGCTTCTGCAACCTCAACTCCTTCAGCTGCTCCAACAAACTGTTCTCCAACTCCTCCTTCTCACACCGCAAACACTCCAATCGGGCCACAGGCCCCACTAGTGACACAGAACCACACACACGCACACACAGACACACACACACACACACACACACACACAAAGAGAGAGATAAACATGTATAAATGTATAAGAATTTGTGGATAAAATTATTATGAGATTTATAATCAAACGACTACACTACACAACCACTTCTTCCTTTTATTTACATATTATACAGATATTTACAGATATTTACATTTTATTTCCCAGCGTGCGTCTCTCTTCTCCAAGGTAGCGGAGAGATATGAAAGGATAAAAGGGGAAAAGAATAAAATGCACGTCGGTTTTAAATTCGCAGGCTACCTGCGCTGAAGGCGTGGAAAACGAGCACGTGACGGAAAGGCTTCCGTACCCGATGGGTCCAAATCACATGCCCAGCAAAGTAGCCTTAAACCTGG